>NC_080783.1:37390210-37699585 GCF_028018385.1 Neofelis nebulosa | reverse complement strand
TCCTATGCAGAAGAGTCTGTTTTTCTAAAGAGGAAAGTAGAAATTTGAAAGCTGGGATGTTGATATGAGGATTGATGTGTCCGATGAAACACTGTCTATAAAAATGCTTTAGGAGCTATGACATATTTACACCCCTACAATTTAAAGGCAACACATCATTAGAATTAATAAATGCCCTAAAGTGAGTAAGGTTTTTTGCTTTAAATGTTAGGACATTTCGAATGAAAATGGTAAACCATCAAAGCCAGCAAGTGGTATTAAATTTTTCTGGTTCTTATTTTCTTGATGAGGCTCAGAGAAGAGAAATGATTTGTTTTAAGATCACCTACCTGCCAAGAGCCTGGTATAGAATCCAGATTTCTAGATAAAGTCTCTAGTTCTCTTCCTTCACTTCCTTCACCTGCTTCACTTGGCCTTTACCTGCTTCACTTGGGCCTCAAATCTGTGTTGTTGAAATGTTCATACAAGGAACTGGTTACTTAGCATTTTCACATACAGCACAGATTATAGTCCAAAGGCATTACATGGTATATGAGATTCCTGAGACTGTTGTAACAAATTGTCATAAATTTGGTGACTCAACACAATACTAACTTGTTTTCCCAAAGCTCTAGAAGCCAAAATCTGAAATCAAGGTGTCAGCAAATTATACTCCTCCCAGAGGCTCTAGGGGAGTATCTGTTCCTTGTCTCTTCCAGCTTCTGATGGCTGTTTGCATTCCTTGACTTGTGGCTTCATTACCCCAAGCTCTGCCTCTGTCTTCACATTGTCTTCTCTGTGTGTATCTTATCTCCTTCTGCCTCTCTCTTAAAAGGATACTTGTGATGGCATTTAGTCCCGGCAAGATAATCCAGGATGATATCCTCATATCAAAAACCTTTTATTCACATCTGCAGAAACTACCATATAAGATAATAATATTATTCATGGCTTCTAGACAACTGACATCTTTTGGGAGTCATCATTCAGTCCACTATATTCAGTAAATAAAGTAAAAGTCCTTGGAAACCTAGAAATTGAACAAAAAAAAATTGAATTCCTCTCATTCATCTCAGTTTACTTCTGATAGCTTACCAACTGCTTAGGTATGTTACAAAGTGGTTTTGGAGGTCGAAAACCCATACAGAATAGCTAGAATTACCAGTCACAACACTAACAACTGATATACATGTATGTAATTCAATACCTGCATTAAAAATACTAAACTGACAATATTACAGGCAAAACGGAGCCCACTGATAGGAAATTTCAGTGAAATGGTGCAAAGAAAAGATGTTAATTAAATTATCAGTATTTCTCAAAGCAAAGAAAACCATTGCATTAGTGGAATGTTAGCCCTCTCTTTTATGAGTCAGTTGTGTCAATTTCATCAAGAACCTTAAAAAAATACGTTTAGCACCTGGATGTACTAAGGATTTGTATAACTGTTTTCATCAGGCAGGTGTCTAAAGTTCAGATGGCCCTCATCATCCTCCACAACCATTGATATTTCCTAATTTATATATAATTTACACTCTGCTTGCCTCCAAGAACTGTATGAAGTGGCTTATCATGAGAGATGTATGTAGCTAGCAGTAAAATTTCAAGCAGTTATAGACAGAAGGGGAAATAAATATGCCTCCTAAACCTACGCTAATACATTAATCGAGAATGAGTACTAACACTTATTTCTAAGCTTCCTGGCAGACAAGACAAAAGAGATCTCCAATAATATAACTTAATACTCATTATTTGTTTTTACTTTTACTGCTTCTCCCCATCCCAAGCTGAGATTGTTACAGAAATGTTAGTGATCACCTCCAGTCTTAGTTATTATCTCCAGAAACAAAGTTATTTTTGATTTACAATCACAATGCACTCTTCCAATTTTTGCATACTATATATTACATTTGCTTGAATAATTCTTTGGGCCTGCTTTTAGATTTTATGTGGTGATATTAGAAATCACTAGGTGATAGTAAGGGCTATGCTTGAATGATACCGTCATCATCGTCATCATCCTTTAACTGTGGACATTTTATTAGGATCGGTGCTTTCCCTTCAGGTCTTTCTTTGTTTCCAGTTGAATCCCATTAATTGACTCAAGTCACCCCTTGAGAAAAACTTCTTACCCAGAGACTCTACTTTTGTCTATTGCCATGTACATAAATACTACACTGGCAAGTGGTTTGCTGTTTTATTCAACCGTAGCTTAACTACAAATCTGATGACTTTCACCAAGAAAATCTGAGAAAGCATTCCATAGGTAGTCTGAACTTAAGGCAAATATGGGCAGTGATTAGACAAATTATAGATAAATGGGTAAGGAAGTTGTGAGAATGTGTGGGAGATGACTCATTATTAAATACCAGGAAACCAGCACAGTTGGGGAATTAGACATCTATGTGGGCTTAATGTATCATTTTATATAACTGAACCAAATTAAAGCTTTGTGTGAGCATTAAACTTTCCTCTCCTAAGGCTGAATACTCTGAGGATTTGACATAATAGAATTACTAATTTTCAGACCAATAGTTCACACTTCTACTGAGATCTTAATGTCATTTGTGGCCAGTTGAGCATGTGAGGCTGTGAAGCAATGAACTCTGCTTTCCTTGTGGCCACAGTTTTTGCCCCTAATTCCTGGCCTATTTCAACCTGTGTGTCACTGCTCCCAGGCTGAATTAGGTAGAACGTCACGTCTAGAAAAGCATCTCAGGACATATTTTATATCAATGATTGGTTAACAAAGTAAGCTTTTTATTTTATAGGAAGCAGCACAGTTTAGTATAGTGAACCTATGAGGACATGCTCTGGCTTAACGATTTGTTGGCTGTCTTAGAAAAGTTTGGGTTTGAAAGAAAAGTGGTATTTGTTTCAAAGGAATGGAAATGCTCAGGGTTTAACTATAGTTTATTAGTTAAGAGCTTAACTCTGGCTCAAGTGTGAGACTGCTTGAGTTCAAATTCAAGTTGCTCAATTTACTGTCTATGTGACTGTGGTCAAGTTAGTTCTCTAATCATGAGTTTACTCATCTATCAAATGGGCATAGTGATAGGACCACAGTACACTTGGTTCTGATTAGAATATGTGCTACTCTGTGTAAAGCAATGATGGGAACACTGCCTGGCATATGAGCAGCTCTCAAAGGTATTAGCTCTTCTTGTTATTTTTGTTGTTAATTTATCTTCATTATTATCATTGGGAAATTTTGTGCTAAATAATAAATGATACTGTTTTTTTTTTGTTTTGTTTTAGAGAAGTTGTGATAGCATCTGTGGTGAGTACATAAACAATTCTTGCATTTCTCCAAGTGCTTAGTTCATGTAAATGAAAGATTCATGACTCAGTTCAAATGTACAGCAGATTAGTCTTTGCATATAATTCACATAACACCAGCTCCTATATGTAGCCATTGTCTTAATCTTGATATCTGGGGGCGGGGTGGTGTACAGAGTGAGGGTCTACCTGTCCTAATTGCTTTCCTTTTTATTTCATAGGTTGATTACAGGAGTTTTTTTTCTTCCAAAGATTTTTGAACCTCATGAAATTTTATATAGCTATAGCCAGCAAAGTTATCCTTGTTGCTTTTTGTGGGGTAGTCACGACTCATTTTGTCTTAATGTTTCAGAATTATTGTCTGCTTTACCCTTGGCAGTTACATGTTTGGAGGTTCAGAAGAAATAAAATGAAGGAATTCTTATTCCCACCCCACTAGAAACAGGACAGCCAAAAAGTGACAAGACATATATCTTGTTTTCCTTTTCATTTCATCAAATCTGAAATCTTGGGGAGATTATGGCTCATGTTGGGCATGTTACTGCTCATGCATGCCTCTCTCTCTCTCTTTATCTATCTACTTACCTAATCTATATCATTGTTTTAGGTGCACAAAGAGGAGTTTAATAGGACTACAAAAGTGGAGTGAAAAGGGTCTTTGGAAGGTATATTTACAAGACAGAGAAATAGTAACTACTTAGTAAAAGAAATATAAAACATTATGTCATATGGCATCATTTTTTACAAATTATTCGCATTTTAAGCAATCATTTGAAAAATCAGAACCCAAAATTTATTTGGCTTCGATCTAGTTTGGTTTTGGTGAGCAATCCGTTAACAGACGTTAAGAAATAACTAAGTAAGAGATATATAGACTGTGTTTCTTGGTGTGGAAATTATTTATTAAACACATATTTATTGAGCAGGCTGGATACTATTTTAAACACTGGTAATACAAGAGGTGAATAGAATAGTGTATAGTCCAATGGGGGAAACAGACAGTGCTAAGTTAACAAATAAACATATATATATATATATTCTCTCTTTGAAGGGAGACTTATCTTATATCTTTACCTGACATGATCTTTCCAAGATTATGATGGATTTTATGTGCTGGAAAACATTTATGTGAAATGTACAAATGAGTCTGACATGTGGATTATTATTATTATTATTATTTTACTTGTGAAATTGCCACTCTTCCGTGTAATATCAAGTAAAATAGTGACACAAATGCCTTGCTCAGTGGGGAGGCAGATGCTTCTGGGGAGGAACAGATGAATAGTTCCAGTTGGTAGCAGCACACTTGAAGTTTTGGTTGATCAGTGGAGTCTTTCACTTCTAGGGTCAAGGTGTAACAGCCAATTAATAGGAGCACAGGCTGGGAAAAGTATAAAAGATCTACATGCTAGTGTTACTTGTGCTGCTCACGAAAAGCAAACCGGTTTTGTGTGACAAAGTTGTTCTCCCCTGACTTGAAAGCACTAAAGATTTGCTCCCCCTGGAGCTTTCTTGGATACTCCTCCCTTCAAGTCCCACATGGTGATCTTCTTTCTAAGAAAGCCTTTTATAAGCTGCATTTCTCTATGCCATGGTAAGCACCAGAGGCAATGGCCTAGTGGAAATGTTTTGGAGTCATAGATAGTTCTGAATTTAAATCTCAGTTATGACTCTTTCCAGCTGTGTGACTTAAATAAGTTATTTAACTTCCTGGACTCAGAAATAGGGGAGAATAAAACCTTCCTTGTAAGATTTGTGAGGAGTAACAACATGACCATAAGTAAGGTGTCTTGTACTGTGTCTGGCACTTAGCTGGTTCTGCTTAATACTTGAGGCTTGACTCCAAAAGCAGTTGAGGTTACAAAGCTCTGTATGAGGTTATTTCATGTTGTTTCATCTGTAGGTATCATTTCCCCCATAGTGTGGTGAGAATCTTGAGGGCAGGAAACATATTTTGTGCTTCCTTTCTACCTTCCATTGCACCTTGCAGAGTTCTCAGCACCAAGTCAGCACTTAATCAATGTTTATATTGCCACTTCTGGATGTCTTTCAAAAAGCTACTTAAAATTAGGGACCCTAAAGTGTTTTTCATAGTATGCTTGTAGATTTTGGTGATCAGGGGGAATGGGGGGGAAGACAATGGCACTACGTGAAATCAACTCTTAGAACCATGATGGGGAGTAGGAAAAGAAAATGTGCCATATTGTTTGAGAATCCCTATGTGTAGCCAAAATTGCATAATGTATTTTATTATGATTAAAACCACAATGAAATATGTGATATCTATTTAGCATGCTCTAAAATACAATGGGGGGGCGCCTGGGTGGCGCAGTCGGTTAAGCGTCCGACTTCAGCCAGGTCACGATCTCGCGGTCCGTGGGTTCGAGCCCCGCGTCAGGCTCTGGGCTGATGGCTCGGAGCCTGGAGCCTGTTTCCGATTCTGTGTCTCCCTCTCTCTCTGCCCCTCCCCCGTTCATGCTCTGTCTCTCTCTGTCCCAAATAAATAAATAAATAAAAAATGTTGAAAAAAATTTAAAAAAAATAAAAATAAAAAAAAAAAATAAAATACAATGGGAATTCACCTTCATAAAGAACAATAGTCATGGGGCCAAGACCTTGGATTCTGGCCAATTTTAAACATCTGCTTCCTCCTGACACAGTCTGGAATTATCTTAAGGGATTCAGCCTTAGAACTGGGCTTGGGAGCAAAGGGCTTAGTTTAGTTTTGTCTGAGGAGACCCAGGTTGGTTGAACATGTAGGATGGCTGTGCCCTTTTTCCACTAAATCTGCACAGGCTGTACTGTGTCCTAAGGTGGAGTTTTTCTAGGCTCTTTGGTCAGCATTTTAGTTATTTACCGTAATAAAGGAATCTAAGAAAAAACTTCCACATAGTAGATCCTCTATACCATTTTTAATGAATGAAAGGTGGGGGTGGGGGAAAGATGTTCTCTGTGTATATCTTTATGTAACAATAACGTTTTCAAGGTGATTTTTGCCTTTATTCTAACACAGTGTAAAGATAGGGACAGACCCCTGCAGGATGAGGTTATTTCATGTTTCTTCTGTAGGTATCATTTCCCCCATAGAGTATTGGCTGTTTTTCTCAGCTCTAAGGAAATTTTAGCTTCTGGCAATAGGGACAGATAATGGTGTTCTTCTCTTCAATGCTTTAGCAATAATGTAGTTGTCCAAAATGCTAAATTTTATTCTGCAAAGTTATAATCCAAAATAGATTTTAAAGTTTATATGTATTCTTTGAGCAACACTGGTCAGACATTCATTCATTCAACATTAAACATTTATTTAAGTGCACACATATGCTGGTCTACGTTGTGTGGGAGTTTTAAGGATCAAAGAGATGATATCTTTGCCACTTAAGACATTACAATTATATGTAGACGTATAATTTCATTTCTTAAAGCAATTGATGGTGAAGAATTACTGTGAGTGGTAACTGTTTTTTAAAAATTTTATTTATTTATTTATTTATTTTTAGAGAGAGAGAGAGGCAAAGAGAGAGGGAGACAGGGAATCCTAAGCAGGCTCCACACTGTCAGCACAGAGCCCAACTTGGGGCTCCAACCCCCAAACTGTGAGATCATGACCTGAGCTGACATCAAGAGTCAGATGCTTAACTGGCTGAGCCATCCCGGTGCCCCTCCAATGAGTACTAAATAGTTTTACACTAATATCTCCTTTAGATGGCATCATGAGAAATTCTGAACAGATGGATTTCCCTAATTACATAATTCCATTATTCCTAGAGGCTTTAACATAATTTCTAATGATAGTACCATAAATGATAGGACTACCAAACACAGTTTTCAAGATTTCTTTGTGGTTCTTTTTATTTTTAGGATATTTTCCACTGAGATGTATAGTCAAAATTGTTGGCATTTTAAATTGAACTTGATACACAATTATATGCGTTTGTTTCAGTTTGTTTTTTATTTCTTTAAAAAAAATTTTTTTTTTAATGTTTATTTATTTTTGAGACAGAGACAGAGCATGAACGGGGGAGGGTCAGAGAGAGTGGGAGACACAGAATCCGAAGCAGGCTCCAGGCTCTGAGCTGTCAGCACAGAGCCCGACGCAGGGCTCAAACTCACAGACCGTGAGATCATGACCTGAGCCAAAGTCGGACGCTTAACCGACTGAGCCACGCAGGCGCCCCAGTTTGTTTTTTATTTCTAAAGATTGCCTTATTTTTTCCTTTTGATTTAACTTTGTTTTTTAATTATCTAAAAACTTGTACATGGTTCTATAATCAAAATTATAAAACAAGGTACAAATAGAGAAATCATTCTTGTCCATTCTCTATACCTATTTAAAAAACTATTTTTAAAATTAATTTTTATTTTATTTTATTTGTTTCGTTTGTTCCTTTTGATAAATAAAAGCTAATATACACATACATATAAAAATAAAAGATAAGTATATGAATATATATGTATACAAATTCATAAATCCTTTCCCATTGTTACACAAATATATTAGACACACTCTTTTGGACCTTGCTTTTTTCACCTAACAATAGATCCTGAAGATCACTCCATTTCTTTTTACAGCTGCACAGTACCATATTATGTGGTGACTTAATATTTTATTCATTAGGTTGCCTATTGATAGACATATGGCTTGTCATATCAGACTTTAAATAATATTTCCCATGTAGGAAAGGAAATATGCTGATCAGCTGATCAGTATGTCTATCCCATAGGTGGTTATGTTTCTCATTGCCCACAAATACTTAGTGTAAATCAGTTTGTATGAGTTTGAATATCATTTTTTCAGTGGCACAACTCTGAGGAAAATACTAGACCCCCAGACTTTTGTATCCGTGCAACCAGCTACTAAGACACAATGCTCTGCAGAAGACTTATCCCGGATAGCTTGGGAAAATCCAGTCTTAAGTGTTTAGAACCCAGAAAGGAGAATGTTTGGGAGTAGTTATTATCACTTAGGACTTCTCTTTTTTTTTTAAATTTTTTTTTTCAACGTTTTTTTATTTATTTTTGGGACAGAGAGAGACAGAGCATGAACGGGGGAGGGGCAGAGAGAGAGGGAGACACAGAATCGGAAACAGGCTCCAGGCTCCGAGCCATCAGCCCAGAGCCTGACGCGGGGCTCGAACTCACGGACCGCGAGATCGTGACCTGGCTGAAGTCGGACGCTTAACCGACTGCGCCACCCAGGCGCCCCAGGACTTCTCTTTTCTGAAAATCTGAAAACTGCTAGGTTATGAAATTTTAAAATAGGTTTTAATAACCTGCTTAAGTGACGTTTTCATGAGTCATTGGACCAAAGTTTTGTTTAAATTGAAACTTAAGTAGAGTTTATCAAATTTGTGATGAGATCATTAGTTGTTTGGTTTTATTTATGAGACTGTCATTATTAGAGCTTCTTAAAGAAACTCTGCTGGGCAGTGTCTGAGATGTTGGTGGAGGCAACCGTGTGGATGGTGGTGGGTGTGGGTTTCAGGGACTCATGCAGTACTTGCCACCGTGTCCTCTGGGGAACAAACATATACCTGGGAAACAGAATTCCGTGACCAACATTTGAAAAATTTCGAACTAAATTTGAAAAATTCTGGCTTAGACAGGTTTCTTAAAGGCAAGGTTTTTTAGGGTCTTTAATAACTAATATATGTGTGATTTCCCAAGACAGATATAAAATGTTGCTTTTCTCATGCTATTTTCTTTATGGATCTTTTTTTTTTTCTTTTAATGGAGCAAATTTTAGAAAATTTGGTGTAACAGTTAAGCTTTTTATAGTTATGAATGATTCAGAGAGTGAGTTGGAGGGAAAGAGAATCAACTGAACAGGGTAGTTATCATTCCTGTGTTGCAGGGGATAAAACTGAGGCTCAAGTGTTAGTGATATGCCTGTTGTAGGTTGAAGACAGCTCATCACCATATGTACAGATCTGAGGAAATAAAATATCTAGAAAGTTTAGTGATTTTCTTAAAAATATCAGTTGCTGTGTCTAAAGTTTTTCTAATCTCACTAGCACTCTTATTTTAACAGTAAAAAAATTTTGGGGGCACCTGGGTGGCTCAGTCAGTGAAGTGTCTGACTTTGACTCAGGTCAGGATCTCATGGTTCATGGGTTTGAGCTCTGTGCTGACAGCTCAGAGCCTGGAGCCTACTTCAGATTCTGGGTCTCCCTCGCTCTCTGCTCCTCCCCTGCTTGTGCGCGCACGTTCTCTTTCTCTCTCTTGCTCAAAAATAAATAAATAAACAAAAAAATAAATTTTTTTTTTTAAAGTCTAAAAAATGTTCTAGGCCATGTATAATTTCAGTAGAATGAGATCGGGATTGCCGCCGGCCTTCCTTTTTCTACATGAAATTTTAAATGAACGTATACATATCAGATGGTGCTTTCTGTGTTTCAGATGCCTTCTGGTCAAAACCCTGATAGGATTTATCCTGTTTTCAATTTAGTAAAAATAAGAAATTATTTTTATCCTTCAAACAGTTTCTTTTTTCCCCACTCTGAGTATTTCCAATTCCTTATTCCCCCCCCCCCGACTAAAGTAAAACTAGTTATCCTTCATGTGACACAAAGAGAGAAAGGTCATAGTCATCTTCTTATTACACAAACCTTCTGTACCTCATAGCACTGTTGACCTTTTTCTATTCAGAGAGAAGGGTATTAATTGCCTGCTCACCAAGTTTCTAAGCATTTGATGTTCAGAGTTGTTATAAAAGCAAATTTGAAGTTTCATGGAATTGTTTTCTTTGATTGAAGTGATGGGCTCCTAATGTGGCTTCTACCTGGCCTCTTCCTACAAACGGTTCTATCTTGGAACTTGCTTTTACTTTTTACAGAACATACATTTTAAGTCTATTCTAAGAGAAGAGATTGCAAACAAATACACAATGATTTTCAAACATTCTACAATTGGATACAGTTAGGTTTAGAGAAATTGAATAAATAAATGAAAAAAGAAATGAGTGACAGTTTTTAATTTGGTATATTTACAGCATAGCAATGAAGGAGTAACTAGCTTTACTTCATTATTCACACCATGGTCATGAAATTTAGCTGGTGTTTAACTCTCTGATGTTTAGGCTAAGACTAACTTAATTTCCTAAAGACTTTCTGTCTGGAGGAAGGTGATGCTTCCTGTCTGGCTTTTCTGATGGTCTCACAACTTAATTATTTCTGTCATGTCCCATTGCTTACTGCATGTCATTGTAAAGGTCCAGCACTAGAAAGTGCAGATTAATTTTTGTCTGTCTTATCAAGTTTAGGAGATGTAATTATTTTAGAGTATAATTTAAAAATTCTCACAAGCACATAACAACTCTTCTACTGGCACCATTAGAAATTAAATACTTTCTGTGGCCAGGATGAGAATTACATTAGGTTTGGGATCTAAATTGCTTTGGTGGTAGGCAGTTTTATGTGTTGTTGTTACTGTACCTTTGAGGAACAATCAGAACACAGGATGAGCAGTATTTTAGACAAATAGATAGAGGGATATCCCTTGTGGGTCAGTAGCTACACTTGGCATTACCAAATGGAGACTTGACATCGCCAGATGGAACCCTTTTCTAAGTATAGGCTAATGGAAGCCCCCTGTAGCCAGTGCTGGAGTGGCTTATCACTCTTCCAGTCTCGTCTCTTTCTCCCTTGTTTTTGTTGAGCTAGGGAAGGGGAATACTGCCTGGTGATGGTGATGGCATCTCACTTTGTCCTCCAAAGTTTTGGATTTCAAAATTACTAATATTAAAAGGCTTTCCTCAAACTGGGGGCAGGAAGACAAAAGAAATTCAGAAGAGAGCAAAGAAGGTGGAAACAGAGTTATTAATAGCCTTCCCCTGATTGTATGGGATTCATATGGTTATCGAATGTATATGTACAAATGCAACTTACTGGCAATAATATGATGATAAAAGTGGTAGTTATCACTTATTGGGCACTTGCTATATGCTTGATGCCCATAGTAACTGTCTTAATTCATTATTGTAGTTAATTTCCTTGACTGCTCTATGAGGAAGTGCACTGTTACTGGAGCTTAGAGAGTTTAGTGCAGCAACATAACCACATTTATAGAGTTGGTGATTTGCAGAGGCAGAGATCTGAACAAGGTGTTTTCTACTCTATTTTCTCTGCTTTGACCTAGGAGGCATGTTAGGTATTTGTACAAGAACTAGTGAGTGTTGTTATAGAGACCATAGACTTGCCATGTTCCTAGGGCACATCTGCCAAAGATTTCCTCTTTTGCTTCGTTTCACATTTTGTTCAAGGGTTCAAAATTAACAAATTTAAGTAAAATATCAGTTCGTTAATAAGGTACCCTAAAACATGTTTGAATAAAAGCCCACATATAATGCCTTAGTTGCTTTAGTAATGTAATGTTAAATAAATATTTTCTACTTTTTGTGATTGTATCATTATTGAATTTTTAAAAATATAATTTGTTTTTAACATGATTTAACATGATTGGCTCATCTCCTGGGGGTACAGTTATCAGAATCTTTTGAGTAAATGGGTATGTAGTTTCGAACAACATTTTTAGTATTATAATTGGTTGTTTTTAAATTATGATGTCTACTTTATTTAGAAACATCAGGAATGTTAAAGGAAGGGAAAATTTTATATTTATCAATTCTAAGGATTAACTATTCAGCAGTAATTTTCTTTACCTCTTCTTACACAACACTTTTGGTTTCTATTACTGTTACTTATATTTATGTATTATTTTCCCCCTTGAATTGGAAGCTCTTTGAGTTTTGTTTTGTTTTGTTTTGTTTTGTTTTCATATCATGGGCCCTCGATAAATATTTGTGTCACAGATGGCTGAATGTTTACTTGTTACTATTAAACTTGTGCCTCTCAATATGTTGGGTGACAATCAGAAACTGATGATAATTATTGTATTAAAAACAATCTAAGAGCACACATCCATCCTATGGCATTGTTATGTAAGGACAGAACCAACAGATTTAGGTTCTCTCTCATTCTTTGGGCATGTAAATGAATCTGTAAAACTCAGTGGAAGTGAAGCCTATTTCTGCATGTGTATTTAGAGAGACAAGATATTGATTCTCCTCCTTGGAAAAAAAAGAAAAGGTGATGACTAAAATTTTTTTGTGATCTCTATGACAGTTTTATCACATATATCTCCAAAAAAACTAATTATTTTCTAAGAACACATCTTTCTGTGTGCTAACAGAATATGAAACCCTATCAGTTGCTTTTCTTTCCTTTTCTTTTGTCTTCTTTTTTTAAACCAAAAGCCAAAAGAAGTCAGTCTTTAAATATTTGGATGTTTTTCTCTGAGATAGGGCTGTACTAGGCAAATACACTGGCGTTAACATTTCTAAAGCAGGCTCAAAATAAATGAGATTAAGAAAAAACAAAACAAACTCCTTCCTATCTTTATGTGAATTGTCATTTTAATTAAAGCTGTGTGTCATCAGTGACAGGAGATTGCCCCAGAAAGATAAAGTCAGCCTGTGTCTGTCTTTGTCTTTCATGAAGGCAAAAGGAATATGAAAGAAACCAAATAGCTAGATAAACTTGCCATTACAATTAAAAAAATAATTTGCTAAGCATGAGGTGAATTGCATTATTAGTTGATTAACATCCTTTTCTTTAGATTATTACATTTCCTAATCTAATTTATGGGTGGATTTCCTGGTTTGGGGGCTTAAGCTAGTTTGTGCTAGACTCCTCTCACAGGCTGTTTTATGGAGATAAAGGAATCTGGAAACGGAAATCACTTTTTTTGTGGCTTTTGATTTGAATTTTTATTTATTCAGGTTAGTACAAGGTTGTGAGATCAAATAAGAACATACTTGAAAGAACTTTATAAAATGTAAAGTATTACTTGTTATTACCTTAATTATTATTATCTGGACAACAAAGTAAAATGCCTGCGTTTATTTATCCCCTCCTTCTGACCCACATTGTTCTCCTAGGAAATTGGGACTTTTCTTTGGTGTGTTTACTTAGAAGCTAAGAACTGTGACTTGAGGTTTGCTTTTCAAGGGGCCTTAGTCCAAAATCAAACAAATACAGGATCATCAGGTGGCACACAGAGAGCAACGTCATCATCCTTCTCAGTGCTTGGGCCAAGTTGAAAATGTGCTTTATTGTGGAATAGGTAAAACTTGAATCTTGTTAATGGAGAAGAGAAGAATAATTTTAGTGATGAAGGCAAACCTGAATCTGAAGCTCACAGATCAAATGCAATCAGAGAAGCAATGAGGACTATTCAGTGCACTTAACACACAAAAATACCAGGAGCAGCATTAACATCTTTCTAAGGCCTTGTCATAGTTAAACCCAGTCATCTGAAATGACTTCGGTGACTTTTCTCCCCCCAAAAGTTCACATTCCCTGCTGCAGGGAGAGCCCTATTTTCCAAAGAATTGCCCCATTACTGGAGAGAACCCAGACAGAGGGGCCTGGAACTAACTGGCTTCAAGACTGCTCCAAATGAGAGCACCGTGAAGATGGAGATTCAGAGATATCAGGTGTTCTTAAATGAGACACATTGTACTGGTGTTGTTTCCTCATAGGAGCCACTACAGTGTAAGCCCCTTGAGGACAGCATGTGAGTTTCTGTATTTCCATCATACATACCCAAGTTTCTTATATTCACCACATACATATGGTTGAATGAATGAGTACCCCTATGTCCACACTGCCAGCATGTAGAACTCTTTATCCAACCTCATCTTGCTTCCTTTGTGCAACATTGGACAAACACCTTTCCTGTTTGCCACTATTCTTCTTAACTTTCCTGATTGTCCTTTTACATGATGTATTGCTACTTCTTCCTTTCTCTGAGTCCCAGTCCCCACCCCTTCAAGCTGGCTATTGCCTATGATTCTGTTCCCAGCCCTCTTCTTTAGATTTTTTGTCTGTCTGTGCATTAGAATCACCTACTGCTCTGACCCTGCAATAACACTTGTGCATGAGTGTGTGCATGTGTGTGTGTGTGTGTGTGTGGTGCATACTTTTGTGAAATGTTGGTAAGTTACAGACTTAATGTCCCTTTATACATCAGTGTATATTTCTAAAACCAGAAACATTCTTTCATATAACAATTATCATGATCAGAAAATTAACATCAATAATACTATCTAACCTACAGACTTCCTTCAAATTCTGTCACTAGGACACTAATGTCCTTTATAGCAAAAGGAAAAAAAAAGCCACAATTTTTGTGGTCTAGGAATTCAATCCAGGATCACAAGTTGTGTTTTATTCTCATTTTTTTTGTAGTCTCTTTTAATTTGGAGTTCTTCAGTATTTCTTTGTTTTTCATGACCTTGACATTTTTGAAGTGTACAGGCCAGTTATTTTGGGTTTGTCTGATGTTTCCTAATGATTAGATTTAGATTTTACATTTTTGGCAGGAATAGCACAGAAATGATGTGCTCTTTTTAATGTCTCTCTCAGGGGCACATGATATCTACTTGTGACATTATTTGTGGTCACTTAGTTGATGTGTTGTCTGTCATATCTCTGTGCTGTAAAATTATTCTCTTCCTCTTATATTTAATAGCTGTCTTGTGGGGAGATACTTTGAGACTCCAAGAATAAATACATATTGTGGATAATGAAAAGTCAGGTTTCTCATTGTTGGAAAAGGGCAACACGAATGTAGAAAGGTAGACGTTTAGAATGAACCCATGTGGTGTTGGATTGGATTAGAGACAATAGTATGAACTCCTGGTTTTTATATCTATATAGATATGTCCTTCCATCCATCCTCCTAGCTCTGTCCTCTGAGAGGATAAATAGGTAATAATAACTTAGTAACAATGGGCACAACTAATATTCTATCTTGTTTTCCAAATGCCATTCTCCAATAAAAACTGACCAAGGAAAGAACAAGATAAGCCTGGAACAGCTTGTTTTACCAGAAAGTAGGGAAGTGAGCAAGAATGATAGAGGCATGTCAAAAGGCCACAGGAGCCAGCTTGAAGGGCTACTCCCACTGAACATAAAAGTAATTGATGGTAAACAGACAGAATAAAATAAGAATTCATGAATCTGAACACAAGCAAACAAATAAATGAGAAAGGAAAGTTATTCCTTACAACAGAATTCCAACAAATAAATGTAGGAGAAATGACTGAATGAAAATCACCACGAGTCAGCTACCATAGTAACTTCTTGGAGGCAAGAAACATCAATGGATTCTTCCCACATTTAATAATGTTAGGTATGCTCTTCCTGACTCCTCCCACCCATTCAGCATACGGCGTTCAGCACACGATTATGTCAAATCTCTTCATAAGCTGGCCTTCCTTCTGCCCATCCTGTCATGTGCCCGAGTATCTAAGACAAGAAATAAATACCCTGCTTTCTCACTATTGATTAATATCTTATCCCATTATTTAGGTTTTCCAAGAAAACATTTAGCTTATATTATATCAGTCCATAACAAGATAAGAGCTAGAGAAATTCCCTGGAAACGTCTTCCCCTGACAACTAATGCAACTGTATTTTCAAACACACCATTGGGGAAATATAGAAAGGTAAGAGGGGGCTGTCTGTCTGGAAAGCAGTCAAAATGGAATCTGTTGGGGGCAAATAAAACTTTCTGGGCCTACTCTCATATCTTAAGATACATTGGTAGGCAATTTCTTTGGCCTTGGAGAAAGGTATTAAGAACTGACCTAAGATGATGGTCATGCGTAGCCCTTAGTGTTTTTAAAAATTTTGTTTTGTTTTGCTTTTTTCCCTTTGCTTCACAGTCATCAGACACAGAATGTGAAGGAGTTTCAGGAATATTTTAACCAGTTTTTTGCTTATAGTTTCCTTTTTATGTATGCACAACAGTGGTATTTGATAATGTGTCTAAGTAGGTCTAAAAAAGCTTTCTCGAGAAGTATAAAGAAAAATTCTAAGTGATTAGAAAGTGAGCTGTAGTATAGTTGGCAGCCTATCTTATTTTTTAATGGTGCATAAAATAATGGCTTATCTTACAAGTGATGGCATCTCAGATGCTATTAAAGCTGATCTTTGCAGCTTTTGTATGTTGGCTTTTCAGCCAGGGAGAGACGAAAGAGCAGGCAGGAAAGAATATTAAATATATAACAGTAATACTATTTATTGAGTAGCTACTATAGGCCAGTGTTATGCTAAGTGCCTTATGTATATCAATACATGTAATTCTCTCCAAAAAGTCTGAGAGAGAGAGTTATTGGTTCATAATTCACAAGAGATTTGAGGTATCATCTACTGCAAACTTTGCTACTATATATATATATATATATATATATATATATATATATATAATAAAAGTAAGTCTCAGACTAAATACTTCTATACACAGAAACATTTACTAAATAAACACTTATTAGCAAGCAAGGAAGAAAGAAAAACAAAACAGTTTATATGGCTTGTTTTATGCTTGTTGGGAAGCCCCAGTTCTACTACTTTGCGTAAAGCTTACTTCATGCACATAAAGATTCAGAAGCTGATTTCTGTTACCCTTATTACAACTATTGGGCAACCTCAAATCTTTTTAAACCAACAGGTGGATACAAGGTCATGTAGAGATCAAGTCTCAGGTCCATCCCCATGGGGAGAATCTCTATGAATGGTTGGTTATATTCTGTTCACACTAGAGTAGAGGGTGTCTCTAAAATATTTTTTGTTGCTCCACTATTCTTAACTGTCTTTAATTTTAATTATAAGAGTCTGTTTCTATAGTCTAAAAATTAATCAGCCATTAGATTCACCAAGTAAAATACATTGCTAACTTTCATTACATTGATGATCAGGGTCTTAGGTGTTAATATAGGTAATAGAAATCCTTAGACTGTAATAAAAATGTGGCTAATAGAAGTTTTTATAGTAGTTGCCTCTAGAGTGTTCTCTTTCCAGTTAGATGTGGGCTGAATGTGGAATCTTGCTTAGGGCAACCTACTACTGCAGAGTTAAAAATTGAACTAACTAGCATGTGCACAATATCACACTGCCCATGCAGGAGTTTTGAACATCGAGTACCTACGTTGTAATGGAACTAGGGGAGGAGGAGATGGTCTCCTACATCCTAGGATGTACCTAGGAATCCTAGTCCCATGAGGTCCTTGATGAAAACAAAGTCCTTGATCAAATGCACTGGGAAAAACCTACATTCTGTAGTACCATCGCAGAAATTAAAAATGCACATTAGCGGGGCGCCTGGGTGGCTCAGTCGGTTAAGCGGCCGACTTCGGCTCAGGTCATGATCTCGCAGTCCGTGAGTTTGAGCCCCACATCAAGCAAGCTCTGTGCCACACATCAGGCTTTGTGCCCCACATGGGGCTCTGTGCTGACAGCTCAGAGCCTGGAGCCTATTTCAGATTCTGTGTCTCCCTCTCTCTGACCCTCCCCCGTTCATGCTTTGTCTCTCTCTGTCTCAAAAATAAATAAACGTAAAAAAAAAATTTAAAAAAAATGCACATTAGCTATTAAGTGGTCACTTTCCTGCAATAAAGGAAACTGCTTAGCTTTGTTTGACCCTGCATTTCCCAAACTTAGTAGACCACAGAGTCCTGTTGTTCATTGCATCCCTGAAATTAGTTTTCCTTGGGGCACACTTTAGAAAATACTGCTCTAGAGATTATAGAAGACACTTTTTTTTTTTTTTAACGTTTACTTTTGAGAGAGAGACAGAGCATGAGCAGGGAGAGGGAGAGGGGGAGACACAGAATCTGAAGCAGGCTGCAAGCTTTGAGCTGTCAGCACAGAGCCCCATGTGGGGCACAAAGCCTGATGTGGGGCACAGAGCTTGCTTGATGTGGGGCTCGAACTTACGAACCATGAGATCATGACCTGAGCCGAAGTCAGATGCTTAACTGACTGAGCCACCCAGGCACCCTTAGAAGAAAGTTTTCTTAACCAACACCCACTCAACTGACATTCCTTTCCTAAAACTTGAGATAGCAGTCTCCTCTCTACCATGCTCTCCTATCACTGGAGTTGTTTGCTTACAAAGAGTCAATTGAGTTTTTTTCCAAAACCTAGTTATTCCATTTGTAATTGTAATTACAATTACATAACTTAATTAAATATTACATAATCCTGTGACTTGTGAGTATAAATATAAAGAGTTAATTGTTTCTCTGAAAAATAAATTGAATGCTTCAGAAAGGGGACTAGTTGCAAGTATTGTTAAATTAGATGATAGGAAGATAACTATTAAAGATTTGGGAAAAAATAATAAAAAAATTATTTTTAGATTTTTTTGCAAGTATCTTTTAAGTTACTGATGCATTTTAAAGACTGAAATATATCATTATTCAAGAAAGATTAAATGGAGAACATAAATTAGTGGAACCATACTCAAGTGTAAGGCTTTGAGTATGGTTCCACTAATTTATTACATAAATTAAATTTTTATTATTTCCTGATTTTACTGAATTTTTTGATTAAGTGACTAATTACAATTTCTGTAGGTGTCAGATAAAAGGGCTGTATCCTAGTGAAAGAGAATTGAAGAGTTTTGTATATACCCTATGGTATGTTTTTAAATATTTAAGACAGATTTTGTCCATGTCTCTCAAGCTAGTCTCAGTTGTCTTTAGAACCTTCTTTACTTGCTACCTTATTATTATTATTATTTTTTGGCTTTATTGCAAATCCATGGGTTTGCTTAGTGCCCATAATGCTGTTTAAAAATGAGGGTTAAATTTTAATTTCTCTCTGGGAGTTATCCATACATATACACATGTGCATCTTTTTGAATTCTGTCCTCTGTTTTTGGTTTCTGTGGGGACAAATTTTATTTATCTTATTTATGTATTTTTCAGTATTATTTTATAGTCAAAGTTCTTGAAAGAATGTGCAGCAAATTACATTTGATTTCTATCTGGATTCTCTTAGGCTTGGTCCCATGGCAGAGCCTATAATTTAAGTTAAGGTTATGTTGCTATTTAAGAATTTTTAGCATCTGTACTCATATGTGCTATGCAAACAAAACAATTATTCTATTGTGGACCAATTTTTTCTTCTGAAATGTGTAACACAACAGTTATTTTTCTAGTTTAATTAGGGCTGTGTTTGTATAAAGATCTACAGTTTATAAAAGCAGTGAAGCAAAGACAATGTGGAAAAGAAAAAGAGAAAGTATTGCCTGATTCTTTCATTAAAGAAAAAAAAGGGGAGGATTCAGACAAATTTGGAATTCACTCAGTTTTTTATCTTATATTTTTTTTCACAAGTACCAGACATGGAGCTGTAAGATAGTAATTTGTCAAACCACATATTAAGCTGGTATTTGATATGAAAAGAATATTTCCACCCAGTATAATATTGCTTTTTTAAAACATTAAAAACCCTTATATTAGGGTGGTAATTGAGTGAATACTTTACAAAAAACCCTGTGTGCTTCATTATGACACATTTCCTGTGCATTTTTTGGGAGGGCAACCATGTCAGAATGTGGAGGGACCGAATAGAGGTATAGAGCCATCTCTTTTCACTCCGGAGTAGTAGTTGGTATGAATGTTTTGGTATCTGCAGGTAGTTGTTTTAAACTCAATATGGAAGAATCGGGGTGTCTGGGTGGCTCAGTTGCTTGAGTGTCTAACTCTTGATTTTGGCTCGGGTCATGCATGATCTCATAGTCATAAGATCAAGCTCGGTGTTGGGCTCAGCCCCGGACAGGGAGCATGCTTGGGATTCTCTCACTCTGTTCTTCACTGCTCACACTCTCTCTCAAAACAAACAACAAACATGGAAAAATTATTTTATTTTATTTTATTTTTCAATATATGAAATTTATTGTCAAATTGGTTTCCATACAACACCCAGTGCTCATCCCAAAAGGTGTCCTCCTCAATACCCATCACCCACCCTACCCTCCCTCCCACCCCCCATCAACCCTCAGTTTGTTCTCAGTTTTTAAGAGTCTCTTATGCTTGACTCTCTCCCACTCTAACCTCTTTTTTTTTCCTTCCCCTCCCCCATGGGTTTCTCAGGATCCACATAAGAGTGAAAACATATGGTATCTGTCTTTCTCTGTATGGCTTATTTCACTTAGCATAACACTCTCCAGTTCCATCCACGTTGCTACAAAGGGCCATATTTCGTTCTTTCTCATTGCCACGTAGTACTCCATTGTGTATATAAACCTCAATTTCTTTATCCATTCATCAGTTGATGGACATTTAGGCTCTTTCCATCATTTGGCTATTGTTGAGAGTGCTGCTGTAAACATTGGGGTACCAGTGCCCCTATGCATCAGTCCTCCTGTATCCCTTGGGTAAATTCCTAGCAGTACTATTGCTGGGTCATAGGGTAGGTCTATTTTTAATTTTCTGAGGAACCTCCACACTGTTTTCCAGAGTGGCTGCACCAGTTTGCATTCCCACCAACAGTGCAAGAGGCTTCCCGTTTCTCCACATCCTCTCCAGCATCTATAGTCTCCTGATTTGTTCATTTTAGCCACTCTGACTGGCGTGAGGTGATATGAGTCTGGTTTTGATTTGTATTTCCCTGATAAGGAGTGACGTTGAGCATATGGAAAAATTATTTTAAACTGTAGTGATTTCCCTGCCTACACTTCATTGTAAGCAGCATGGATTATTTCCTATCAGAGCCTAGAGACATTTTAGGAGGCTTTTTGATATTATGTTGAAATCTTGTAGTTAGTGACATAATTTTCTATCACGCCTTTTGTGGAATTGATACATAATGACTTCTCAGAATTTGTTTATTATTGTAACAATTGAATCCTTTCTTGTTTTTCAGTACACCTCCATATACTGTTTTCTTTTTTTTTTTTTAATTTTTTTAATGTTTAGTTTTGAGAGAGAGAGAGACAGAGACAGAGACAGAGACAAAGAGGGAGATGGAGTGTGAGTGGGGAAGGTCAGAGAGAGAGGGCAGAATCTGAAACAGGCTCCAGGCTCTGAGCTGTCATCACAGAGCCTGACGTGGGTCTCAAACCCATGGACTGCGAGATCATGACCTGAGCAGAAGTTGGATGCTTAACCGACTGAGCCACCCGGGTGCCCCTGTTTTCTTTATTTTGTAAGTCCATGAAGGAGAGATGACTTCTATTTTTGTACCATTGTAACTGAACTCTTGAACCTCCCCTTCTTAGGGGTTTTTCATGTTTCTGATCATTTTGTTGTGGCTACCAGATTTCTTTTTGCTTCTTTAGGGTTGATTTATAGGATCACAATAGTACTTTGAGAAACTTGGGGAGCTTTTATGATGTAGGAAGAGTAGAGATTTTAAATGTTAAATCACATTGCTCGTTCACTCATTTGGTAAACATTTATGAGTCAAATAACTGCTAAGAACTAGAGATACTAAGATGAATGAGAGAACTTTCAAAAGTTTGCTCAATATTCCTTCTCAGTTGCTACTATCTAGAAAATGTATAGTAAGTACTATACAAAAATGTAGCTGAAATGGAGAAACAAGGTTGTTTGCTAGAATGGGCAAACATATCTCTTGATCTCCATGAAAACCATGAGGGTGACATTGAGATTAGAGTTACAGAGAGGGAATGGACATTGTATCCTAAAGAGTGCTCCAGAAGTAATATTTGCAGTAATATTTTCTTCAGGTGTACCTCCTTTTTTGACTCTTATCTTGTAATAGAAGTCATAAGACATGCTGATGATCCCAGCATTGAGGGCTAATTGAGGAACACAGGGGAAAATAGAGGCAAAATGGGACAGGAATTTTATTGGGTGAGCATTAGCTTATTTGAAAAATGGGCTTTTGGGCTTCATGTTTTGGACAATCAGCATAGTGGTTTGTTTCAATGATTATTTCATAGGAGGTAATATTTGTAACTTTTGCTCTCTTGGAGAATGCAACCATTGTAATACTCTGACATGGTGTTGAGGGCAATAAGTAGGGAAAGGAAGCCTCTTTTCATCTCTGCTCCAAGGTCGGTTATTGGGCCTTCCTTGGCCTGGTGGAGACAGAGGGGAAACAAACAGACCCCTAGTGCCCAGCAATGGTGTAATGCTTTCAGACTACTGCGCCATGGTGGGTGGAATTTCACTTTCTGGCGAGGACCTGAAGAGGTTTATGAGCTTTCCTATGAATTGCTTTCTTTTCCCAACTTCTGAAAGGTTGTCCTCATTGAGGCCAAGAGGAATGAGGCAAAATGTGGCACACCTTTCTATTCTATAGAATAGAATTTCTATTCTATAGGCTCCATGATGAGTCAAAATGATGAAGCTGATGGCTTTCTAGTTGGAGATAACATTTTAGGTTGTCCTCTCAGCAAACAGGATAAGGAGAGGGCAACAAGCAGATTATAAGGATTATTTAAAATCCTGGTTGGTAGGGAGTTGGGGGTTTTGTGTCTCTTGCATACGTTGCACCTGGTTTGAAATCTTCTCAGTACACTCCCAAAGCTGCTGTGTGGCTGGCAGCGCTGTCGGGTGGAGATCTCTTAATCCCCACACAGATCAGCATCTCTCCAGAATAAATCACTTGTCTTTTTCCTGCCTAACGTTGCAGGGGATGGCTTAGAAGGCTAACCCTCAGATTTGAAAAGTCTGCAGATTGCTTCTCTACTTGACAATCTTGAATTTTACTTTGCTGTGCTGGTCTTCTTAGTTTTCTCCAAGGAAATGGATTATATTTTGCTACTGAAGTGCAAATATAATCATTGTTATTTTCTTGTCTTGTGGAGTATATTTTGACTGGAATAAGTAGATAATGTACTGTTTTCAAAGTACCAACCACAGTGGTTTTTTTATTTTAACATTAAGTAATTCATGTATTATTCTTTCTAGGCAATTATAGAATTTTTTAGTTGCTCAGTAGTTTACTAAGCACATATATTTTCAGCACTGTGCAAGGAACTGGGGCAGACAAAAGAAATCTGAGGCACAGTTCCTATCTTCATGTAGGATAGTATTTGTAAAGAAGTGAAACTGAGTCAGAGGAAACAAAGAACAATTAAATGGCCAGCTGTGTAGTGCTCTCTATAGGAACCATATGTAATTTAAAAAAATGAATATAGATGAATGAATAAATGAATGAATGAATTGACAAAAAAGTGTTTGTTCAAGGAAGAAATCATTGTGGACTGCAATCTGTCATGGAGTAGCAGGGATATGAGCAGAGCCACAAACGATGAATAGGATTTGGCAAATAGAGGGAAATGGAGGAAAGATGTTTGAGGTAAAGAGAGCAAAGGTCCGAAGGTAGAGGTGAACATGGCATATGTTTGGGACAGTGAGAGAAAAGGCCAGGCTGACCGGAGGACAAGCGTTGTATGGGAGGAATAAAACATAAAAATAAAGTTGGGCGTCTCCCCTTCTTCCTTGGTGAGTGAACCTGAATTTTGTGCCTACCCCCAAGCGATGAATTGTGATTGGTCTAATCCACTCATGGAAATTCTATTCCCTACTTTCCCAGTCTCCTTTGCAGATAGGACAGCTCTGGACCTCACTCTGGCCAAGCTAAAGAATGCTGATGGTATTTCTGGAAATGTTTTTGCTCTCTTGATAAAATGTTGGAACTCTCTTTTCCCCTCTTTCCACCCTTTAATGAAGATGGAAAGCCTAGAGTCATGCAGCAACTAGGTCCCATGAGGAAAAGGCTGAGAAGTATTCTCTCTGACACTGCTGAAGTGCTTTACCCCACCAACAGCTGTCTGCTTCTAGACTTCCTGTTATGTGAGAAAAACCAACCTATGTTTATGTAAAACACTCTAAGTCATGGGTTTTAAAGTTATTTGATATTATTTTAAGAAGGTTAATCGGTAATAGTGTATAAAGTGAATTGGAAGGGAATAAAAATTGAGGTCATTATCATAACATTATAGGCCTGAGGTAAAGAGGTTTTGGACAAGATTTATGGCAAGGGGAGTAGGAGACAGACAGACATCTCAGAGAAGAAGCAAAAAGATTCAGTACAGATTCAGCAAGGAGATAAGAAGCCACATAACTTTGAAGTTTCTAAACAGGAAGGTAAGTGGGATTGCCATACAGCTTTAGGGATAGGCAAATGATGATAAAAATGAATTCTCTTCTAAAGTATGTAGAGTTTTAGTTAATGATGGGACATCCAAGTGGAAATATTTAGAAATATAGCATTTGAGTTCAGGTGAGTCTATAAGGTAGCTATGACCTCAGGCATGGACAGAAAGAAAAACATTCGATGATGCCTCCAGTTATGAATTGAGAGGAAGAAAAGTGGTTAGCTGTATAACATGGAAACAGAAAAAGGAGATAACACAGGGTTAGAAGATTAAGCAGGATGCAGTGCCATCAAAGCCAAGGGCACATAGTGGGCACCAATAAATGCATGTTTCAGGGAGGAATGAGGTTGTCATCAGTATCCAATGCCCTAGAGAGGTCAAGGAAGATGAGTTCTGAGGAGCAAAGTGAATCTAGTAAAAGTAGGACACCAATGATCTCTAAGATTTACAAGACAGGGATTTCTACAGACTTGAGGGCCATATATCATCTGCCCAGATCTGCAAAGAAGACGGGGCAGTGATTGAAGGGAAGGGAGTAGAAGCTCAAGGTGATAGAGAAAGATCATTCATTGAAGAATTTGGGAATTGAGAAGAAGGGCTGATCCTTGCAAGGGTAGTAGACTTAGCAGAAGCACTGAAAACCAAGAGAGAAGAAGTTAGTGGAAAGGTCCAAACACAAAGCAAAAGTAAGGCCATAGGTGGTACTGGAAAGAGGCTCACATGCTCCTCTGAAGTTGGAGGCAAGGACGACAAGGCAGCTGTATAAACTAGTCTGTGGAAGCAAATACACTTTGGTCCGTCTGTCCCCACAGGGTAGGTGAAGTCAGGTATTAAGAGCTGGGCTGGTGGAGGGAAGAAGTGGAGGGGGGCCCTGGGGAGGGAGGAGGGTGAGAAGGCTAGTGTGCCAGCAAGAGGATCTCCAGAGGACAGAGAACAGATCTGAAGAAAAGTAGGAGAGTAAGGGGGGGGGGGGGCGGTGGTGGTCTGAGAAGAGTAAATGCAGATCTCAGACTTGGAGTGGGACCTTGAGATGGTGAGACTCAGGCATTGCCTGTTAGTGGCCAGACATTTGTTACACTTGTAACACTTGTGACTTGTTATAAGTAGAGATTTGATTCTTGTTCTAATATTATCATTTTTTGTAGAAAACACATAAGCAAAATTATATGGGATTTATTCATTATTATTATTTTTTAATGTTTATTTATTTTTGAGAGAGAGAGAGGGCGAGAGCACAAGCAGGGCAGGGCCAGAGAGAGAGGGAGACAGAGGATCTAAAGTGGGTTGTGTGCTGACAGCAGCAAGCCCAATGTGGATCTCGAACATGTGAACTGCGAGATCATGACCTGAACCGAAGTTGGATGCTCAACGAACTGAGTCACCTGGGTGCCCCTTATATGTCATTTATTAAAAAATATACTTAGAAATACAATTTATGCTGAGTGTAAGGTACAAATCTAATGGGCTTTATCTCACTTTGGTAAGACTTTCTCAATATGTAATAAAAAGTTATCTGTGTTCCAATCGTGGCAATATTTTGCCCGTCCACATATTCATCTATATTCTTCTTGGACTCAGCATTGGATTTCTGACAGTGTTTGTTGAAACCTGCCATCCATCCATTCACAGCAGCTTCTCCTAGTAATCTCTAAGGAACACAATTTTTAAACGTCCTTAAAAAAAAGCATACTACTCTAATGAAATGGCAGATGGTGTGTTGCATGATTTCCTAACCGGCGTTACTTCCACACTGTAATTGAACTATATAAAGAACTTTGCTCTCAACTCAGGAGGAATCCTGTGAAACTCAAGTTTTTGTTAACTTATAAAAGGATCATTTCTGTAATACTGGGATTGACTTTCATATGTGTGTGTTCTAACACTAGTTTTATTATGTAAAACTACACATAAATCTTGAGAGATAAAAATGATGGATACAAATTGTGAGGACTACACAACATCCTTATTTTCTTCTAATTTTTAAAAGTGGGGCATTATCATGGTAGACAATTGTAAAAATAGGGAAAAGGAGAAAGGAAGTAAAATTTGCTCCAACTTCCTGGAGATAAACACTATTAGCTTATTTTTTGGTGGTGTGAGTACCACTTTTTTCCCCCTGAAACTGGGATCATATTAAGCATACTTCTGTTTTCTACTTTGGTAGATCAATTCACTTCTAATTTTAGTTTCATTTTCTGAAAACTCTCAGGTCAGCGAGAAAAGGTGTTCAAAGGAAGTAGTATGCAACATAAGAGTTAACAGAAGGCACAATTTCTGTGCTTGTGTGTGCAGATAGAGAACCTGACTCATTTGTGACCTTCACTAACTTTCTATCCAAAAACTGTGGTTGCAGTGAGTAAAGTCTCCATTGCCCCTAATCTTCAGAAGATAATGATTTAACCTTTTATGATTTATATTATGTCCTTTTCAGGATTAACTGTAAGTATAGAAAAATCTTAGTTTTATACCTTGATTATAGTTATTTACTTACAGCTTAAAATATATGAATTAATTTTCGGTGATAAGTCTTTTTATGTTGTGAGGTTATTTTTCTTTTAATATTTGTATATAGTTTTTGCATTACATTTTCCAATGGAAATCAAATGTCTATTAGAGTGAATGAACTGAGTGGTCAAGTCAGATTTGCTTTAATCTTCCAGGGATTTTTTAGTTTTATTTAATACTGTAGTCTTATAAGGGTTATGTGTCGTAGGAATGTAGAGAAATGAAACATACTGCATTCTTTTAGACAGAAAGTTAAACTGTTTGTAATTAGGATATACTATCCTAATTTTTACTACATAGGATATTTTTACTGTTACTTTAACTGTGGTAATATTCATTTGTCAATTCATCTTGTTTCATAGACTTTCCATTTTGAAACAATGAAAAGGAATAATTATTTTGCATGAACTTATATTTAATAAAAGCACTTGAGAAGTAACCAGAAGTAGGAGAGAAAGGATATGCATTCTGGAGTAATGAATTTTAATTACCAGAATTCAGTGGGTCAGTCAAAGACTCAAATGTTAATTTTTTAATAAATAGACATTTATTTAGGAATTGATTTCTTTGGACTCAGAACATAAAAACAATTGAAAGTTGTCAATAGTAGTACATAGTCACCTGTTTGAGTTTAGCTATCATTATTTCCAGAATAAAATACTCAGGAATAAGGTGAGATATAAGGGGGCACAAAATCTTGGAAGTGAGCCCTACCAGAACACAAATGTACCACTTAATTTCACAGAGATCTTTATTGAGGTATATATGTGTTACCACCCTTAATTTCAATTTAGTGACCAGTCAAAACCTCTTGTTGGGTTGAGTTTGAATTATAGTGGTGACTGGTGGAGTGTTTATATATCATTTGTCTCTTTTGATGTCATATTTTAAGTTTGAGGTCAGCAAACTATGCCCCACAGGCCTAGTCCAGCCTACAGTCTGTTTTTATAAATAAAGCTTTATTAGAACATAGCCACACTCATTTGTTTATGTACTGTTTATACTGTAATGGTAGAATTAAGTAGTCTCAACAGAAGCCATATGGATGACAAAGATTAAAATATTGACTATGTAGTTTTTTATGAAAAGCTTGCTAACTCCTAGTTTAAGTCAAACTTTTCCCTTGTAGTATTCTTCATACTTCATACCTGACAGCATATTATTGTTTACTCATCAATATGGAATCAAATTACCAAGATGCTAAGGGAAATTAGAAAAGAAGTGAAAGGTCTGCATCCTGCCTTGAACTTTTCAGACAAGACATGTATGAAATAACCAGAAAAAATATGACTCTTTATAATCAAGAACTAACTTGTGTGATGGTAGCAAAAACCCTCCTACATTCTATAACATAAATATATGTGAATTGAAAGTCATTTAAATCTGGTCAGAGCCAGAGCTTTCAAAACTACAATGTGAGCATACTAATATATTAGGGTATTTTTTGACTTCGTGACTTAGAAGTGGGAGCACTAACTTTTTGTCACAGTTATGTGGTTGGGTGTAGGTTAGTCAGAGTTCCAAAGGAGTCTGTGGCTTTTCTAGAAATTATAGAGTCCGGAAGGATGATGTACTGTAAGGCTTTCTTCAGTATGGACTAGGAAAGAAGTAGTTACTTCTGGATAGTTCTGTGGTCAGTGTTTAGGGATGCCCTCACAAGGGGCAGAACATAATTTTAATAAGGATCTAGGTGGAAAGACTTGGGATCAAAACATACCAGATTTCTATCTTCAAAGATTAAATGGAGCTGACAGAAATAACCTGGCACACAAATAAACATATGTGGGGAAAAGAGTGAAATTGGAAGGGGCACCAGAAACAATTATAAATTGGTCTGGACTTACGTGCAACCATGAGCAACACAAGATGGTGTAATTATAATTTGTTTCATTTACTTTTAGTTTTGTACCTTGACTCTCTTGCCTTATGATAAAGCAGGCCCCAGCTTTAGACAGTGAAGTATTTCTGTTCTATATTGAAATGGCTGTTACAGGGAAGTTAAAATCAGAGAGTAAGATACCCACTCAACTTGCATAACTCTTCCATGTGAATGTTGGCAGATTAAGAACCTTCTATAGTAGAACTACTTTGTCACACTGTACCAACTATAAAATGCCATAGAAATCAAAAGAAAGGAAAGGTCAGTTGGTAGCCTGGACCAGCTGGGAAAAATGTGGTGGAAAACATTGGATTTGATCTCAGTTTTGGAGATAAGTATGAATTTGGTTTGACAGAGAAACAGGATGGTAACTCTGAGATTTAAAAGAGCATGGTTTGGGGCGCCTGGGTGGCGCAGTCGGTTAAGCGTCCGACTTCAGCCAGGTCACGATCTCGGGGTCTGTGAGTTCGAGCCCCGTGTCGGGCTCTGGGCTGATGGCTCAGAGCCTGGAGCCTGTTTCCGATTCTGTGTCTCCCTCTCTCTCTGCCCCTCCCCTGTTCATGCTCTGTCTCTCTCTGTCCCAAAAATAAAAATAAAAAAAAAAAACGTTGAAAAAAAAAAAATTAAAAAAAAAAAAAAAAAAAAAAAGAGCATGGTTTGTGTGGAAGAAGAGCTTGGATGGAGCGAATGGTTTGTGCCTAGAATTAGTAGATTAGTTGAGTAGTAAGAAAGGTGGAGAGAGGTGAAGGTGGGTGGGTGGCAGATCATACAGGAACTAAGGTCCATTTTGGTCAGCCTGGTTTCTGTGATTCCATTGCATTATCGGGGTGCATGTTTAGTGCTCAGAAGCATTACCTGAATATAGCAAGAGAGGTCAGGTGGTGTGAGTAGATCTTCGTGGTTTGGGAATCACTGGGATTGTTTTGTCTGCTCCTAGTTGTAACTGATGGCAAATCACATTCCCAGAGAGAAAGAACATCAAGTGACTAAAATACAACAGCATAAATCCTCACTCTTAACAGGAAGCACCTGTAGCTTCTGGTCCTCTGCTGTAAACCTTTTATAGAAGATAGGGTATAAATACTAAATAAATAAAATTACTTCCTGATTTTATTTTACTGTACACCTCGTTAGACAAAGAGAACAAAGAAAAGATAGAACCCTTTCTCTCATTTTCTCCAGTGGACTTCCCTGATGAGTGTTGCCTTTTTAATGAGATCGATGGCAGAGCAAACTTTTCAATGTAGTTTAGCCATAAATTCTCCTAACAGGGAGGGGTGCTGTCCAATACTCCAGGGCATGGTGGTGGAGTTGGCCCAGACTACGGAAGCAGCAGGTGCTTACAGGCCCAGAAATGCCCCGCTCATTAGGACTGTTGTAAATCACAGCATCTTTCACGCTTTTTGAGTGAAACTTGGCACCTCCAGTTTACTACTGTGTGGTGGTCACACCGTCCCTGACTGCAAAAATATTAATAGATGGCACCTTCCACACAATGAAACTGGGCATGCCTGCATCAGTAATGATGGACTAGGAGCCTGAAAGATTCTGCAGAGAGGAGAACAAGAGGATACCAAGGAAGCTTTCTTTTCATAACTAAATACTGGTAAATAGAAAGAGTTGATGGGCACATCTATTACCCACAGTGTCACTGTATCCTGGAAGAACTTATATGAAAGTTGTGAGAGAGGCCTTGGCAAGAAGGACTGTCCCAGCACCTGAATCAGCATGGGCCTCGTGGGCTGGGCTGGTTGGGGAGGGCGAGGATTGAGATTTGTGACTCACAGGCTGGCCTCCTGTCATCTTCAGTCTGTTGTGGAAAAGGTTCTGGCTCACACTGGTTTGGTTGAGCCATGGAAATGATTCTCGCTTAATATTCGGGGCCTCTGTCTGCCAAAGCCTGTTTGTTTTCCTTCTTTTTTCTTTATGGCTGTCATTGTACACAGACAGTGGTAGATGAGATTTGAGACTTAAGGAAATAGACTTTACTAAAAAAGAAAAAGTAACTCTTTTCAGTTCCAATAGCATGGCTAATATTACAGAGCCTTTATTCCTCCTGCATCTTGGGAGGTGGTGGGTTGTGAGGAGCAATCGGGGGAGAAAGAAAAAGAAAAGAAAAAAAGATGTCTTATATTTGAATGTATAAAGTGAAGATCTAGGAAAGTATCATTTTGGGAACCTTAAGACTGATAAAAAGAAAAGAAGACAACACTTAATAGAACTCTTTCAGTGTAAAGTTGAATTTTAAAGGATTATTTTGTCTGATGTGTGCCATGGGAAGAAACATAAATCTGATAGCATTCCTTGGACTTCAGTGGTATTTAAGTGAAGACTTACATATTCCAAGTATTATTCACTTGTCCAGTTTGGTTGATATGAAGTGATCTCGAACTAAAAATTCCTCTCTCTAGCTCTTCCCCTAAAAAGTCTCTGTCTTCTTGTACCATTTTGCTTTCATTTGCCACTTCTTCCCTAATTCTTCCTTTATTTTCTCTCAGATGCCAACAACATCTGGAAACTCTCTCTTTAGAGGCTTCTGTGATCCTAGATCATGCAGTTACCCAGTCAACACCTTTGTGAGCTAGTTTTGATTTTGAGAAATTGGTGTTCTTCAAATAGTTTTATTTGAAAGTACTATGCAATATAATTCTATGAAGGGGAAGCATTTTAACATGGTACAACCACAATGTAGAGAGTGGAAATTAAGTTGAATGAGTTCTATCTCTTTCAAGTTCAGATTGCTAGATTTTTCTGGCTTGGACACAAAATGAAATCAAAATTAAGGATCAGGGATGACAAGAAAGCTATGAGGAGAAAAAGATGGGCCTTGGGAAGGGCACGGAATAATGGATACCAAGAGGAACAAACAAGACGAGTCTTCACATAGATGGAAAGGCATTCCATATGTAATATGGAGACATTAAACATACAGTAGATTTTTAAAAATACACTTTTCATTTTGAAAAAGTTTTATTTTTTTATTTTTGGGTGTTTTCTTTTTGCGATATTTTTAGCTTAATAGAAAAGTTGCAAAGATAGTATAGGTAGTTCTTGTATAGACCCTTTACCCAGCTTTCTCTAATGTTAACATCTTATAGTTCTATATTTTTAATGGTTATGATAAACATGAGTCTGTGGTTTATAGATGTCACTATTTTCTTATATTATTAGAAAAAAAATTAGAAGTAAGAAATTTTCTCCTCAAAACATCATGTTCTTGTTTACACTTTGAGACTCTGTAATAGCTTCTGGGGCTTCTAGTGCCCATAAGGTGTGGTCTGTGAGATTTGGGGAGGGAGAATTGTCTTTCTCACTCCATGACAAATCTTCTGACTTTCCACAAGAGTAAAGTGGGTAAAGTTTGTTTCGGGGCTTTTATCATTCTGTTTTGGACCTTTTCCGTTTGTTAATGGTAACTCCTCCTCTGTTTTATAATTAGACTGAGGCTCTCAACATCTCTTCTTTCTCCACTGTTAAAACCTGCTCGTAGGAAAGACTCTCAATTGGATTCAGACCAAGACAAATTAAAAAACAAATGTGACAATAGCTTAAAGAAACTGTCCTTCTTCAGAGCTATTTACATTTTAGCAGGGATGCAAAGTTTTAGGCACAAGCTTCCTAAATTTAGGTATGTTACCATGACATAGTATCCTGGAAAGTTGCTTCTACTAGAACTTTTTTTAGGGGGAAAAAATCTCATTTTTATAATAAAATGCACATGAAATTATGGTAGAGTATAATGTAAAATTCATGCAGTTTTTAAAGTAAAATTTGTCTTAAATTGGGACTTTTTGGTGGTCTCTGACTTCAGACCCTAGAGATAGTTCACTCTACCTTGAATTATATCTATTATGTTGAAAAGAAAAATTGAAAAGCTACTGCCTTATGCTAACTGATCTAAACTTTGGAAGTGAAATTTTAGCACCAACCAGTACAAATACCCCAGTCTCTAATAACTCATCTTCCCTTTTGATGAACATTTAAAAATGATATATACACACCCAGAGTCCGATTAACCCTCTCTTATCAGATACCATTGAATGTGTATATTTCTGCATTTGATAAACATTTTTTAAATAAACAAATGAATGAAAAGTTGGGGTATTATTTTGCAATGTGGGGCCTTTCCTGTTTCCTGAAATCCCACCCTGGAAGTATTCACTTATTCCAGGAAAGCCAGGCCCTGCTAATCAATCCCTCTTGTTCTTCTGGGTCTTGGCCTGGCAGGGGAGAACGGATTGACCAGTGCATGAAATGACTTAAGGTGTTGGGGGCCCCTTAGTAAGATGCAGTACTAAACTCTTCATTTCTAGTTTTGGAGAAGTTGGGTGCCCTGAGATTAGAGTTATAGTGTCTATTTATTATTTAGAAGTAATCAAACACTATATCCCTTTATGGTGTAAATGTTATAGCTGAAGAATAGCCAGCAAGAGAAGGCAGCAACGGGTGGGGAAGAAAAAGGGGTTTAGAGTTGGAAAGATCAAGGCTCAAAACTTGGCTGTACCATTTGCCCCAGGTTATGGTACGTATCCTCATGAGACTTAATTTCCTAGTATGGAAGGTGAAGACTATCAGTTATCCTCTGTGAAAACTAAATAGAGTATAGTTAGCTCATGAGCTGGTCCTTGGCCTTTTTGCTATTAGAACTATTCCTTGTCTCCCACTCTCCCACTATCTATGACAGAGGCTTCAATTCCTGCAGGCTGATTTCCCAGGTCTGATTCCAGCCACGCGGAGGTACTGGTTGGAGAGGAGAGAGTGCTGTAGGTGTGTTTGCTTTGTGCCTTCAGCTTCTGCAGGACAGGCCCACTGTGGTTCCAGCTTTTTCCATGACTCTGGCCTTGGTGCTAGGAACACCACCTACTCCATTTGTCCTTCCAGCCAGGAGTATTGCTAATCTCTGGGTTGCCTCATTGTTCACTCTTTGCTTCTCAGCTCTTCCAGCACTTGTGTATCCATTCTCTGTATTAAATTCCCTCATTTTAAACACTTGGAATGGTTTCTATTTAGCTCAGTAGATGGACCCTTATTGATACAGCCCATTGAAGTAACCTGTGAGCTGAGGGGAGCTTCAGCTAGGCTGGTTGTGATAGGAATAGAACAGAAGGAGAGATGTGCCCGAAGAAGAGGAAGGAAAAAGGGCAAAACAGTGACCGACTAGGTAGAAGAGGTGAAGGTCAGGAGAAATCAGGCAGTTCAGATAATAAAGACTGCCACTGATGGAGACAGGCCATTGGAATGGGAGCTTCTTTTGAGGGTTTGGTGTAGAACACGCTAGGGAAGAAACGTCATGATGTCACTGTCTCTGCACTCTGCCTTTCACACTTAAGTGTACTGCAGCTGCAGGGATATTTATGGAGTTGTCTTTCTCTCTTGGGAAAGGGTAAGGGGAGAAGTTCAGAGGGAAGAGAGAAGGGCAGTGTGTGGCCCAGAAGGGAATGCCCTCTGGCACCTTGCTGAGCTTGGAACGTGTCTCTCCAGCATCATGACTCCAGCCTCACCACTGTAACCTTTTCAGGGACTAGAACAGGAGGCTGGCTGCTTACAACCCATTCTTTGCTAGTTGGGCAGCAGCTCTTCCCCAAAGGGACTTGAGATGAGCAGGCTCTTCCTCTTGCCAGTGCAACATTTGCAAGAGGAGTGCTGTGGGAGGAGATAAAAATTGACTTCCACATGGCCTGCAGACATCAGGAGACATTTTGGGGACCATTTTTAGGTCCAAACTCAATAATCTAAACAGCAGATGCTTGAGTTGTGATTTCCCCATGGGTTAAGATAGTTCATAGTGGGGACAGTCAACATTGCTGCAGCAGGCTGGAATCCACTTCCTTAATGTAGTATGGCATTATGAGAATGATCTCTGAGGGAGAGAACCAAGTTCACATCTTCAGGAACAACGTCTAGATATATTAAGAAATGACCTCAGATGAAAAACAAACAAAATCATTCTGGCAAATCAGAGAGAGCACATTACATGGCATTCATGATGTGTTTTATACGTGCATTGGGAAAGAGGAGAGTCTAATAAATGGAGACAAACAGGAACTCTCTTCTCAAACTTACTTTTCCCAAACTTTCTTCCCAGATACTTTTCAGTCACGTTGTGCAGGTCGAAGGTTCTGGGAAGAAACGGCTAGTACTCTGACCTGCCCTCTGCAAATATAACATTTCCTGTTTTGTAGGAGCTTGAGGCTGAAAAATGCACAAACCAACTGATTTAAACTCTTAAACTCCTAATACACGCAAACCTCAAGGTTGAAAGCTGTGTGTGTGTGTGTGTGTGTGAGAGAGAGAGAGAGAGAGAGAGAGAGAGAGAGAGAGGAGGAAGAGGGATTCCAGATGTTCTTGGAGTGTCATATTATATCTAAATTCCAGATAATCTCCAGTTAATTGAATAATTGATTCAATTAAATATTAAATGCATCAATATTTTATATTTCCCCAAACTAACCTTTTATTTTCTATGGCCTTTTTCAATTCTGAGTGAATTTGGTTTGGCTGAAGAAAACCATTCTTGTTATGTCCTTTAAAATGTGGTGAGGTGAAGCAGGGTACTCCTTGGACTGATGTTCACATTAATAAAGCCTTTTATTCACAAGAACTTAGATAATATAAAATTGAAATTAACTGCTGACCTCAGGGAGCAAGCAGATTTTTTGGTAAGGATTCTATAGCCACCTTTACATTTCTTCCTTCCTTTTTAATAAATGATGAAAGCTGCAGTGTTATCATAAAATCACATTTATTTATAGTGATAAGGATGAAGCTAATCCCTGTTTCATCACTCTGATCAGCGGTCACACAAACACAATGGAACCTGACATGCTGGCAGCCTCTGCTCATTACAGCCTTCCAACCAACCTCCAAGCTCATGGCTGGGAGTCAGATGGGGTGGGCTGCTTCCAAGTAAGAAAGAAAAATAATTGGTTTTGGAGATAAAGGGATTACTAAAATTTCCATATGAAATTTCTACCACCTCTTGGCTTCCAATGGAATAAGACTTATACTAAGATGCCTGTGTTTCAATTCTGAAATTAAAAGTTCAGAAAAATGGAGAATATTATTAGAGACAACAACAATCACTTCCATAGCAGTTTCTTGTGTTCATGTTGTTTATCCCAATGACCTACTAATTAAAAACAAAATAACTAGGAAAAGTCTAGTAACAAAGTTTTTCATCAGGGAAGTTTTTTGGCTAAAGCATTGTTTCGTATCCTTACAATTTCAAGCTGTTTTCCCACCCAAAAGGGATTGATTATTTTTTCTAATTGATGTAGACATCAGGGGAAAAGCATAATGCGTTGTTTAAAACAGTGTGGACAAAGGCAACTTTTCTGGCCATCTGGTCTTTAGAAACAAACACTCTGCAGTCCAACAGACTCCGGCTTAACTGTTCAATGATCTCTTTTTTGATCTACAGTTGAATCTCAAGTCATCTCTGCTGTGTGATTGTGGGCAGGTTACTTAATCTCTCTAAGCCTCACTTTCTCCATCTGCAAAATAGGAGTAATGAAAGTACCAGGAGGACCTGTCATGAGGGAAAAATAAGGAAATGCATGTAAAGACCTTCCATATTAGAGAGGCTGGCACATATTAAGATTCAAGCCATACTAGCAGGGTTTTTTAATTTGTTTTTTTAAATTACACGGTCTATTTGCTTTTGTGACTGTTAGCATTTGGCAGTCTGCTTACTGTGTTACTAAATTTTGTCTTTGTAGAGCAGTCCCTGAGTGATGGTTGAGATCAGGTTAGATAGAATTGTGAAGTGTTGTGTGTTGCTGACTCATTTGGACCCTTGGATATCGCATTAGGTACCTCTATAACTTTAGCAGCAATGACAAAAAATAAATCCCATTTCAATCAGTGTTACAATCCTTGGTTTTGACTTTTTGCATAAAAATAGGATTTTATATTTGAGGTTATAACACCCTTTGAGCTGCTGAGTGAGACTGCACCTGGCTTGTGTGTGTACCATGGTGAAAATCCAGGGGCAAGGTGGGGGTTGCCTTTCATTATATTTTTAATAAAACTTAGCAAGTAGCAGAATTAAGCTTGTTAATCATTTTAACAACTCTTTTTCTTAATGGAGATGAGCCTCTTTATATCTTGGTAGTTAATACTTTGTGGTTCTAAATTAGGATCCTTGATGTGATTGTACTCTTCTCAAACATTATTAAGACTCATTTTACAATGGAGAGGCTTGTAATTCAAGCAGTTAGGGGGGCAAGGCATTCTAGGCTTTTGGTGGCATTGAGTTGAAGGAGAGGATGAGCTGGTTGGGATATGGCCAGGACATGCTCCCTAGTGTAGGGACAGGTAGGGAGGAAACTGTCATTTTTTGACTGTGTACTAGAAGCTTTGCCTATATTGTTTCACTTAGTCTTCCCAGTGCTCTTTAAGGCATGCATTATCATGCCCATTTCATATGCTCAGAAAGATAATTTGTCCAAGGTTATATAATAAATAGAAAAGCAGTATTAAAAGAATACCAGTTCTGTTCACACAGTGTATTCTGTGAAAGCCTATGAAGATGTATACTTGTAATTTGTGCACTGTTTTGTGCATATGCCACATACATTTCAATAAAGTTACTTATCAAAACAAATAGGTCTGCCTGGCTCAAAGTCTATGCCCTTTTCTCTCTATTGTGCTGTTTTCAAAGAAGCATGTTGATGGATGGAACCCCAAGGAATTTCCCTCCATCAGTTACAGCTGGTTGTGGCCAGAAATAATGACTAGAACTGGCTTTAAAGACTTGGATATTTCCAAGGGAAGATACACTCAGAGGAGTGCCGTATCCTAAAATTGAAGATGTGTATGCGTTAGATTTAGAAGAAAATTTCGAATGATGTTCTGAAAATGCACTCAGCTTTTTGCAGAGTCCTTCACAATAGTGAAAAAGCAACAGGAATCCCTGAAATATACATCAAACAGGAGTTAAATAAATAAATACTATGTGGTTTTAAAAACTGCTTATTTTGAATGATATTCATGATATGTGGTGGAGTGAAAAATGATCATGGAACTGCATATATAGTAGGGTGACACTTTTGTAATTTTTTTGTTTATATACTTATGTTTATATAAGTGCCTGGAAAGATGTTTGCTAAAATACCAGTAGTGGTATCTCTCTGCATTTTGTAATATTGGTTGAAATTTACTTTCTTTTTTTATGTCTTTCGATATTGTTTGACATTGTTTTCCTACAATTCTATAAAACAAATTTTGCTTTATTTTTTTCTCAATATTTATTTATGTATTTATTTATTTATTTATTTTGAGAGACAGACACAGAGTGTGAGCTGGGGAGGGGCAGAGAGAGCGGGAGACACAGAATCCAAAGCAGGTTCTAGGCTCTGAGCTGTCAGCACAGAGCCTGACACAGGGCTCGAACCCACGAACTGTGATTCAGGACCTGAGCCGGAGTCGGAAACTTAACCGACTGAGCCACCCAGGCACCCCTTGTTTTAATTTTTAATAAAATGATACTTTAAGCAAAGCCTGCATCCTGAATTAAATATATCCTTTCTCAAGTTGTCACCTTCAGGAGGAAACACTCAATTTACTGTGTGAGTTCTGACACATTAAAGCAATATTATATTACCATATAGTCAAACCAGAGAAGAACATTTTCAGGAGTAAAAAGATGTATTTTGTAAGATCAAACACATGGAATTACCAGACTGCTTGGCTTGTTTAAGCCTTTAAAAACATTAAAATTTATAAAATATTTTAATTATATTCTATGTTCTACTTCCTTCTTGAAAAATAGTTGTTTTACCTACCCAAATATATGTCTTGAAAAGCTCAGTTTTGAAAATTCTCCATTCTCTTTAGATTTTAGTGTAATGATCAAGACACATGATTGCTCTATTTTGTTTTATTCCATTTTACTTCATTCTAGTGATTTTCTTCCTTCAATCAGGCTAATGACAGAATTGAAATCATACAGATTACACATTCATGCAAAAACAGATAAGAGAGCAAGATACGACTTTCCTTTTTGTCCTTTTCTGTAAGATTCTCAAGAACTAGCATAAGAGAATCCTGAGTACATCTCCATGTGTTGTTAATATATGGAAGTTCATTACCTATAAACCCCAACACATATTGTGAGATCTGGCCAAGTGCAGATAATTACTACCCTCTGAACAATTAGCAGTCTCAACAACATTCTCTCCTTTAGATAGGTAGGTGCCCCAAACTGGAATATTCTCCTTCCCACTTATCTGAACCTGATGAACAGAGACCAGCTTACGCCTTTTGGGCCACAGCAAACTCTCTCTTTTGAACACATATAACTATGAAAATGGGCAACGTGATCTAATAAAATTCTGTTTGTGAATTGATTTGTATGAAAAGACTTAGAACGTGTAAAAAGAGGGGTGCCTGGGTGGCTCAGTCGGTTGAGCATCTGACTTTGGAATTTGTGAGTTTGAGCCCCACATTGGGCTCACTGCTGTCAGTGAAGAGCAGAACCCGGTTTAGATTCTCTGTCCAACCTCTTTTTCTGCCCCTCTCCCGCTCGCACGCTCTCTCTCAAAAATGAATAAATATTAAAAAAAAGAATGTGTAAAAAGAAGACCAAAGTTTGTACTTAACAAATTTCACTTATTAAAAAGAATGTATGAAGAATTAGGATTTTTTTTTTTCTGGAAAATCTAGCTGTTTGGCTTTGTACAGTGCCAGTAAAATTGGCTTTTTGGTACTCTTAAAAAAATCATTATCAAAATACAGTTAACATACAATTTTATATTAGTGTACCACATAGTGATGGGACAATTCTATGCATTAGTCAGTGCTACTAAGATAAGGGTAGTCACCATCTGTCACCATACAATGTTATTACAACATTGTTGATTGTATTCTCTATGCTGTCGTTTTCATCTCCATGATTTATTTGTTTTAAACTGGAGGTTTGTATCTCTTAATCCCCTTCACCTATTTCAGCCATCCCCCTCACCCAACTCCTTTTTGGCAATCACCAGTTTGTCTTCTGTATTTTAGAGTGTTTGTTTTTTGCTTATTTGTTTGTTTTGCTTTTTTATATTCTACATATAAGTGAAATCATATGGTATTTGTCTTTCTCTGCCTGACTTATTTCACTTAGCATAATAGCCTCTAGGTCCATCCATGTGGTCACAAATGGCAGGATTTCATTCTTTTTTTATGGCTGAGTAATATTCCATTGTATATATACACCACATCTTCTTTATCCATTCATTTGTCGATGGACACTTGGGTTGCTTCCATATCTTGGCTATTGTAAATAGTGCTGCAATAAACATAGGGGTGCATATATCTTTTTGAACTAGTATTTTCTTTTCCTTTGAGTAAAATACCCAGTAGGGGGATTACTGGATCATATGATAATTCTATTTTTAATTGTTTGAGGAATATCAATACTGTTTTCCATAGTGGTTGTACCAATTTACATTCCCACCAACAGTATCCTTGCTGAAACTTGTAATTTCTTGTCTTATTTATCCAATCTAGCTGTTTGGTTTCTGTAGTACCAGTAAAGTTGATTTTATATTGTATTTTATGTTGTATTTTTGACATATCATGAGGTAGGAAAATATCCTTAGATAGAACTATATGAGAGGCATTTTCTCTTTTGCTTAAATAAGGCATTTTGTTTGGAGAGAAAGGAATATTTTACTTCCCAGAGAAAGAAGAAACCTTAAGAAGTTTATGCATATAGTTGGAAGAAAGTAGCTCTAATTTTGAGGGAGGAGAAATTTGAGAGAGGAAAGGGAGAATGAGGCTGGAGCCAATGAAACAGCTGTCAGTTAATTCCCCTGCTTCCTCTGCCCAGGACACCTACCCTCAGAATCTTAAGTAAAATCATGAAGTTTATTTATGTGTGGATTTCAGAGGAATCTGGGAAAAGTTATGAATTCTTTGTTTTGCATGCAGAGATTTTCTAGAATAGAGGTAATGTAGGCAAACAGAGACAGGCGACAGAAGGATGTGTGAGGGCATTCATGTTGCAGGAATTGAATGTAATATTCAATTAGATATATTCATTTATACATTTAATTATATAATATTCAATATATATATTTTCATGCTGAAATGCATGTGAACAGGAGATCTTTGGGCTGTCATGGACTGTAGAAATGAATCTAGGCGATCCTAAACCCCATTTCTGAGGGTGTCAGATATGCAGGGCTGGGAAAGAGTGTCTGCTCACGATGTTACAGGTAGGGTATGTATCCTCTCAATGTATACATGCAGGAGTAATGTGCCACTGAGAGCTTGCAAGCCTCTGATATCCTACTGGACTTGAGTATTTTTTTTTTTTTTTTTGAGAGAGAGAGAACATGAGGGAGGGGCGGGGGGGGGGAAGAGAGAGAGAGAGAGAGAGAGAGAGAGAGAGAGAGAGAGAGAGAGAATCCTAAGCAGGCTCTACTCCCAGTGTGGAGCCCAACTCAGGGCTTGATCTCACAATTGTGATAGACAGATGCTCAACTGGTTGAACCATCCAGGTGCCCCTGGATTTGGAGTCTTTTTAAAAAGATCACTAGTCAGCTTTTCTTACTCGTCTTTCCTTAAAAACGAAGAAATCAGAGATTACCAGGCAGCTGAAAATGCACAGAAATAAAGCCTTTGATGGTCTGTCAGTTCATTTCCTGCCATCTTTACAACAGAAAAATGTATTAACCTTAAGCAACTAAGGTAAGTATAATGGACTGAAGTTCAATATTCAACAGAAATTCATTATCTAATTTTGATAAAGATGCATGGATTAGGTAGTGAGTTGAAGTTGTTTCTGTGTAAATAATCACTACAGATGTTAAATTTAGCATAGACATGGAAACTCCTGGGTTTGGAGAATGCAGAGTATTGTAATGTTAAACACTCCCACTCAAATGAATTGCTTGTTGAGTTGGTCTCAGATGTATTTTCCTGCTGAGTTGCAACAGTAGCTGTGGATGAGTCGGACAGCTCAGTCCTACAGTTCACCATCATGCTGCTCATTTGTCCATGGAGACGGCTTACGAGAATGCATGAACACATATACATGCTCTTGAAATCTTGACGGAGTTCATATTTTTCTTCCTCCTCACCCCCAAATCTTCATAAAAACTTTTTGATTAACACATTTCAAGTTATGTTTCGAATATAAATAAATTAGGTTTAATTGATAAGAGCTTTGTACCTTTACATTGCTTTTTTTTTTTTTTTTTAAGTTGAATTTATTGTTGTAAGATAGTGGTAGATTTCATTTTCTGAGGTGACTTGAAATTAGTCTTTCTCATGTCACCTTCTTTAAAGTGCCATTAAGTAAAATGAACATAAGATTGTTTCAGGATCATTGTACCAGTATTGATGAATCAAACATTAGGGTTATTAGCGGAAAGCATTTATCAACACTATTGGGTATAAAAGACCCAGACCCACTTTTGAAAATACATCGGTAGCTCTATGGAACTTTCCATTTAACTTTCTTAGTTAAGCTACTTTGGATTTAAATGAGTATCAGTTGGAAGTATGGACTACAAAGTTGACCTAGTAAGTATAATGATTAGCATTGGAAATGTCCCACTGTGGAATTCTAGTTCCATCTGCTTGTGAAAAAAAAGGTTAGGGGTAATTATAATTAGGAATTCAGTGTGTAGCAGTGGATTAGATGTGAAAGGAATGATTGTCGGAACCCACTGATAATAGGGAGGGGGAATAAGGAATGTGAAAGTTTCACCTGTAACCTATGCAGTACGCTTTGTTAATTAGTGACTCTTAATGTGTTTATATCCTGCTGATAGAATTTCTCTTATTCCTTGAATGCTGGGCTGTGAATAATGTTTCCTGGTAGAATTTTTACTATCTACACATCTTAAAGGGATATTACTCATTCACATCCTCTATAATGGCCCCTGACAGTGAAGGATAGTGGGGGTGGGGGGTGAGGTGGGGGGAACCTCCGTCCTATTATTGCTTTAGGAACCATCAAAACTTTCCTCTATTTCAAATGCATTATTAGGTTAATAGGTATGTTGATTCTTTCTTTTTTCCACCCCATACATATTGTGTGATACTGAGGGAAAAGGTATTCTACCCTATCTGGCATGACAGTGCTTAGACTTGAATAAATGACAGCTCCCTTTTTCATCATTTGAGTATATTTAACAGCTACAACCCATTAACCAGAAATTTGAATTATCCAGAACATGGTGAGGCACTGGAGTTTACTGCTTAGGACCTAAAAGCGGAGGTTTAAAGTAAGCCCCAAACAGCCATTCACATTGTATTTATAAGTTTGCCTTAGTTACACAAAACTATATTTTTGTATATGTGAAATGGCAAAGGTTATCCTTTCTGGAAAATTGTGTGCATTACAAACAAACAAACAAACAAACAAACAAACAAACTTTTAGCTACACTGGAAGAGCTCCAGATTTATAGAAGACTGTTGTGGTGAACTTCCTTAAGGCAAGATATCCTTTATAACACAATAAAAAAACATTTATTAATTTCTCCGCATTTGAATGGATATTGGGCTTTTCTTTCTTTTTTTTTTTTTTTTTCCAACGTTTTTTATTTATTTTTGGGACAGAGAGAGACAGAGCATGAACGGGGGAGGGGCAGAGAGAGGGAGACACAGAATCGGAAACAGGCTCCAGGCTCCGAGCCATCAGCCCAGAGCCTGACGCGGGGCTCGAACTCACGGACCGCGAGATCGTGACCTGGCTGAAGTCGGACGCTTAACCGACTGCGCCACCCAGGCGCCCCGATATTGGGCTTTTCTTAAAGTTGCCTGCAATTATATGTAGCTATTAATGTCTGGAGTCCTGAAATTATATTAATTCTCTAGAACTGCTTATCTAAAGTAGTATTTACTAACATTTTCAAATGGTGACTCCCTATTACTTTACTTGATTTTGTAATACCCTTCTTCTTCTTCCTGAACTAATAATAGGATGTAAAATGTTGAAAAAATATGGTTTCAATATACAGATATTTTTAACATGGAACTATCACATAATTACATGTAATATCTACTTTAAAAAAAGTATACAAGGTTAATATCCTGATTTGGTGCAAATTTCTCTGGCCATGAGAATAAATTGGGGGTGGCACTTAGATATCATTTGTTAAAAATATGTATTCCTGGGGGCGCCTGGGTGGCGCAGTCGGTTAAGCGTCCGACTTCAGCCAGGTCACGATCTCACGGTCCGTGAGTTCGAGCCCCGCGTCAGGCTCTGGGCTGATGGCTCGGAGCCTGGAGCCTGTTTCCGATTCTTCTCCCTCTCTCTCTGCCCCTCCCCCGTTCATGCTCTGTCTCTCTCTGTCCCAAAAATAAATAAAAAACGTTGAAAAAAAAAATTAAAAAAAAAAAAATGTATTCCTGGGATCTACCTACCTGCTGAGTCAGATGGGTAGGACCTGGGAATATATTATCTAAATGAACAATCTTAGGTAATTCTTGTGGTCAAGTGAAATTGGGACCAATGATGTTATGTAGGAAAACTTTAGGGTGCATCAGAATCACCCTTGTTTTATTAAAACTGAAATTTCTAGACTCCATCCCAGATTCAGTGGGTCTTGGGTAAAGTCTGAAAATCTGCATTTTTGACAAATTCCCTGGTGATGCTGTTGCTGCTGGTTCAGGCACCATGCTTTGAGAACCATTGATATAGTGGAAAGAATATAGATTTGAGACCAGATACATTTGGGTTCCAATCACATTTATCAGCTGGGAAGCTTTAGTATAGCTATTTAATAATCCTTACCTTTTTTCCCCTTCTTTCTCTATTTTCTTTTTTTTTTGGCATATACTTAAATTTTAATAAATTTATATATACATTACACACACATATAATACTGGGGAAGTATAATATAATTTCACTGGTTAAATATGGAGTACACATAGAAATCAAGAAACAGGCAGAAATGAGAGTAAGAGGAGGCTGATAAGTAGGTAAGAGGGAGGGTGCATGCTCAGCAAAGTAGTAACAGTATCCTGGAATAACCAAATTCTAGTAAACAACGTAATTTGAGTTCAACTCAAGAATAAAAAGTGAATCTATATTAGAAGTCCAGCTGACCAGTTAATTTTATGAGAAGAGAAAGTTCATTTAGCTGTATGAGTTTGATAGCGTTGATTCATTTGAATGCTTTGTCTGAATCATTGCTGTCGAGATTGTGAAGTTCAGATACTGAAGAGAAGAAAATAATGTTGAAATGGAGAAACCAGTCATCTTAGAGCTGTTTCCCATGTCAGCTGAGGATAAATAATTGCTACCTGCTCCCCTTATACAAATGAGTCGTGACATATTTGTAAATTCCGTTGTGTTCTAAGAAAGAAATATGGTCATCACATTAAGGGTTCAAACACCATTATTTAAATATGGCTACTTTGTTCCATAGCTTTCCATGGAAGTCAAACATTTAAGAAACATTTTTTTTTTTCTGATGATATGCAAAATAAAAGCCAATTTGAGTGTCAGAGCCCAATGTCCATGTAGAAGCTATATATGGAGACAGTATTTTCATGGAATTGAACTCCTGGAGAATCAGTTAAGAAAGAAAAAGGGCCCATGGGGCGCCTGGGTGGCTAGTCAGTTAAGCGTCCGACTTCAGCTCAGGTCACGATCTCACAGTCCGTGAGTTCGAGCCCCGCGTCGGGCTCTGGGCTGATGGCTCAGAGCCTGGAGCCTGCTTCGGATTCTGTGTCTCCCTCTCTCTCTGCCCCTCCCCCGTTCATGCTCTGTCTCTCTCTGTCTCAAAAATAAATAAACGTTAAAAAAAATAAAAAAAATTAAAAAAGAAAGAAAGAAAAAGGGCCCAGGAGTCAGATGCTTGCATTCAAATCTTGCTTCTACCTCTTGGGCAGGGCCCTCAGCACAGTGCCCACACCCTAGTAAATGCTCAATAAGTGAATAATAATCATAGCATGCAGCTATGGAATTTCTATAAGCTTTTATTCAATAAATATCTGTCTAGTGCCTCCACAGTGCCAGGCATTATCCCAGGTACTGAGGACATCTACTCTCAGGGAACTTTGGGAGATGGGCAATGAACTTGTGAATAAGACAGTTGCTATAATAATATTAGATGCCAAGGATGGAGCAAATGAGCAAAATGAAAATGAAGTCCCTATCTTTGTGAACTTCCATTACAGCACCTTACAATTAAGTTTTGGGCACACTATTCTGGCTCATTATAGGTAGCATAGCTTAGATTTCTTGACTAGAATTTCCTGCTTTAGCCAAACCATCAGGCTGAGTTCCTTAATGCAATGATTTAACAGAGTTTAGCTTGCAACTTAACAAAAATTTTTCATCTTTGTCTTCTCTTACGCATTAACAGTTTTGGTCCATGTCACCAGAGCAAGTAATGGTGAATTTCCTATGTTTTTATTCTCTATTTGATGTAGCTGTAATTTAAGTCAGACACAATTAAAGTATTATAACTAGAAATCTAAAATTTATGTTCATTTTATTAGGAGTTTTATTTGTAATTTAGTAACTTTCACTTTACTGAGGATAGATTTTGATTACAAAATCTAGGAAACTATTGATTCCTACTAACCTCATCATTTTCATGATGTTATGTTTGAAAATTTAAGTGAAATTTGTTTCCTGGGCCAAAAGAAGTGCTATCTTAGTCTTGTCAAAATATGCCAAAATTGTGTTAATTATTAACTGTGACTTTATTTCTTCTATAAGATTGTAAATAATTCAAAGAAAACCTGGATGAAAGTCTTTATGTTTTTTAGACAAGAGAGCAGCCATTTGCCTTCAGGTATGAGTTGTCGGATCACATCATTATAAGAGATGTTTGGCAGGGAAGATTATAGAGGCAGAATCATTAATGGGCTGGGCAGATTTCTTTCTGGCCCAAGGATGAACACCAGTTTTTCTGTGACACAAAGAAGACATTGCTCTACAATCTATCCATCTGGAGCATTTTTAGCATGGTAAGTAAAATACTTTAGATGGATAGATTCACTTGTGGACATGAGTGTTGAAAACTAACAGAGCCCCATGGGAGCCCAATCAGAGTGCAAAAGCCAGCATAGTGATCACAAGAAAACACAATATTAAAAACTTTAAAGCTTAACGTAGGTCTGCAAAACTATGATGGAAAGTAATTTAGGGTTGTGATGAGAGTTGGAATAACTCCGTACATAAGTGAGATACAAAACCAGTATCATAAAAGATATGTAACAAGAACTATTCTGTCTAGGAGCCTTGAGACCTCTTCACTATACTTAGTACTGGTGTGATCACTAATGATTTGTCCAAGTAAGTAAAATGCTTGTTTAGAAGGAACCTGAAAGCTTCAGAAACTAGGAATCATGAGGAAAATGAAAGGCATTAAGCTTTTTGAAATGCAAAATAAAAGTCTGAGGGGCAGCAAAGATTTCTTCTTTCATAACGTATGTGCGCATGCACACTTGCCCATTATGCGGACCCTGCAGTGTTGGGGAAGAATGGAATGCTCAGAATCCTCCAAGATTAGAAGAGAGAGATATGCTTTCTCATTTGAAGGATGGAGGAAGTGACGCTAGGAGAGAAATTTTGCATCTTCATCTCTGGTGGTTCTCTCTGGATTGCTTTAAGTGTCACCTTGCAGAAAACCTCTTTAGGAAAATTTCTTAGAAAACTTCTTTAGTTTTAGAGTCTAGGAGTACTCTGAATCCAGAGTTGGTAAGACTCATCACTTTCCTAGTCCAAATGAATAAGAAAGTCAGAGCTATTTCAAATCCTGATAGTGTAATTCTTATGGAATTCTCTCTAATAATTACTTGATCAATGTCAGTTCAATGAAATTGCTTTTGTATTTAGAATCTTGGTTAAAAAAAATTCAGTATTTTTCAGAGTAGTATTTATTTAAATATTTTTTATTTAAATACATATTTAATATTTTTGGGAGAGGGATGGGGAAGGGCAGAGAGAGAGGGAGACACAGAATCTGAAGCAGGTTCCAGGCTCTGAGCTCTCAGCATAGAGCCCAACATGGGGTTCGAACTCATGGATGGCAAAATCATGACCTGAACTGAAGCCTGAAGCTTAACCGACTGAGCTACCCAGGTGCTCCAGAGTAGTTCTTTCTAAAGCTTCACCAAATATTTGGCTTCTCAATGACTTATTATTTTGTCACCCTATTAATGTATGTTTCTGTTGTCATTCAAAAAAAGGTTGTATTGTTTGACTTGATGCAAGGATGCTGATTGAGCACCTGCAAATGTTTGCTTTATTGGCATTGTGAGAGAAGAGAGAAAATTATTTCTTTCACTGACAATGAATTACTGCATCTGTTTGTGTCTGTTAAATAATTTAATAGAATTTATAGGGCCTGTTTTCTGTTGGCTGAACTGTAGGCAAGTATCGGTCTCTGCCTCATCTTAGATACACTTAAAAGAAAGCCATTTTCTTAATTTGTCTTTTTGCCAGTTTAGATGTTGATAAGATACAGAGTGACCTTATGTGATTCTTGCATTTAAGTTGAATGTATCTTTAATTTAAACTTTAGACAAAGGGAAGATTGTTACATAGCAAAAAAGGGTGAGGTACAAAGATTTCTCCCACACATGCATAACCTCCCCCACAGACTGGTATATTTGTTACAATCTATGAACCTACATTGACACATCATCACTCAAAGTCCAGAGTTTACATTAAGATTCACTCTTGGGTGTTGCACATTCTAAGGACTGAGACAGATGTGTGATAATAGGTATCCATCATTATAGTATCACACAGAATCTTTTCACTTCCCTGAAAATCTGTGCTCTGTCTATTCATCCTTCCCCTACCCCCAACTGCTGGCAACCGCTGATCTTTTTACTGTCTTCATAGTGTTGCCTTTTCCAAAACATCATATAGTTGGGATCTTACAGTCTGTAGCCCTTTCAGATTGACTTCTTTCACTTAGTAATATGCCCTTAAAATTCTTCCATGGTTTTTCATGGCCTGATAGCTCATTTCTTTTTAGTGCTGTCTAATATACTCCATTGTCTGGATGTATCACAGTTTTTACTTTTCTATTCCTCTACTGAAGGACATCTTGGTTGCCTCCAACTTTGGCAATTATGAATAAAGCTGCTATAAATATCCATGTGCAGGTGTTTATGTGGGCCTAAGTTTTCAACTCCTTTGGGTATTTGCTAAGGGGTATGATCACTAGATCATATGGTAAGAGTATGTTGAGCTTCATAAGAGACTGTCACAATGTCTTCCAAAGTAGCCATACCATTTTGTATTCCCACCAGCAGTGGAATACTGTCACTCTACATCCTTGCCGGCATTTGGTGTTGCCAGTGTTCTGAATTTTGGCCATTCTAATAGGTGTGTAGTGGCATCTCATTGCTGTTTTAATTTGCATTTCTCTTATGACTTGTCATGTTGGACATGTACTTGTGTGCTTGTTTTTCATCTGTGTATCTTTGGTGAGATGTCTGTTAAGGTCTTTGGCCCATTTGTAAATAGACTGTGTTTTTTCTCATTGATTTTTAAGAGTTCTTTGTATATTTTGGATAATGGTCCTATATCAGATGTGTCTTTTGCAAACATTTTCCCCCAGACTATATAACTTGTCTTCTCATCCTCTTATATTACTTGTGTGTTTAAATTACCTACTTGTTTTTGTTATATAACAGTAATAATTATATCAAATTGCTAACTGTACTGAGTATTAAAAGATTAGGTATTATTACTGAAAATTTCAAAGAATTTGATTTGTTTAGCAGAAATCCTGAGGTTAGTGATATCAGCATAAATTCATGATAACCAGCAACTGAATGGACCCTTGGCAATGTCTGACAGTCATTTCTCTAGTGAGTTATTCTCCTGCTCACCACAAGGATTTTCACTGTATCAGTCAGGATACCTTCGCTTGCAAGGGTCAACAGTCCAACTGGAATACTTACATTCTTTGTATTGGAGGTATTGACTCCGAAAATGATGTCTGGGAGTATCTAGCTGAATTCAGGACAACAAAAATCATTGGGACCTCTTTTTCTTTCTATCTTTTAGCTCTGTGTTCTTCAGGTTTGCTTCCCAGATGTGATGAAGGTGGTTCCAGTGGTTCCAGACTTACATCCTACCATGTGAGGAGCCCCGGAGGAAAAAGCATGCATTTTTTTTCCTCAGGGGCTTCTTCTTTCCCAGTGGTTTCAATGAAAGTTCTGGGGTTGGGTTTCACTGGGTTCAAGCAATGACTAATGCAAAGGTGATGAATGCTTTAGTTGGCGAGACCTCAGCATTCCCACTCCAGGATCTAGGTTGTTGGTGAAAGTAATGGGGGTGGGAAGGGAGAGGAAACTGGTGTCAGCTCCATCTCAAGATCATACAGTAAGAATGGGGAACAGTGGTTCCCTAAGGAAAACACTGTTAATAGAAATGTGAATGGAGGATGAACCAGTAAAAACAAATGAAGGTGGCTCTTCTCCACTCTCGTAAAACCTCTGATTTTTAATACTTCCTTCTCTATCCTCAACAAAAGACTTTGCCTTATTCTTTGGAGATAAAATAGAAGCCACCAGATTGGAATTCCTCTTTTTTACCACTACTCATTTCTCCAATCTACTTCTTTCTGTACTCGTCCTCTTTTTCCCTCTTGTTACAATGGAGGAAGGATTTCTACCAGCAAAGCTGTTCCCTTATATGAGCCCTGGATCTGGTTTTCTACCTCTTCTCAGTTATCTTTCCTCCACCCTCACATTTTCCTTATCTTCAATTGTTCTCTCTTTCCCCTTAGTACAATAGCAAAAACAAAAAAAAAAAAACCCTTTGATTCCTATTTCTCTCCGGCCATTGTTCTGTCTCTTTGTTTCCCTCCTCAATCACACTCTTGTATTCTCTACACATTTATTCTTTAATCTACTGCTTTCTACTCTCTAGATCCACCAATGATAATGCTCTAAGTATCACATCCATTGGACACCTTTCTTCATCCTGTAAGACTTCTTACTGGCATTCACTACAGCTGACCACCCCTTCCTTCTTGCAATGTTCTGCTCTCTTGGCTATCATGACAACTTACTCTTCTGGTTTCCTCCTACAGCTTTGGGGTTCATTATCTATCTTCTTTGTAAGCTTTTCTTCTTCTAACTGATCTCAAAATGTACTTTCACAAAGGTCAGTGTTAGATATATTTCTCTTTTTATTCTTTGTAAGTTATCTCATCTAGTCCTATGCTTCAGATATCACAGATAATCTGACTGTTCCTGGTGCCCAGATTTATATCTTGAAGCCAGATGCCTATCCTGGGATCTAGTCCCATTGTGCAACTGCATTCTCAACACCTCCAGAGCCACTCATAAATCTGTTCCTTCTCTAGGCTTTTCTACTTCTACAAATGGCTCCTATGGCCTCTCAGTAGCTCAGACCAGAGCTCTGGGGGTCATTCATAGTAGCCCCATCTTCTTCCCAGTGCTCCGAGTCCACTGTCAATAAGTCTTCAAATAAAACTGTTTCTCTTGTTCCCATCTCAGGTCATTATACTCTGGTTTCTTCTGTATTCACCATCTGAGAGGTACCTCCTTAAGAGTTCTGTATTCCAAATCCATTCTCTAACAGCTAGAGATATTTTTTTGAGTAGGAACTTTCACCTCTCTGACTTAAAATCTCCACAGAATAAATCCCAGGTTTTTTAGAAATGGCTTTCACAGCCCCACCTGGTCTGCCTTCTGCCTGACCCTCCAGCTTCATTTTATTTTTTCCCTTCTGTCACTGTGCATTTGCTACACAGGCCTGCTGTTAGTGTAGTTTCTTCAGGATCTTTCCTTGTTTTTCTTCTGCACAGAGTGTTCTTCCCACACTATTTGCCTGGCAGTCTGCCTAGTTTAAATGTCAGTTCCTCAGGAGACCTATAAGACCCCAGTCCAATCTAAATTAGCCCCCCTACCTAAAATATTTTCTTTCAGTGCATTTCTTATAATCTTTAATTATATGTTTGTGTGGTTGTCCTCTAAAATATCTTTCTACTACAAGTGATCTCATAGTACACCTACTACCTAGCTGAGTCCATACCTGCTCACCTAGATGAGTTCCTGGCACAAAATTATGGCTCTATAAATGTATGTTGAAAGAATTGAAAATATTCCAAAATTATGAAGAATTTTCCATGCCATATCCTCTTTTTTAGGGGCATTGTTGCCAAGTAATATAGCACTGTTGGGAAGAAATAACTAGAATAAGTGACATTCCCCTTTATCCAACATTCAGTGAGAAAAAAATAGCTAGAGTTGTAAAACGTGCATTCCTTACCATGGCGAAGGGGTGAGAAAATACTCTGCGAACTAGAAAAATATAGTAGTAAAATGCAGAGGTGGTATGAGCCCATAGATATAAATTCAACCAAGAATAGGAATATCTGGGATTGACATCCAGCTCTGCCACTGATTTGTATGTTTTTGGCAAGGTATTGGGTCTCTTTGTGTCCTGGATTTTCTCATCCTTAAAATCTTGTGGAGACCTCATGAAAAATAAATGTGGAAGCCCTTTGAAAGGTATAAAACTTGTTAGAAATGTGAGATGCTGTTACTCTCCTTATTTTGACTTTCATTTATGAACATAAAGCGACTTTACTTGGAAGTTGTTACAATGATAATGAACTCGGTCACTCTCATAGGTAGGACTATCTATGACTTTCTCTCAATTTATAAAAGTTGTTATGAAGAAACCACCTAGGGATGATAATATGAAAGTAAGTGTTGTGAATTCATTATGGATTTCCTCTGTAATTCTTTGCATGCTTTCCTGATAGCAAGGCTAATTAAATTTAAATATATTGGGGTGTCAAATCTCTTTTTCTAAGAGATTAATTAGAGATTAGTCTCTAAGCTATTTGTAAATTGCCATGCTTTTTCACTGTAAAGTGTTTAGTAGAATTGCTGTTTTAGGAAAATGATTATATATTATAAATAATTTTATTTAGTATTTTATTTCTCTGTCATTCTACCAGTTTTATAGTAATAAATGATTTTAATGTCCTTTTTCACTGATAATTTAAATGAGATTTAAGAGATGAAACATTATTTTGAAACACGTTGAATTTAATTGACCCAGCACAGCTTGGAATTTTTGCTGCCCACGATCCTTTTATGATTAAATACTAAAGAATCTGTAATGTGAATACTTTTCTTTTCTTTTTTCAACATGGGATTCACACTCCCTAGGATAAAATATCTTATCCTTTTCAGAGAACATTAGTAGACATTTTAGAAATTTATCCTCTTAGGAGTTGTACATTTCATCAACAAATAGGAATTTGAAGTCCTTTAGTAAAACTGATGACCTAATATAATAATAATAACAACCCCCCCCCGCCCCAGACAATTCGCTGTCTCTTAAATATCTTTGTGCTCACACAAACTGATAGCCTAGAGAACAGTATGTGTTAATATATAGAGTCCTGCAAAGGCTGTGATGTTCATCCCATTTTTAAAACTGCTAAGATGAGCAAGTCTAACTATTTCCAATTTTACAGGGTTTTGTAAACTCTAAGTGCCATGAAAACAAGCCACCTGGCAGTTTTTTAAAAACAGTGAGCCAGTGCTTAAGAATATGCATCAGAATTGTTAGTATTTCAACTGAATTTGGCTCAGATATACATGGGATATGAGAGCATTTCTAGTCTAGTTACCATTTTTTAATTTTCTTATGATTATATTCTCATGCTGCAAATTGCATTCTCATGAGGCAGCCATTCTGGTGGTGAGTGAGCAGATTTAGTATGTTTTAATATATTGACAACCAGTATTTTTTCCTGAAAGTGCAAAAATGACTTGGAAAAATACTTATCATTTTAAGTAGCATTCAAGGTAGAATGTTGAGTTCCCTAGTTGAATTTCCTAAGGTTCACAAGTCAAATGTAGAATTACGTATAGTTGGTAGATAAGTGTTTACGTGGCAAGGATAGACAGGCATTACTAAATGTGTTGGCATAAGGAATCTCTATTAAATTATAAACTTGATAGCTATAATTAAAGGATTAAAGGAATGTAGGTTCAGTCACAATGAAACATACATTTTGTGCATCGTAATATATTTTCTGAAGACATGAGAGTGTGTGAAAGAGGACATAATACAAAAGTAAATTTGGAATCACGTATCTAGACAAGAAAATAGAGGGTTAGGCTAAGGCTCGCTATGGAGAATTTTGAAGGCTACCCTTTGTACCTGATGAAAATGGTTGACATTTTTATAATTACCATGTGTGCTCTGAAAGATTAAAGTTCTTGTAACCTATATGGAGTTCTTGCTGAATCCAATTTCTTCAAAATATATTTAAGTCCTAATTTAATGCAGCAGGTTCGAATCTCATTATGGATGGAGTGCATTTAATTGAAATCAAATTGATTTAAGCAACTAGTCAAGAAATCCCAGCATAATCCCTTTTCTTCCTCTGGGAACATTCATCTACTTATATGTGTTCTCAAAACTTAGAGGTAGCAGAAGTTTGATGTAAGAAGAGACATACTGTATATTTTCATTTAAATTGTTTAAGTAGTTATGAGATTAATTTTATAGATACATTAGAAAATTCAATTGTGTTTTGGATATTCTTTTCACCAAGGCTAATTAGAGTCAGTAGTTCTAAAATGTAAGATTCTAAAATAATTTCCAAATCACAGATTTATCTTGATACTTAAAGGATATTTTGTTATACTGTAATAGGGATGCATTGACCAGTCTCAAGAATAATACACATTTAAAATATTATATTTAATTATGATAACATTGGTGTAATATTTTAATAAAAATAAGCACATGCACTTTGAAATTATCACTGTTTTAGTTATACTTCAAGTGAGTCTTAAGACTGATATCATTAATTATCTCTACAAAGCATAACGTTCTGATAAGTAATGAGGTAATTATAGGTCTAATGCTATGGAAATGTCTTTAACATGTTCTCTCATAATATATGCTAATGTATGTTAATTTTAAGTAATTTGAGCAGTACAGAGAAAACTAATTCCATAATTTTGCTAGAGATAACTACTTTTACCAATTGGCATATATCCTTCCAGATTTGCCATGTATAAATAATGAGATCTCAGACTGTAAGTACTCTTCTGTAATGCCTACTTTTTAAGTACACACACACAGATTATCCACTTATAGATCTAGGTCATCCATTATTAGTGCTGCATAGAATCCTGTGGCATTAATGTACCATACTTTATTTTGCCAGTCCCTGCTAGAGATAGATGTTATTAGTTTACTAATAATCTTTTTGATATCATCAACAGAGTGGCATTGAACCCCCTGTATTTATATCTGTGCTCATTTGCTCAAATGTTTTCTTAAGATGAGTTTTCAAAAATGATATCGCTAGATCAAAGTAGATGCATCCTTAACATTTTAAAACATATTGCCACATTGCTTTCCAGAAAAGTACCAATTTATGTTCAACGTAACATGGAAAATTCCCATTTTCCCATAACTTCACATCTTTAACCTTTGATAGTCTGACAGGAAAAAATAATAGTTTTATTATTTATTTGCTTAATAAAATTTTATTTATTTATAAAATGTGTTTGAACATCTTTTTGTATAATTTTGAAGCAGTCATATAATTTTGTAAATCTATCTTTTCCAAAATTAGTTTGGGAACACTTTTGTAAATTAAAAAACATATAGCAAATATTTTCCATTTTGAGGTTTTGTTTGTTTTTTAATTTGGACATGGTTTTAAGTTTTTATGTGGTCAATTTTATGAGTATTTTACTGTGTGTTTTTTGGCCTTGATATATTTGTTAAGAGATTTACCCCCCTGCCAAATAATACAAACAAATGGTTACATTTTTTTTCTAGTACTTATATTTCTTATTTAATCTTTATATAAAATTATTTTTTGACTTGGCATAAAGCAGAAATCTATATTTTTTTGTTCAAATGGATAGTGAATTTTTTTAGCATTAATAATTGAATAATACTGTTTCCTTTGTTATTTGAGATGCCACTTCCACCCCTACCTCTTGAAATAATCCGTTTGGGCTTTTTATAATAAGTTCATTGTATTTGTCTGTGAATTAGTGGAATTTTGCCAATGTTATCTTTCTAGTTAGTATTTTTTATATTTTTATTTATTTGATCCTTCTTTTTTGACTTTAAATGAAATAAAAACATATATAATTTTTGCACATATCACGTTTATTCTTGGCTTGATTATAATATCTGTTGTTAATTTGAGTGGGAGTTGCCTCACCTCTACCCACTCATGCCATTACCTTTGGAAGCAGGCTTGTATATGAGGCAGCTATTAATTTTTTTATTTAAAAATATTATTTTTTATTGAAATATAACTTTTCAATGGATCATTTTGGATTTCTAGGTAAATAATTATATTCTCTGCAAGTAGAAATGATCTTTCACCTCTTTTACACTTAATTTCTTATCCTGGCCTTATTGCTTTGGCTTAAATATCCAATATTATGTTCAAATATAGAGCAGATAATAGGCTTTTTGTTTTGTTTCTTTTTTATTTTAATAAGAATGCTTCTAAATCTTTACCAGTTGGCATGATATTTCCTTTAGGATTCTTGCAAAATAGGATTTTGATCAAGTTAAGGAAGTTTTCTTCTCTTCCCATTTTACAGAGAGTGTTGTTGGAAATTAATGTTGTATTTTATCAGTTGCCTTTGGGGAATTTATAGGTATAATCTTATTGTTTTTCTCTCTTAGTCTATTTATTTATTGAAGTACATTGATGGCTTGCCTAATGTTGATCCATTCTTACATTCCTGGAATAAACTTGACTTTCTGAAGAATTTCTTGCTCTTTTAATACATTGCAATGTTTTACTTATATTCTTAACTAAGATGTATTGATAATTCTGTTTTGGAATTGTATCCTTTTCAAAGTGCTTTAGCATGCTTTATTTCCTTTGATCCTTGAGATAGCCCTATGATCAGGCTAGAAATTATATTCTTTTGACAAATAAAAACATTAGATATAGAACAATAGACATAGAACTTTTTGCACAAATTTATGAATGTAGATGGAGATGGTGGGAGTAAAAACCATTAGTCCCTAATCTAATGCTTTGGAGAGAAGAAATTTAATTATTTCAGTAATTTCTATCAATAAGGTACTTAGGGATACCGAGTTTTATTATCTCGAATAAAAACTATCCTTACATAGTTTCCTTTTACATTTTTCTAAATTAACACAGTAATTTGTTCCACTTTGACCATGGTGCCTTCACTGGGTTTTGGGAGGGCATTCACCCCAAGATTCTCTCTGCAATGCATTTTCTGAGATCGGCCATCTGTTTGTGCACATGGACAGATGCTGATGTTCAGTTAATCAGAGTCATACAATAAGGATTAAAGTGTTAGATGGTTCTAACCCATTCCGGAAGTTATGGATAAAACTTGAAACCTTTAATCCGATTCATCTTGATGTTCAGGTCAAGTTGTCAATTTGAGCCAAAGCTTTTATATCTCTAAGGTCATTAATCCTGAAAAGCATATTCTATTATTACTGTAAGAGAGAAAAAATATTAAGGATGTGTTTGCACATTGCATTGGGTCATGAGAATTTTTGCTTTATTTGTAATTCAGGGATATACCTTATAAGAAGCTTAGAGATTTCTTTTAGGTATTTATTGCAGAAAAATATTCATTTGGGAAGTTTAGTGTAATTTAAATGTAAGTTTTAGAATGTATACATATACAGATTTAATACAAATGGAAGAAGTGGTCCATTTGCTTAAATATACATATATTTATTAAACAGCAGACTAGACTTCTCCAAGCCCAGAAAAAGTAGAATTAGACTATAAATGAATTGTTTAAGTTTGAATAAAATTTTATTAAGTTGACATTTAATCTCCATGTCCCAAATTGCACAAATTTACAAAATTAAAAAAAAAAAATAAATTCATTGTTTTTAAATCTCCTGTAAGATTTTTTTTTCTTACTGAGAAACCTATATGTATCTGTTACTATATGGGACAATGCCACTAATTCCATCTCTAAGAATACTATTAATAGTTATATGTTTTATACATACTTTAATTGGAATTTGTAAATGATACATAGAGTCTGAAATCTTGTGCTTACCAAATATTGCACTAAAAACTATGAATTCCTGGAAGTTGACCATTTTTTAATTCTATTTTTGTTAACAAACTTTTATGATCTGAAGCAAGGCTGATTATATCTATTTCCATTTAAGATTATATAACTCTAAATGGTTTTTAAAAAAAATTTTTTTTAAACGTTTATTTATTTTTGAGACAGAGAGAGACAGAGCATGAACAGGGGAGGGGCAGAGAGAGAGGGAGACACAGAATCTGAAACAGGCTCCAGGCTCTGAGCTGTCAGCACAGAGCCCGACGCAGGGCTCGAACTCACGGACTGTGAGATCATGACCTGAGCCGAAGTCAGACACACTCAACCGACCAAGCCACCCAGGCGCCCCTAAATGGTTTTTTTTTTTAAATTGAGATACAGTTGACATATAACATTGTTTTAGTTTTAGGTGTACAATGTAATGATTTGATATGTGTATATCTGAAATGATCACTAGAATAAGCATAGTTAACATCTATCACCACACATAGTTACAGTTTTTTTCTTGTGGTGAGAACTTTTAAGATCTACTCTTACTAGCAACCTTCAAATTCTGATTTGTTTTGTTTTTGTAAATCTGTTTCTGAAACTCAGCTCTCCTAACACCTTATGATAAATAATGGTAGGACTCACAAAGTAATGATATACTTTTTGCTTTTAAATATGCTTTGTTCAGCCTGGGTGGCTCAGTCAGTTGAGCATCTGACTTCAGCTCAGGTCATGATCTCACAGCTCGTGAGTTTGAGTCCTGCGTCAGGCTCTGAGCTGAGCCTGTTTCAGATTCTGTGTCTCCTTCTCTCTGCCCCTCCCCCCAGCTCACACTCTGTCTCTCTCAAAAACAAATAAACATAAAAAAAACATGTTTTGTTCAAATTCAGATGATTAGATGTAATTCTGAAGTGACTAAAATCAATGTAAATAATATACTGGTTCTCATATTTGATGGTAAATATTTCCATTAAAAGTTGAGAAGTCACAATGGAGAAACTATTCTGTGAACTGGTTATTTAGCACCAAAAGGAAAATGGAAAATTTTGTCAGGAACGTTTTTGAAATGAACTCTAAGAACGTTCCACTACTGTTGGTATTTTAATTTTTCAGCTTAAGTAGTTTAAATATGCAACATTAGTTGAAATAAAAAAATTATGCATGCATAATTATGCATTTAAAATTATGCATAGATTTGAAGGCCTAACTAATTATTTATCAGTTTCTGATGGATATCCTAGTTAAGCATCAAGTTATACACTTATACCTATGAAATATCAGGGCATTGCATTTAATCTCTACAATAAGACACTGAAGGAGATGCATTAGATATACATTTTAAAAGTATACATTTACATATTCTTCATTATAGAGATTTCCCTTCTTTAGGGACTGTGACATACTGCTTTCATAAAGAGCACCTCCCATTAATCCTCACACCAGAAACAACAAAGTCAGTGCTGGCATAAATTCAGTCAGGATTCTGGGGCCCTGCTCTGTGGGGAGTCTCGCGAGAAAGGACAGAATCCTATGTCAGTCTCCAGGCCCACTTGGTTCTTGGCACCTCTGCTGAGAGCTGCACAGGCTACTGATCAGTTACAAATGTAGTGTTTTTGAGTATGAGGTGTACATCTGTCTTGGAGGAACAGGACTGAGAGCAGCATGTCATTCCTCAGAGACCACTGAATAATTGTTACATCACCTTTATTGGTGCCTACTTCACTTTGTTCATATTGGTGCTTCTAAGGAGCGTAATGTAACATATTCTCCTGGGATTTATAATAGGCAGAACCGTGCAGTGTATGCAGCAGTTGGGGTTAGGAAAGAGGTCATGTTTTTGACTAGAAAAATGGAAGTGTTAATGCTCCTTGTAACTGTATACAAAGTTGTGGGCCCCGAGGATGCAAGCAGAGATTAGCAAGAGTTAACTGAGAAGCAAGGCCTTTTCCACGAAAACAGTTGACACTATAAAGGAACATCTATGCTGATGGACTTGAGGGGAAATGAGTTAAGAATAGAAAGTCTGTCAGTCAGTGAGGTTTCACAACAAACAACTGCAGGGTTTGTGCCCTAATGCTGTGAGGGAAAGCAGAAATGGTAGGAATCCATGAAACTGCGGAATGAACTGAACGTCTGGAGACATGGGCTTCCAGAGCTGTTATCTGTCTGGCTTCCCTGTGGCCAGGTATCCTCAACTACATGGACTTAATTTCTGTACAGGTGAAAAAAAAGTCCAAACAGGTGAAATAGTCTTTGATTTTACCGGTGAGTGTTGATCTGCAATGAGCTGGCAGTGATTTTTATTAGGTTTTTATGGTCTTGCTTCTTGAATGAATCACAGAGATGAAGCATATAGAGAAAGGTACAGAGAGAGGTGTTTCTTCACCTTTACTCCACTGTTGTTGAATAAACATCACATAAGAAAGTTTATTTCAGATATTTAATAAACAACATTTTAAATATATAAATCAGGATATGGTGTTCTTTAACTTTTGACTTGGAGAGGATATACTGTTATGCTTACTATTCTTTTGAGTCAATTTCTTCCCAGTTTGTGTTAAAAATTTCAAACCAAAGCCTTTTTAGTCTGAGACAAACATTATTGTTGAGAGGAGGATAAAGAAACCTTTGTCTCAAAACTGAAAATGATAGAATGTGACTCCTTAATCCTGATTTTGCAATTCTGGTTATTTTAGCAGGCATTATAAAATTGTTACTCTACTAAAATCCAGTACTATTCTGGTTAATTAATAATATGCTTGCCAGTGTGACTATTAGAAGTTACAATAGTCTCTCCCTTGTCCATGGGGGATAGATTCAATGGATGCCTGAAACCACAGGTAGTACTGAACCCTATGTATACTTTGTTTTTACCTACACATGCATACTTATGATAAAGTTTAGTGTATAAATTAGTGGGAGATTAGCAACAATAGTTAATAATAAGGCAATTATAACATCATACTATAATGAAAGCTATGTGAATGTGGTCTCTTAAAATATCTTATTGTGCTATACTCACCTGTCTTCTTCTGTGAGAATGTGAGATAAAAAAACACCTATATGATTAGATGAAGCAAGGTGAATGATGGAGGCACTATGATGTAGTGTTAGGCTACTCTTGACCTTGTGACAGTATGTCAGTAGGAGGATCATTTACTTCTATACTGTGGTTAACTGAAACTGTGGAAAACAAAGTTGCAGATAAGGGGACACCCTACTAGAAGAGCATGGCAACAAGACCTTGTTGTCATTAAGCCCACTGAAGTCATCTTCTGGGTTCCTGCTGCAAACTTGGAACAAGTCTTGGCAAGGTCTTTCTAGCACATCTAGGAGTAACAGAGTTCTAGGTAGAGCTATGTAATTTAGGATTTATTGGAAGAATAAATATTGTCAAAATGTCAATACTACCCAAAGCTATCTACACATTCAATGCAATCCCAATCAAAATTGCACCAGTATTCTTCTCGAAACTAGAACAAGCAATCCTAAAATTCATATGGAACCACAAAAGGCCCCGAATAGCCAAAGTAATTTTGAAGAAGAAGACCAAAGCAGGAGGCATCACAATCCCAGACTTTAGCCTCTACTACAAAGCTGTCATCATCAAGACAGCATGGTATTGGCATAAAAACAGACACATAGACCAATGGAATAGAATAGAAACCCCAGAACTAGACCCACAAACGTATGGCCAACTCATCTTCAACAAAGCAGGAAAGAACATCCAATGGAAAAAAGACAGTCTCTTTAACAAATGGTGCTGGGAGAACTGGACAGCAACATGCAGAAGGTTGAAACTAGGCCACTTTCTCACACCACTCACAAAAATAAACTCAAAATGGATAAAGGACCTGAATGTGAGACAGGAAACCATCAAAACCTTAGAGGAGAAAGCAGGAAAAGACCTCTCTGACCTCAGCCATAGCAATCTCTTACTCGGCACATCCCCAAAGGCAAGGGAATTAAAAGCAAAAGTGAATTACTGGGACCTTATGAAGATAAAAGCTTCTGCACAGCAAAGGAAACAACCAACAAAACTAAAAGGCAACCAACGGAATGGGAAAAGATATTTGCAAATGACATATCGGACAAAGGGCTGGTATCCAAAATCTATAAAGAGCTCATCAAACTCCACACCCGAAAAACAAATAACCCAGTGAAGAAATGGGCAGAAAACGTGAATAGACACTTCTCTAAAGAAGACATCCGGATGGCCAACAGGCACATGAAAAGATGCTCAACGTCGCTCCTTATCAGGGAAATACAAATCAAAACCACACTCAGATATCACCTCACGCCAGTCAGAGTGGCCAAAATGAAGAAATCAGGAGACTATAGATGCTGGAGAGGATGTGGAGAAACGGGAACCCTCTTGCACTGTTGGTGGGAATGAAAATTGGTGCAGCCGCTCTGGAAAGCAGTGTGGAGGTTCCTCAGAAAATTAAAAATAGACCTACCCTATGACCCAGCAATAGCACTGCTAGGAATTTATCCAAGGGATACAGGAGTATTGATGCATAGGGGCACTTGTACCCCAATGTTTATAGCAGCACTCTCAACAATAGCCAAATTATGGAAAGAGCCTAAATGTCCATCAACTGATGAATGGATAAAGAAATTATGGTTTATATACACAATGGAATACTACGTGGCAATGAGAAAAAATGAAATATGGCCTTTTGTAGCAACGTGGATGGAACTGGAGAGTGTGATGCTAAGTGAAATAAGCCATACAGTGAAAGACAGATACCATATGGTTTCACTCTTATGTGGATCCTGAGAAACATAACAGGAACCCATGGGGGAGGGGAAGAAAAAAAAAAAAAAGAGGTTAGAGTGGGAGGGAGCCAAAGCATAAAAGACTGTTAAAAACAGAACAAACTGAGGGTTGATGGGGGGTGGGAGGGAGGGTAGGGTGGGTGATGGGTATTGAGGAGGACACCTTTTGGGATGAGCACTGGGTGTTGTATGGAAACCAATTTGACAGTAAATTTCATATATTAAAAAATAAAAAAAAAAAAGGATTTATTTTCCATGACATATAATATATTGAGGCGCCACGTGGAGGTTGTATTTGTCTTTCTTGTTAAATAGCAATGCTTTTAACATTATTTTTCCTAATACCATATTATAGATTTTGAACATTTCAGTGCTTAGTTTGCCTCTCATCTGTTTTTAAGTATCTCGGTAAAGGCTCTAGTGTTAAGGATGTAACTTAACTGTACATAATTACTATAGTACTTTTTAAAAATATTATCTTATCTGTTCTAATGCCCCTTTGTGGTCTTGGCTGTCAAACATTCTTAATGTTATTTAGAGCTGTTTATTTATTAAATGTTTGTGGATTTTATTTATTTATTTATTTAGCTCTCTGCCCAATGTGGGGCTCAAACTCACAACCCTGAGATCAGAGTCACATGCTCTACTGACTGAGCCAGCCAGGCGCCCATTTTTATTTATTTAGAATAATTTGTTATAAGCTTTTCTCTAACTATCAAATTTGATAATTTTTGTCTTTGTTATACTCACTTCATCATTAATAAGCACCTGTATATTAAAAGAGTGATGGAGCAAAAGCATTTATTCCAACATTAGTTTTGTGATTAATGATTTTTCAAAGAACCAGTCACTAGGACAGTGCCTAGCACATAGTAGGTACTCAATCTTTGTATCAGCAAATGCCGTATTTTGAAATAATATATGGGACATGCATAATGAGAGTTATACTTGCAGAAAACTGTGGGTAGAAACCTTGCAGCAAAAGAGCTTAAGATAATTTTTATTGAGCCATTTCTTAATGAGTTCTGAGTGAATGATTTCAGGGATATTTAGCACAGTGGAAATTTCTCTGTCAACGAAGGAAGTCAATGGTACTAAGAATGTAACCTGAAATGGACTTTCTACACTCTATGCCCATGTTTGCCTATAGAATATCCAATTATTTTTGCTTTCAAGTGAGGAGAGTCATTTATGAGATGTCATTTTAGAAAATATTTAGATTGTCACTGGCTTCCTATAATTAAGGTAGTTTTCTATCCCGGCCACATTGTATACATATCAGAGTAGGTTTCCTAAAAAAGATGGATTTAGGGTATTTTATTAAATGGATTACCTTTTATAAATGAAATACATGTTAAATACAGACATAAAACATAATTTGGCAAGAGATATGTGCTTGCATACAGTTAGCATTCCCTTTAATTGATTCTGTTGAATTATGAGGTGTTGTAGAGAATGAATATTTTCTTTATGGATAATAAAATAGCTCTTCAGCCCTTTACCAGCTAGGCTTAGGGAGCCACCAGGGAGAGCCAATGATTCACAGAGCTTGGGTCAGGATTCAGACACTTCTCAGTGGTGATATTAGGACCTCTACCCCCCATTGTACCGCATAATGACTTTAGGTGGGTCATATGGTGTTAATCATAAATAAGTCGTGTCACTTGTTGGTAACTTCACATTAAGTAATTCAAGTTTACTCTGAGAAAATGGAAATTTTAATGTGGAATAAATGGTATAATTCTACAGTTGCAGCCTTCCCTTACCTGAAGCTTGAAGGCAACAGATGTGAAGATACCATCTGTCCTACCTCCTTGAATTTTACGTGGAGAGTTAGGCTTTGTATGTGGAGGGTGGGTTTTCTCTAGACTAACTGCCAAACATGGATGTGGATTTGGGCATAGGCCCATTGTATAGGTTATATTAGATATAATGTATATATTTTACATGGATTCCATTTCTTGAGCTATCACCAATACAAGTTAATAAAGCATTTTTGAGAATAGTCTTCTCCTGGATAATTACTGTTGGCCTCTGTCTGTTGTTCTAGTCTCATTGGGAGCCATTTTACTCCTCAGTTATACTAGAGTCATCCTGGCCTTCTTTCCCACCAAAGAACATTTATACCGGCTCCTCTCTGTTCCTTGCAGCCCTTTGCTCTCACCCCTATCACTGTCCTCACCAACTTGAAGGCAACATAAGATGTTCTCTCATCAAAGTTACCAGCAGACATTTTAACAGCTAAATCCAGTAAGCCATCTTAATGGCTTATTTTCCAGCCCTCACTCCTTAAAGTCTATTCTTTGACTTCTGTGAGAGGTCATGCTCTTGGTCCTCTTATCCCTCTACCTTTGTATTTTAAGTCTTCTCTGCCAAGTCCTTTCACATAGATGGCCCACAGTCATCTAAAATCCACCATGGCCAAAGTAAACTTTGTTTTCCTCCCATTTCACCTTGCCTGGTATTCCATATCTCAGCAATATTTCCACTCACCTCTCACTTAAATAAAAAACCTAAGAGTCATTCTAGACCCAGTACAGGACTTTCAGTTTTACCACCTATTTCATGATACTTCTCACTTCTCTCCGTTCCTTTTGTTAGTGACCTCAGGCAATTGCCATCTTTCCTTTAATGCTTCAAGTCACCTACTGCTCCAGCTTCAGTTTTGTCCATCTAGTGCACATCTGGAGTGATCTTTCTAAGATAAAAGTTAGGCTTTCTCAGTTTGTTCAAACCTCTACAATGTGCTTGTCCCGAGGATGGAGTAGGAATACCTATTATTGTTTGTTAAATGAATGAACAGAGAATGGAAACCTGAGGCCTCTCAATATCTAAGGTTGAAGCTCATTTGGATTCTAGATTATATTGTCCACAATACTTTGAAGATTTCATGTATTGACCAAATCTTTTGTTTCTGAATTTTGCTTGTAAGTTCATAAAACAAAAACGAATAGAATGGTGTTATAGTTCACAGGTTGTCTATAAGAACAAGATAGAATCCCTGTGGTGAAAACAGGATTTATGTACCTATAGTTCTGCTTATCTTTTAGTTATAATCGATTAAATTTTTGTATAGAAACTTTCTTAAGAGAGCTCTTCAAAAATAAGTGTTTTCCCCCTCATACTAAAAGAGAGAAATGAATGTCACTTTAGTATCTGCATTCACATACCTGGATTTCCACAAGATGAAACAAGGATTCCTTCTAAACAGTTTGACAACTGGTGTTTTGATTGCTATTCTTTAAGGTTTATAAATTTGTTCTGTTTTAACAAAGCATCATTTTGAATGTTCACTTAAAAACAACTTGCCAAAAAATGAAAAGAATATGTGATGGTATAATCTCATGTTTAAACATGCTCATCAGATGAGAGGTAGCCAAATGTAGATATGATGTTTTCTTTACTCTTAAATTTGTATACAGTACTTTAGTGTACTCTTTTGTGTGGTAAGATGTATATAACATAAAATTTACGACTTTAACCATTTTTAAATGTTCTGTGGCATTGGGTACATTTACATTTGTGTGTTGCTTTAGTACACTTTTTTAAAAAATATTATATTGAAATAATTCAATAGTTTCATTATTGAGACCCCAAACTGGTTGCACTGAATAAGCTGAGTTGCCTCTGTGGCTCATCAGTATGGTGCTGAAGAAAAATGATTTTGCTTGTTGATTGTTTCATAAGGAATTTGCAGTGTATCCAGCCTTGTTGGGGTCAGAGAGCAAATGCCAGTGGAAACTTATGGAAATAAGTATTGTATTATTTTTTAAAAATATTTTAAAAAATCTCTTGTGAGAGAGAATGAGAAAGAGAGAGAGTGTGTGTGCACACACAAGTGGAGGAGGAGCAGAGAGAGAGGGAGAGAAAGAATCCCAAGCAGGCTCTGCACTGTCAGCACAGAGCCTGACATGGGGCTCCATCCCATGAACTGTGAGATCACGACCTGAAACGAAATCAAGAGCTGGATGCTTATCCAGCTGAGCCACCCACGTGTCCCTGTATTATTTTAATAAAAGAATAAAACATTTGCCTATTACCTTGCTGGTTTATGAGACTCTTCTTGATTCTGATGATTAAATCCTTTATATAAAGTATAATTAATTTAAGTAGATCCCAAATATAAAGTTTTATCTTGAAATGTTCAGAGATCATATAAACTCAACTTGGTTTGGTTTATTGCTTAACTTGTTTAAATGTGTTCCCTTCCTGTGAAATGATAATTTGGAAACTTGAACATAGGATATTAAACAATAGGAAGGATTGAGTTCACTGCCTAATTCTTAGCCCCTGCTAGAATAGGAGGCTAAACTTTAATTTAGGGGACAGAGGCGTCATAGTGTGCTATTCATCCTAATAAATTTTGTAAGCTGGTCTAAGAGAAATTTGGGGGTTAATAAGTACTTTGGCCTCTTCCTTTCATTGCAGAGTGAGGAAACTTAGCTTTAAAAATAAATGGAGGGGCACCTAGGTGGCTCAGTTGGTTAAGCGTCTGACTTCAGCTCAGGTCATGATCTCATGGTTCATGAGTTCAAGCCCCAAGTCGGGCTCTGTGCTGACAGCTCAGGGCCTAGAGTCTGCTTCGGATTCTCTGTCTCCCTTGCTCTCTGCCCCTCCCCTGCTTATGCTCTGTCTCTCTCAAAAATGAATAAACATTAAAAAATTAAAAAAAAATTGGAAAAGTCTTCATTCTTTATAATAATCTCCTTATAATAATGACCTTATGACCATTGGATTCAATTCAGTCATCTAATGAGCTAGAAGATGACAAGTGTACACCTAAGTGACACCAAACTTTGGTTTCTCTTAGAAAGTGTCCAAAGCACCTGTCTTTCATATATATATATATATATATATATATATATATGTATATATATATATGCAGTACATTTTCTCTCATTCCATCATCAAATACTTTTTTGTATTTATCAACAGGACGGTCTAATATCAACATTTCAAATTCTTTCATTTGGGAATATCTCCTGACTGTTTACCTGAGTAGTCCCCCCTCTCCACCACCAATCTGTGAAGATCTTATTAAGGGAAACACAAATGTGGGGGTGTAGGGCTTGGCAAAGAGACCATGGTGGTGATGAAGCTCAGAAGGAGATTTGGGGTCATCCATCCTTCCTGTGCTCTCCATACAACCCCTCCCACCCCACACCAAAGCTTTGCAGAGCTATGGCATAGCATGACCACTGAAAATACAGAGTTAAAGAAATATCAGAGTCCTGAGACTTTTCCAGCATATTTTGAATAGAAATAATCTTGGCTGTAGTCAACAGCAGACAAGCTAATTATTTGTTCACATGTGCTTTGGCCAGTGTTTTGCTCATTTGGGGGCTTGTAATAACTTTGGAGTTTGTCCTTCGTGAGATGAGAACCTAAGATGATATCTTTTCCACTGGTTCCAAGTTATAAGGCATTTTGGGGTAAATTTTGTAACTATGTAGGAATTGGAGGTCAAAGCAGGAAATAAGCATTTGGAGTGGGTCATTCTTTCCTGAGCTAGATAGAAAACATTTATCTCTTGAAGGCTTATCTTACTAGGAGAGAAAGTCTTGATTTAAGGAGATATCACCACAAAGAGGAGAGGCTTATAGGAGAAAGCTCTTTCCACAGCAGTACTTTTGTTCTCATAAACAGTGGCTCAAGTCAAGAGTGAAGTGTTAATAGTGCTTTTGAGGTGTGGAGCCATACCTGGGGTGTAGGGACTATATACATGCATTTTCAGCAACACTGATTTCCCACTGAAGGTTTGTTAGAGACTATTAGAGGTATTATAACTCTGTTGACAATAATCCTGCTTAGAACATGATCTGCTCATATAAAAATATTTTTTTCTGTGAAAGGTCTCATTAGCTTAAAAATCTAGGCAAACGGTAGCTTTAAGAGCTGAGTCACAGTCTACCTTACTGTCACAATTCAGTTTCCCTCTATTGTACTTGGTAGATTAGTCCCATCTGAGCAGTGCCATTAGGTGCCTGCCTGCACGGTGTGGAAACACACACACACACACACACACACACACACACACCTGAAATTTCTGAACATGTGGGTTGTGATGAATTTAAATGTTTTCTAATAGTGCAACTACGTCTAAACAGCTGAAGATTTATACTTGTTTTTTAACTTAAGGATGAGGAAATTGACTACTATAGGATAATTAAAAATCACAACTCTCTGAAAAAGCATGAGCTAAGTTGTTAAATGCCAGGGCATCAAGAAACAATATTCTGTAATCTGTACAGATTTTTTTTATTCTGTAAATAAATTGGGTAATTTATATCTTTGTCACTTGAACATCAGATAAGTATTTGAGTTAATGAATCATCCCACCAACATCCCATAACTAAATCAAATTTTGTTTTCTTTTCACAGGCAAGGTTTTAGTCAATTGAATAATAAATCATCCTGCCTTTTTTTCTGAATCACAGGATAGGGAGGCTCTTACAGACAGGATCACAATTAAATAAGCCCTCAGAGGAGAGATTCTACCCTGTTTTAAAAGAAGGCCAGGGAAGGAGAGAGTCCTGACTATTTTGGTCAGACTTTATAGTGCTTAAAATAGTAATATCATGTGTCTGTTTTTAAATATTTTCAGTTTATCACTGAAGATTTGTCTTAAATGCAGAGGTCAAGAATGAATCAACTTCTTGATAACCCCCAATATCCTGGTCAGATCCTGCAGTGACCAGGTGTATGAAGAAATGTTCCTCTTCCTTCAAAAAGAATCATCCAATAAGCACCTACAGTTTACAAAGAATATTCATGCACACTTTTCCTTTTGAGTCTCACAACAACACTATTATATGTAAGGATTATTGATTCCTATTTAAAAGCTGAAATTAAGAATCAGGGAGGCTAAGTGACTTACCTAAAGTCATATATTTACTGAGCAGAAAATTACAGCTTGAGACTAGTTATTTTTATGTAAGGACAATGCCTTTTGCATTTGACGCTTTGCTGCTGTTTTGCTATGCTTATAAAATCAGTCACTGTAAACATGCATTTAGGTGCTTTTGTGTAATTAGTTCCTGGGAGAATTATATGAATTGGTGATCTGGTTGGGAACATTATCAACTTCAGTCTGTGGTCTGAACAGAGGAAAGTATAAAAAAATATCCAGTTTTAAGTGGCATTGGTCAGATGCTCAGTGTAAAGGAATTGGGAGTGATAGATATAGTGGACAGTCTGGGACTAAGATGATATCTGTTATGTTACGAATACAAGGATTGGACCTGTAATTTGGGAAAGACAATATGTGAGAAGGTCAAGATATATCCAAAAACAAAGTAGCCACAAGAAATAATTAACCTGCTTTAGGCACACTAATCTGAACATAGAAAGTCTGATGCCATCAGCACTGTGGTTCAGGGAAGTGTCGCAAAATGGGCTGAGGATTCTGTGAGACTAAGATGCAGAGACACTTTCAGAAAGAGGTAAAATGCAAGGTGCAAGTGTTCTCTGTGAAATTCTATGGTGAAAGGCTTGAAAATTTAATTTACATTGGAAGAACCTTAAGAGTTAGTGGAACCATTAAGATTTCTGTTTAGTTCTGAGCTGTGGCTACTAATAGCTTTATATTGAAACACAGGTGCTGATTCTCATAAAGTTCATCTAAACTGTGTACCTCAGTCTACAAATTTGATCAAGTGAGAGTCATCTGTTTGTCATTGGCTTCCAATCTGACTTTCAAGAAACTTCCTTCCTTCAAAATAGTTTGAGGGGAAAAAGCGACTTTTAGTTACGGTATATTGTCAGTCCTGGGGTGCTTGGGTGGCTTAGTGGGTTAAACATCCGACTTAGGTTCAGGTCATGGTCTCACAGAGCCTCTGTGTTAGGCTTTGTGCCAACAGTGTGGAACCTCTTTGGGATTCTCTCTTTCCCTCTCTCTCTCTGCCCCTCTCCTGCTTGCACTCACTCACTCTCTCTCTGCCTCTCAAAAATAAAAAAAATAAACACTTAAAAAAGGCATATTGTCAGTCCTTTTTGATATAAAGCATATTAAGGTGAAAATCTTTTATTTGAATTAGTTTTAAGTTTAAAACTTAAATTGTTGCAAAGTATAAATGAAGAAAACTTTTTTTAAATTTTTTTTTTCAACGTTTTTTATTTATTTTTGGGACAGAGAGAGACAGAGCATGAACGGGGGAGGGGCAGAGAGAGAGGGAGACACAGAATCGGAAACAGGCTCCAGGCTCCGAGCCATCAGCCCAGAGCCTGACGCGGGGCTCGAACTCACGGACCGCGAGATGGTGACCTGGCTGAAGTCGGACGCTTAACCGACTGCGCCACCCAGGCGCCCCAAGAAAACTTTTTAAAGAAATCCAGCATTATTTCTTTCACATATCTATAGGGACTTGAGCTAGGCTGTCAAAGTACCTACATGTAGTGGTTCTTAGGGAATCTGCTTTAATGTACAAATGAGTGATTTGTAGTTAACTTAATAGTTGCTTTTATTTCAAAGAACACCAGGCATTTGAAAAATAAGTTTTTCTTTCTAAAGCTAATAATATCAATTTTCTTGGCAATTTGTCTTTTTCTGGAACTGTGAAAATGTGAATTTAGGCCAGCCTCTGTCCAAATAATCATAATATCTGAATGGAGTCTGAGGAGTTCATATACTGTTACTGAATTTTGTCTGTTTTCTAAGGGAAAATTGATTCCTTATTTCCAAATTGTTTTACAGGATCCTTCTAACCAAAAATGTGGCGGAAGAAAGAAAACCGTGTCTTTCAGCAGCATGCCGTCAGAAAAGAAAATCAGCAGTGCGAGTGACTGCATCAGCTTCATGCAAGCTGGCTGCGAACTGAAGAAGGTCCGGCCAAATTCTCGTATTTACAACCGTTTTTTCACTCTGGACACAGACCTCCAAGCTCTTCGCTGGGAACCTTCCAAGAAAGACCTAGAGAAAGCTAAGCTTGACATTTCTGCCATAAAAGAAATCAGACTGGGGAAGAACACGGAAACATTTAGAAACAATGGCCTTGCTGACCAGATTTGTGAGGACTGTGCCTTTTCCATACTCCACGGGGAAAACTACGAGTCTCTGGACCTAGTTGCCAATTCGGCGGATGTAGCGAACATCTGGGTTTCAGGTTTGCGGTACCTGGTTTCTCGAAGTAAGCAGCCCCTTGACTTTATAGAGGGCAACCGGAACACGCCGAGGTTCATGTGGTTGAAAACAGTGTTCCAAGCAGCAGATGTTGACGGCAATGGGATTATGCTGGAAGACACCTCTGTAGAGTTGATAAAACAACTCAACCCTACCCTGAAGGAATCCAAGATCAGGCTAAAGTTTAAAGAAATCCAGAAGAGCAAAGAAAAACTAACCACACGAGTGACAGAAGAGGAATTTTGTGAAGCTTTTTGTGAACTTTGCACCAGGCCGGAAGTGTATTTCTTACTGGTACAGATATCTAAAAATAAAGAATATTTGGATGCTAATGATCTCATGCTCTTTTTAGAAGCTGAACAAGGAGTTGCCCATATTACCGAGGATATGTGCTTAGACATTATTCGAAGATATGAACTTTCTGAAGATGGCCGTCAGAAAGGGTTTCTTGCAATTGATGGCTTTACCCAGTATCTGTTGTCACCAGAATGTGACATTTTTGATCCTGAGCAAAAAAAGGTTGCTCAAGATATGACCCAGCCATTATCTCACTACTACATCAATGCTTCTCACAACACCTATCTCATAGAAGACCAGTTTAGGGGGCCTGCTGATATTAATGGGTATGTTAGAGCTTTGAAAATGGGCTGTCGAAGCATTGAACTCGATGTAAGTGATGGTTCAGACAATGAACCCATCCTTTGTAATCGAAATAATGTGACAACACACCTTTCCTTTCGAAGTGTCATAGAGGTGATAAACAAATTTGCCTTCGTTGCTTCTGAATACCCACTCATTCTTTGCTTGGGAAATCACTGCTCCCTACCCCAGCAGAAGGTAATGGTTCAACAAATGAAAAAGGTCTTTGGCAATAAGCTCTATACCGAGGCACCTTTGCCATCAGAAACCTACCTCCCATCACCAGAAAAATTAAAAAGAATGATTATCGTCAAAGGAAAGAAATTGCCTTCTGACCCAGATGTTTTAGAAGGAGAGGTCACAGATGAAGACGAGGAAGCGGAAATGTCTCGAAGGCTGTCAGTAGATTACAATGGGGAGCAGAAGCAGATCTGGCTGTGTAGGGAGCTCTCTGATTTGGTCTCTATCTGTAAATCTGTTCAATATAGGGATTTTGAACTGTCCATGAAAAGTCAAAACTACTGGGAAATGTGTTCATTTAGTGAAACAGAGGCCAGCCGAATTGCAAATGAATACCCAGAGGATTTTGTAAATTATAATAAGAAGTTCTTATCAAGAATCTATCCAAGTGCCATGAGGATCGATTCCAGTAACTTGAATCCACAGGACTTTTGGAATTGTGGCTGTCAGATTGTGGCAATGAATTTTCAGACTCCCGGTCCAATGATGGATCTTCACACGGGCTGGTTTCTTCAAAACGGAGGATGTGGTTATGTTCTAAGGCCGTCCATCATGCGAGATGAAGTTTCTTACTTCAGTGCAAACACAAAGGGCATTGTACCTGGGGTGTCTCCTCTAGCTCTTCATATCAAGATCATCAGTGGTCAGAATTTTCCAAAGCCCAAGGGAGCTTGTGCCAAAGGAGATGTCATAGATCCTTATGTTTGTATAGAGATACATGGAATTCCAGCAGACTGTTCAGAACAAAGAACTAAAACTGTACAGCAAAACAGTGATAACCCTATTTTTGATGAAACTTTTGAGTTTCAAGTAAACCTACCTGAGCTGGCCATGATCCGTTTTGTCGTTCTAGATGATGACTACATTGGGGATGAGTTTATAGGACAATATACAATACCATTTGAATGTTTGCAGCCTGGATATCGGCATGTTCCCCTGCGCTCTTTTGTGGGTGACATCATGGAGCATGTAACCCTTTTTGTCCACATAGCAATAACTAATCGAAGTGGAGGAGGAAAGCCACAGAAGCGCAGCCTGTCAGTGAGAATGGGGAAGAAAGTTCGAGAATATACCATGCTCAGGAATATTGGTCTTAAGACCATAGATGACATCTTTAAAATAGCAGTTCATCCTTTACGAGAAGCCATAGATATGAGAGAAAATATGCAGGTAGGAAAAATTCCAAACTTTCCCCCAACCTGCTCCTACTTCTTCCTACCCTTCTCTTACCAGGGAACATTGTATTTTACTTGTGATCTGATTACAGAAAAAAATTATCAGAAAGGTTGTATAAACTCAAAAACCACCAAATTAAGTGCTACCTGTGAAAGCAGATATATTTCATGTATCTGATTATAAATGAATGCTATGTTAAATTTGGCCTGAACTAAACAAGGGAATATAAATGCTTTATACATCCATTAGATATCCCTACCACATAACCAAATAGATATATGGCGTTGTGTATATGAAACGATGTAAAAAGAATAGACTATAAAATATTATATGTATGTACAATATATAAAATATTATATATACGTACAATACTAGTTACAAGTATATATGTAAAATATTTGCAGATATGAACATGAAAGGGAAGTTGAAGTCATATAAACAAATATAATGCCTATCAGTTTATTTTAGTTAAGTGTACAACAGCAATAATAAATTACTCCCATTAGAAAACACAACTAAACAAACAATATTCAGCACTTGAACATGTTGAAAACTAGGTAGCCTTCTCTTAGAAATGTGGTTAAATTGAAAGTTGAAAGACCGTGGATTCTGGCTTAAACTCTATCCCCTTATGATCTTGAGCGAAGTTTTTCAGATCCCTGATCATCAGTTTTGTCCAAATAAGGTAATGAAAATAGTAATACATCACAGAATTATTATTAGAATTAAATGACAGTATATGTAAATTTCCTGGTGCTGACATGTGGGAATTCAATGTTAGTTTCTTTCCCTTTATTAATGTTGTAATCAGAGATGGTTGCCAATTTCTTTCTTCAGTACCATTGAATGTACTTATTCTAGGCTCATATTACTTAGAAACCATCAAACAACAAATACTGAGTTCCTGCAATACTCAAGGAGGTTTTGGTTAGCAGAAGTCGCAGTCTGAGAGCAGAACAAAAGAGGAACATTTTTCAATGCACCTAATTTGCTCCTTTAGCTAACATTCGAATAGTAATTCTCACCCCAAAAATCCCTACTTTCATGACAGAAAACAAGCTAGAAGAAGTTAGGTGATTTCCCAAATATTGCCGTTAGTAAATAGGAATGTTGGGCTTTAAATCCAGAATCGCTGACTACCAAAAATCATTCATGGTTTTTAGTCAGGTGATGCTGAACCTCAAATCCATCATTTGGTGAAGACTTTATTTTTACATTATTTCACAGAGAAATTCAACATAGACAAAGTCAGTTTAAATAGCTAAAATGGGGGGCGCCTGGGTGGCGCAGTCGGTTAAGCGTCCGACTTCAGCCAGGTCACGATCTCGCGGTCCGTGAGTTCGAGCCCCGCGTCAGGCTCTGGGCTGATGGCTCGGAGCCTGGAGCCTGTTTCCGATTCTGTGTCTCCCTCTCTCTCTGCCCCTCCCCCGTTCATGCTCTGTCTCTCTCTGTCCCAAAAATAAATTAAAAAAAAAAAAAAAAAAATAAATAGCTAAAATGGTAGAAAATAGTATGACACATAAATGACATATAAACACTTAGATGGTGAGCATTTATTTGAAGTGGTTGCCTTAGCCACTGTTTTAAAAATAGGCTCCAAATATTAGCATCTTCTACATGACTTTTTTCTGACAGAATTCAAAGCTATTATAAATCCTTGTTTCAGATTAGTTATGTCATTTCTACATCTTATTTTGTATGTTGCAAGTAGATTTTATTTATTTCTATGCAATTCTTTTTTTTTAAATTTTTAAAATTTTTTTTAATGTTTATTTATTTTTGAGGCAGGGAGAGACAGAACATGAACGGGGGAGGGTCAGAGAGAGAGGGAGACACAGAATCTGAAACAGGCTCCAGGCTCTGAGCGGTCAGCACAGAGCCCGACGTGGGCTGGAACTCACGGACTGCGAGATCATGACCTGAGCCGAAGTCGGACGCTTAACCGACTGAGCCACCCAGGTGCCCCTCTATGCAATTCTTAAAAATATATCCTTTCCACATATTATGTGTTTAAAATACATGTTAAGCAGAGTTGGTTATAAATAAAGTTTTTTCAGATAGCATTGATAATTTATATCATCCCAACACATAGTCTTTTGGGTTAAGAATTGTTTGGAGCCTGATCAGTAGAAAAATGAAATAGTATCATTGTCACTAAATTCGTTTGACATAGAATAGATTAGGTACTGCTCCCTGTTAATAAAACACAAAGTAGGCATAATTCCTATTTCAAATGAATTTTAAAAGCCTGTATCATGGACAAATGTAGCTATACATGAAATTTGTTTCAGTATGTGCACCTGTCAGGTGCATTTCTGATGCGACGACAAAGAAATACCATTGATGGTTAGTCGAATGGAGGATGGTGAGTAATTACAGCCTGCTACCTTGAGGGGAAAAGCTCACAGAAGATGCACTCCAACGTACAATCATGGACTTATTTTTATGATCATCATGATACAAATCAAGTAAGATATTCACAACCAGCCAATGCTGATTTGTGTGAATATTCCAGTGCTCTGCTTTGAAAAGCAGTGTGTAGCCTTGGTTCACAGTCTGCTTTACTTTATGGCATAATGTGGCAGTTGCTAAAAATTGAGAAAGATGAGGTGTAATCATGGATTAGCTCTGTGTGTCATCTCTGCACATTACATTTTTGGTTGATTATAATCCAGTTTCCTCCAAACATGTATGCATTAAAGGGTATACTTTTAATGAATATACTTTAGTGTAAACCTAGAAGTGCTGGGGGTGATGTGTCATGTGGTCAGAAGTATAATTCCATGTTTTCTTCCCCACAGAATGCCATAGTGTCTATTAAGGAGTTGTGTGGACTTCCTCCGATTGCCAGTCTGAAGCAATGTCTGTTGACCTTGTCCTCTCGGCTCATCACCAGTGACAATACTCCCTCAGTCTCTCTTGTGATGAAAGACAACTTTCCTTATCTGGAGCCTCTGGGGGCAATTCCAGATGTGCAGAAAAAAATGTTGGCTGCCTATGATCTGGTAGGAAATTGTGACTCTGTATTTCTTACCTGAATGTGTGTGTGTGTGTGTGTGGGAATCATCTGGCAGGGGCTCCTTTGTGTAACTCTGATGAATAAATAACATTGCAGGTGGCAGACAGAGCACACCCACTCAGCTTCCCCTAGGTCCCAGTGTAGACCTCTGAGGCAGTGCTTTGAACCCAGAGCCCCACAGATTACAAATAGAAATTCTCTGCTTTAGCAAGGAATGAATTATTGATAAAGTCTTCAAAAGCACAATTTTTGACCATCTAAATGATGTTAGCCTGCAACATAACCATTTAATTGTATACCTATAGGAAATGAATTTATGCTTCTCACTGCTGTATGATGTTTGAGACAAAATATTTCTCTGGAATTTATATTTCTAAGATGATACTATTAAATGATTTTTTATGACTATATAATGGAATTTATGTAGCAATTAAATGTAAGGATAGTTATATTTTTGCATCTCCTAATTCCATAAAAAACTAAGGAGCAAATGAAAAATTGGAAAAATTTGTAACGTATATACCAGATAAAGTGTAAACTATCCTTAAAAATCAGTGAGAAAAAAATGGGGAAAAAATCTTATGTCAATTAGGTTTAATTTCACCTTGATAAAACAAACAGTGCAACACAATAATGGCTTAAAAATACAAAGTTTTAGGGGTGCCTGGGTGGCTCAGTTGGTTAAACATTCGACTCTTGATTTTTTGCTCGTAATCTCATGGCTCATGAGTTTGAGCCCTGCATCAGGCTCTGTGCTGACAGTGTGGAGCCTCCTCGGGATTCTCTGTCTTTCTCTCTCTACCTCCTGCCCCTCTCTCAAAAATAAATAAATAAACATTAAAAAAAATACACTTGTACTCCTTCAAATAAAAATCTGGACCCAGCCTTCCAGGATGAAACTTCTATAAAGCTCTTAGGAACTTAGGCTCCCTCTACCTTTCTGCTCTACCATCCCTGCAGTGTGACCATTATTCTTCTGGTCCAAAATGGCTGCTGAAGCTCCAGCCATAAAATCTGCATTCCAGTCATCAGAAATGATGAAGAGGAAAAGAAAGTATATCTTCTGCCTTTAAGGACATTTCTCTGAAATAGCATAGATCATTTCTGCTTATATTTCATGAGCTAGAGTTAAAACAGACACACTTAGCTGAAGAGGAGGATGGGAAGTATCTATGTCAAGGGGCTATGTGCTCAACTAAAAGTTATCTCTTCTGATACTAAGAAATAGAGGGAGGAGAGTTATTAGGGAATAAAAATAGTCCCTTTTTAATGTTTATTTTGAGAGAGTGAGAGAGAGTGTGTGTGTGTGTGTGCACACGTGCACACGCACATGTGCACACACACACACACACACACACGAGCAGGTGAGGGAGGAGCAGAGGCAGAGAGAGAAAGAGAGAGAGAAAGAGAGAGAGGGAGAGAGAGAATTCCAAACAGGCTCTAACTGTCAGCACAGATCCCGACGCAGGTATCCCCACAAACCATGAGATCATGACCTGAGCCGAAATCAAGAGTCCACGTGACCGAGCCACCCAGGTGTCCCACAAATATTCTTTACTTCAGAGATGAACAGGCAGTTCATGTATCTCTTCCTCCTAAAAAAAAAAAAAAAAAAAGACAATGAAAACCTAAAACCATATTTAACCTTAAAATGAGTTTTAGGTTAAAGATATTAAAGAAATGTAGTGAGATAGTCCCTCTCATTGGCACTAAAAAATATCATACCTCTGATAGAGAATTTAAGATAATGGATACTCTCACCCATCTACCTCTACTGGGAAAACAAATTGATATAATCTTTTCGGAGAAAAATTTAGCAATAGTATTGAAAATGTTTACCTCATTTGATTTATGTATTTCTTTCCTGGGATTTATTCTAAAGCAATAATGATATGTGTAAACATTTATGTTTAATAATGTCAACATAGAACTATAGTTAAATGAAATATAGTAAACCAAGATGTACGCTCTTGAACCCACTAAAATCATGCATTAGAAGAATATTTAAAGGTATGAAAAACTTCTCATAACATATTTTGTGAAAAAGTCTGGTTATAAAAATATACGCTGTAGGATTTATATTGTATTTACATGTATACATATCTACAATGTCAGCAAAATATTCATAGTAAGTATTTTTAAATAAAGAGAGTGAACTTTATTTTCTTATTTATGCTTTTCTAATTTTTATTCTCTATTTGCCAAACTCTTTACAAGGAACCCAACTGATTTTCATAATTGAATAATATTTTATCATTAAAAAACGACTAGAGGATAAACATTTGGGATACACATCCTATAACAGAAAAAGAAAAAACCCCATAGAATGCATTCTCCTTCTGAATTATCATACCTCTTATAAACTGTATTCCATGACTGCTGGGGGAAAAGTTCACCTATTACCTATATCTCATTTTTCATGAAATCAGTTTTTTCATCATAAAAGCAGGGACTGAAAGCTATTCAGTGAATAGGTATAATTGCCATTTAAGAGGTGAAATTAGGGTACTAGTTGCCATAGAGACAGACAGTGGAAATCACTTATTCCTCCAATTCTCTGTGAAACTAAGAAAGAAAAATCATTCCCTGGGAGGGGAGCCTATTCCCCTGGAGCTGGGCTTGGAAAAGGCAGCTTACAAAAGCACCTGGACTGTGGTTGGCCAGTTTCCATTTCACATCTCCAAGTGTCCGATGCTGTTTTGTTTTTTCAGTTTTATCTGTGGGAGCTAAATCTGAACATCAACCTTTTCTCATTTGTATTTTTAAAATGCAATTTGTAATTACAGGCTTAGCATGGTTTTCCAAAGCTTAAAGTAAAAGTTGGAGTAGAAAACAGAAATACTTACAATGATGTATTCACTTATAGTTCCCTATGGAAATGATTTATGGAAATAATTTTGAGTGTAAATATCCCTATGCCAAATGGCAAACTCAGAAGACCTTGCAAGTAATTGAAAATTCTTTTGACAGCTCTGCTGGGTTATTTCTTTTAGGGAGGAAGTGGGTAGAAACAGATATAAATAATGATGATATTAGCCTCGAACGTGAAAACACCATTTTTACTTTCTAGGATCTGCATTGTATTGGTTGGCACCTTCAAGCTCTTGATATATTTGTGTTAATATTTATTTTAAAGAAGTCTTCTAAGATACTCTGCAGATCCAGAATGATCATTTAAAACACATAAATCTGATCATGTCACTTTCCTGCCTAAAATCCTACATTGGCTTCCCATTAATATAAAATTAAAACTCCTTACTGTGGTCTATAGGGTCATTTATGATCGTGGTGTATAGGGTCATTTATGATCAGGCCTTGCATACCTATTTCACTTCCCTCTCCCAGCCTCCTCTGCCTCTCCCAGCCTCACCCCCACAGTCTTTCTTCTGTTCACTCCCCCCAGCCACATGGGGTTTCTTTCTGTCTTCAATCAGGTCAAGTTTGTTTCCATCTCTGGGTTATTTTATTTGTGGTTCCCTCTGCCTGGAATCTTCTCTTGCATGAATAGTTGCTTCTTATCTCTTAATTTTTAGTTCAAATGTCATATCCTCAGAGAAGTCTTCCCTGGTAACTGTCCCCACTTGTTGCTCTGTCACATAACCTTTTGTATTTCCATCATCCTACTTAGCAGTAATGAAAAATATTTTGCTTGACTTTTTGTTGAATTTCTGCCCTCCTTTCCCCTTCAATTTGAATGTATACTCCATGAGGGCCCAGACCCTGTGTGTTGCTTCCTACAGTTACCTCCCTCATCTAAAACAGTGCTGGCATGGACTATATTGCCAATTAATGTTAGTTGAATAAAAAACAAATAGAAGCATTTATTGTTGGTAGAAACAGTATAGTTCTGATGCCATAATTGGTGGGTTTTATGGTAAATCTTTAAATCTCCTTTGTTTTACCTCTATGACACCACTGTAACCAAACTGTTCTCTGTCTTATACTTGTAGTTAAAAAACCCCTACAGACAAAGACAAAACTACAGAGACTGTAAAAAGATCGAGGGGCTGGAGATGGGCCACAGGGTGGGGTGAGGGAGGGAGGGATGAATAGGTAGAGCACAGAGGATTTTTAGGACGCTGAAACTATTCTTTTTTTTTTTTTTAAGTTTATTTATTGTGAGAAAGAGTGAGAGAGCATGAGTAGGGGAGGGGCAGAGAGAGGGAGAATCCCAAGCAGGCACTGCATTGCCAGTGCAGAGCTCAATGCGGGGCTCCAATTCATGAACCGTGAGATCATGACCTGAACTGAAACCAACAGTCAGGTGCTTCACCAACAGAGCCACCCAGGCACCCCCACTGAAACTATTCTATGTGATACTATAATAGTGGATATATATCATTACACATTTGTCAAAATTAATACAGCATATAACAGAGTTAACTCTAATGTAAAGTATGGACTTTAACTAATAATACTGTGTCAATATTGGCTCATCAACTATAATAAATGTACCACATTAAAGAAAGATGTTAACAGTAGGAAAATGAGGATGGGCTCAGGGCGTTTATAGGAATTCTATGTACTTTCAGCTCAGTTTTTATATAAACCTAAAACTTTTTGTAAAAATAAAGTCTAAAAAAATCCTTTACAGACTATTAATAAAAAAAAGTTGGATGACTAAGGCTGAAGATAAATCCTGGGTGGTGGTGGTGGTGGTAGGGGGGGCACGTATTCCAAAATGAACAGCTTGTATGTTCAACTTAGACTCAAATCACTTAAATATTTGGATTTCTCAAAAATGGTAATGAATTATATAGACGCTATCCAAGAGGAAAAGTTGTAACTACTAAAAAAAACATAGAATACATTTACAATAAAAAAAGACCTGAAGTCATTTCTGAACAGATACAAATTTGGCTTATTTCAGTATCAAAAGAAACAAATCAGGCAACAAGTAACCTCCATTTACTGAAAGCCAACCTGAGTTTATCAAACTATCCTATTTATCAACGGGAAATAAAATGAAAATATTTTAGAAAACATTAACCCTGAGTTCCTCTGCATAGATTTTTCCCCCCTGAATTTAGCTTTTCCCTAATGACCTGAGATGGCTCTATTCCTTATCAAACACTGGCTAATTTAGTATTTGGAAATATTTCTTCTTGAGGGTCTTAAAGATTCAGTCTTAAAAGTCATTTTAGTATTAACATTGCAATTATAATTCTATTATAGTATCTGTGTTGATATCAAGAAATCAAGGGGCGCCTGGGTGGCGCAGTCGGTTAAGCGTCCGACTTCAGCCAGGTCACGATCTCGCGGTCCGTGAGTTCGAGCCCCGCGTCAGGCTCTGGGCTGATGGCTCGGAGCCTGGAGCCTGTTTCCGACTCTGTGTCTCCCTCTCTCTCTGCCCCTCCCCTGTTCATGCTCTGTCTCTCTCTGTCCCAGAAATAAATAAAAAACGTTGAAAAAAAAATTTAAAAAAAAAAGAAATCAAATACCAAATATATTCATAGTAGAGTAGGCTTGTTTACATGGCGTAATTTCAGAAGACACCTTCCCTCCCATTCTGTATCTTATTTAAAATATAGGTTTTCTATCTGGTACTTGAAATTCCAAAATTATAATCAATTCCTTTGGGTTAAGACTTTTTATTCTCTTTTAAAATGCCAAAAAAAAGGGGGCACCTGGGTGGCTCAGTCGGTTGAGTGTCCGACCTTGGTTCAGGTCATGCTCTTGTGGTTCACAAGTCTGAGCCCGCGTCGTGCTCTGTGCTGACAGCTCAGAGCCTGGAACCTGCTTTGGATTCTGTGTCTCCCTCTCTCTCTGCCCCTCCCCCGCTAGCACTCTGTCTCTCTCTCCCAAAAATAAATAAACATTAAAAAAACTAAAATGGCAAAAAAAATAGCTATGAATAATAATACAGTGGGTTATCAGTAATTTGTGGCTTTGAGTGAACGTAACAGATCCTGTCCTACAACAAATTTTTATCTGGGAAAAGGAAGAGATCTTAATGACAGAGTGTTCCCCAAGTCTGGGTTAGCTGAGGGTGAGTTTGCTCAAAGAATTACAATTTTTCCTAAGAACAATGCTGTTTACAATATCCCTTAATACTCTGAATAGGGATGTAAACATCTCTATTTCAGAGTAATACTCTGAATAGGGATGCTATAAACATCTGTCTGATATTTTGGGCAGCTGAAGCAAAGGTGATTTTCCTGATAGCAAATACATGTCCCAGCCAGAGGTGGGATATGACAGCTTCTGAAAAGCACTAAAGCAAACTGGGAACATTATTAATCAATTACTTAGGCAAATAGAATGGGTTCTAAAAGCTGAAGGTGGAATTGATGCCTCCTTCCTGGACTAAAGATCCACAGTGGAGGGCTATTGGCATTAGGCTTGCTACATTGCCATTTCAGTGGTCCTGTGGTCATCAGGACAGATTTTCAGAAATTGTCCCCAGGATATAAGTGAAAGCCAGAGCACCACTTCTAAGTGACCTGTCCCTTTATTGCACTGTGATTTTTTTAATTAATTAATTTTTTATTTTTCTTGCCCAGGTCTCTGAAAGAGTAAGCTTCACTTGCCCACTGTGGATTTTCCCTTTCTCTAAGAAAATTGGGGCTCCTGGGTGGCTCAGTTGGTTAAGCATCCAACTCTTGATTTTGGCTCAGGTCATGACCTTACTGTTTGGAGACTGAGTCCTGTGTCGAGCTCTGTACTGACAGTGTGCAGCCTGCTTGGGATTCTCTCGATCCCTCTCTCTCTGCTCCTCCCCCACTCATGCGCTCTCTCTCTCTCTCTCTATTTGAAAACAAACAAACAAACAAACAAAATATCCACTCAAGTAGGAAATATAGAGTCACTGTCAAGTCTTTTAAGGTTGCTAATGCAATATAATTATGTTTTACAAATAAAAATGATGTAAGGTTTTGTTGTTGTTGTTGTTGTTGTTAGAAATAGTCTAATTCTTGGGGCTGTTAAAAATGGAATTGGTTACCTAAAGAGCTGCCCAGTGTTAGAGCCAAGCATGGAGATATTTAATTTTATAAACATTGACTGAGTTCCTCCCATGTGCAAGCCACTGGTTTGAATGCTCTGGAAGGTATAGCAGATGCTGTGTTCCAGCAGCTTACAATTAGGGCAGGTGATGTGGTAAGGTCCATCCCAGGCCTATGAGTCTGTGGCTGGTGATCTTCTTTTGTTCTTTATCATTTAACATGAAGTTGCAACAGTGGGCAATTTCATTGGAAAATACTTTATAATTTCAGTAGGACACTGTCAAAATTAGTTTGTTTTAATAGATATGACTTTTTTCTCTCTACAATAGTATTTGTATGCATGTCGATTTCATATTATTTTTGAAACCCATCTTTAGCCCCAACCTTAATATTTTACTCTAGTCACATTGCTACATTTGAATACAGAACATTCTTGGGTGTCTAAAGAACCAACATCAAAAATTTCGTAGGTCAAAAACTGGTTCATCTTCTTATTTCCTAGGTATTCATTTACCATCTCCAGACCACTATAAAAGATACCACCTTGCCAATCATCCTCAGTTCCTCTAAATCATTTCGAATGCTTTCTCTCTGTTAACTCCAATAAGGTCTTTTAATTTATAATTCAATATTAATGAGATCCATTGCTTTTTTTCCTCATGTTTTTCTCATGTGTCCATTTTCTTTTTTTCTTTTTTGAGGGAGAGAACAAGAAAAAGAGAGAGAGAGGGAGAGAGAGAGAGAGAGAGAGAGAGAGAGAGAGAGAGAACATCTTAAGCAGGCTCCATGCTCAGTGTAGAGCCTGATGTGGGGCTTGGGATCATGACCTGAGCCAAATTCAAGAGTCTGATGCTTAACCCACTGAGCCACCCAGGTGCCCCATGTATCTATTTTCTTATATTGACTTAGCCAAGGTTCTTACCAGACTCTCTTCTTCTCCTACCTGAATTTTTCAGTAGGTTGACTAGTCCCTCATTTAGTCTCTACCTTTCCCTAATTCAACAATTGGAATAATCCTTTCAAATTCTATTTTTGAGCTTTTACTAGACTTGCAAAATCTTTGCCCACCAGTGCTGGCTGTTTTGCCAATCTCATTTCCCATTTCCTTCTGTTTGAACCCTCTCCTTCAGTCAAGCTGATGTATTTCCCACCTCCTTTTTATTTTCCATCCTTTGTATCTCCTTTCTATATCACCTAGAATGCCTTCTTAGCCTTAGTTCCCTCTCCATCAATCTAAGTCCAGCCCTCTGTCCTAACTTCTCACAAAATTGACCTTATTAAGAAAAAAGTCATTTATTGAATTTATTCATAACATTCAGTACATACCAACTATAAAGAACTTTAGTAGATTTTGTACAATACAGAGATGAATAAACAGAGACAGTTATCAGCACAAATAGCTATTTGTAAAGCATGATGGGTCTTTGACTCTTTGACAACAAAAAACAACACTTTCAATATATCATTTTGTATAAGTCATTAAGCTTTTGATTAGTCAACTCAATAAACAGGTCTTAGACACGTTACTGTGCAAGTTGCTGAGGGGGAGAAATGGTATGAATCAAAATTTCTATCCTTGAGAAATAAAAAATCCTGATGAGAAGGCAGGACTTAACGCCTTACAAAGGCAGGAACAGTGGGCTGCCTGGGTGGCTCAGTGGGTTTAGTGTCTGACTTCAGTTCAGGTCACGATTTCACGGTTTTTGAGTTCAGGCCCTGCGTCAGCTCTGTGCTGACAGCTGGGAGCCTGCTTTGGATTCTGTGTCTCCCTCTCTGCCCCTCCCCACTCACACTCTGTCTCTCTCTCTCAAAAGTAAATAAACATTAAAAAAATTTGAAAAGGGGGGCAGGAACAGAGACATACAACGTCTACATAGTGGAGAAGATGATGTTTTATGTCCTGAAGTGGATGGAGTCTAAGGAACTTACGTACTACGATGGACTTTTCAGTGACTTGTAATACACCCCACTCGTGTTTCCACTCCATGCCCCACAGAATTTTATTTGCAAAGAATTTTTTTTTGAAAAACGTTCTGTCTCTCTAGAATGTTTTTATTTTCACTCACCTCTCCCTTCTCTAAAGAAGCCCTAGCCTTTCTGTCCAGGGTCTACTCCAGAGCACTGGGGAGGTAATTCAAGGATCTATGGCCCTTGTTACTCATGGGCAACTTATTTGTACATTCTCAGGTTATGATAGAACCTTCGTAAGAAGTAGCAGATACAAATGAGAAGTCCCTATCTGCAACTAATTTCAAAAGAAAAATGCTGTCCAACCTTTATATGATTTTTTTCTTCAGATAGCTGAATTTTTTCTTTTCTAATGTTCTGAACTGTCTACTTTTTCATGAATCATCAAGAAGTATTTGCTTAACATATTTGGGCTTTTTCAGTGTTTTAAATTAATGTGAAAACTTTTAGGTAATTAGTGTTTTGAATACAACATTCAGAGGCGGAATACTTACAGGAGATTGAAACTGAAAAATAAGCCCAGAGTATTCTCTGAAGGTGACTTCTGTGCTGAATTATTTAACATTAACATAAAAGTTAAAACTTTACTATGATAAGAGCAACAGATTTTCTGACGATATAAAAGAAAGCAAAAACAATCTTGAGAACGTGGGTCAATGGTTATTTAATCTTCTACTAAGTCAGTCGGGGGTATGATTTGGAGAGCAGTTGGTTTTGTTAGCATGATCAGGAATCTAGCAAAGAGAACTAATTGCTATCTTTAATTACTCTTGTAATGGAATCAATATGCTGCCAGGTTATCAGTTAAGCCAAACATAATGGGTTGTCAGTGTTATTACAAAGATACATTGAGGCTCAGGAAAGGAAAAAGTTGTGGTATGTCTCTCAGTATAGTTTTACTTATTGAAATCAATTGAAATTGAAATTAGGTAAGTCACAGATACTCTCCTATCACTCTCTCATTGTGAAATTTGTGTAGAACTTTATATTGGTTTGCTTTTCGAAAAGCTAATTGTGTACTAATAGAATGCAAAAAAAAAAAAAAAAAAAGAGCCTGCTGGTAGGTGCTCAAATAGAGCTGCTTATTTAAAAACAAGGTATCATATGCTCAGTGCATTGAAACTTCTACTTGTGGGTGTAGCAATGTCTTCTGATACATTTTTTGCATATTGGGGGAAGTGTCAACATCTTGAAGGTACATTTCCACTTGGTACCAGCATTCCAAGGACACTGGACCTCAGAGGTGAATCAATAAGCTGTCTACGTCACAGGCTAGATCTCTGTGAAATATTGTGCATGCATCCTCAAAGTGTGCTTTGCATTTCTGAAGACTCAAGTGAAATTCTGGAGATGGTTCACAATGGTTAGTAACCTGACAATTTTTTTATGAATGAACTAAAATTTAAAATTTAATCATAGTGTGAGATAAAAACAAACATTTCTAATGATTATTCAAGATATAGCTGACAACTATATTATGGAAATAGAACATCTGGAGAAAAGAAAAGGTAAAATGATCCCCCTATGCAGACAGCAGCTCCCTGAAGTAGATCTTATCACTGTCGTGGATGTGGAGACAAATGTTTGGCCTGCTCCGTGTGAGTTCTCTTGTCCTGTATCATCATGAATGAGGCTTGAAAATGTAATATAGAGTTAATCCCAGGACAGAGAATACTTTGTTGCATACATCAAATGCAGTGGACTTCCAGTAAGCTTGCAAATGTTCTGGCCTTATATGTGTATCTGTTTCACCGAAATTAACAGTCTCAATAAGATTGACTTTGCTTAAAATCAACAGATGCCAATTTATTAACAATCCATTGGATTTAAAACTTTTAAAGAAATTAAAAATTGAAGGAAATTGTGTTCATTCTAGTTGGCAAATATATATGTAAATATATATTTGATTTTAAAAGGTATCAAGTTTGATAAAATTTAAGTCTTCAAGTTTTTTCTTTTTCTTTTTCTTTTCTTTCTCTTTCTTTCTTTCTTTCTTTCTTTCTTTCTTTCTTTCTTTCTTTCTTTCTTTCTTTCTTTTCTTTTTTAGAGTAAGAGAGCCTGAGCTGGGGAGGTGCAGAGAGAGAGGGATAGAGGGAAAAATCCCAAGCAGTCTCCAAACTGTCAGGTCAGAGCCTGATGCAGGGCTCAGACTCACGAACCGGGGCATCGTGATCTGAGCCAAAATGGAGTCAGAGGCTTAACTGACTGAGGAACCCAGACGCCCCTCAGTCTTCTTAAGAGGAGAGAACAAAATAGGTCTAGAGCAGATTGGCATATTCTTAAGTGATTAACTTTCCAAATTTGATAACTCCTTCCTGAAAGAGCAGTAGATGCCACTGAGTATATTTCTCTCTAGGTTTGATAGGAAGAATATCTATGTTGGTTGATGCCTGCTGCAAATTAGACGTGGAAGGAGAAGTAGTCAGGGAAACATGTATTTTTATGATACTTTACTTGGTGAATTTTACTTTATTAACGTTTATCACAAATTTGTACTTGCAGTAGAAATTCTGCACTTTAATATAACATCAGTATCACAAAGCAACTCATAAGCTTAGATCTGCTCCTCATGAGCCTCGGTTCTAGTCTAAACTATTTCACTGACCAGCTGTTTGGTTTTAGGAAAGCCCATGTAGGCTCAATTTTTTCTCTTATAAAATGGTGTTGTCCATAATAGATGGTCCTGAAGGTGACTTGTAAATATAAAGTTCTGTGGTTCTAAGAATTTGAATATACTCAGGAGAAAATTGGAATCTGTGGAAGGTTTATGAGTATATGACAAAAATTGATCTTTTTAGTACCATTCAGTGGTTACATTGACTCTGCAATGATCCCAGGCAATTAAATTCCCTATTTTTAAAAGTTGTTTAAAAATTTATTTTGAAAGAGAGAGAGAGAAAGAGAGGGACAGTGTGAGTGGGGGAGGGGCAGAGAGAGGGGATGAGAGAGAATCCCAGGCAGGCTCCACACTGTCAGCTCAGAGCCTGACGTGGGGCTTGAACTCATGAACTGTGGGATCATGACCTGAGCCGAAATCAAGTGTTGGATGCTCAAATGATGGAGCTACCCAGGTGCCCCTAAATTCCCTATTGAGAAGAGCTGGAAGCACAGTTTATTCACACAGGTAGGACACTTTGGCCCATCCCTGAGTAAAAGCATTACTATCCCCCTTTGGTAAAATTTCTATTTTATTTTATTATTTATTACTTTCTTAATGTTTATTTTTGAGAGAGAAAGAGAGACAGAGCACTAGTGGGGGAGGGGCAAAGAGAGAGGGAGACACAGAATCTGAAGCCGGCTCCAGGCTCTGAGCTGTCAGCACAGAGCTCAACGTGGGCCTCGAACTCATGAACTGCGAGACCATGACCTGAGCTGAAGCCGGACGCTCAACTAACTGAGCTGCCCAGTTGCCCCTAAAATTTTTATTTTAAATAAATGATTTTGGTCTTAACTGAAAACACACCGCTGATTAGGACACATCTAATGCTTAAAGAAATGCTAATCTCTGTCTGAATAAGTCTTCTATTCTTTTAGATTCAAAGCCATGGTAAGGAAATAAGATCCATGAGGCGATATTCATGTGACAGAACCAAAGAAAAACTCTTTGTATTACTACAACAGACAGAGGCAACTGGGAGCTGAGGCTGAGACCTCCATGTAAATCCAGGATGCTGCCAGATTCTATCAACTGAGTCAACTTACCTTTGGCTGAATAAGTACACTGACTACCCAGCAAGGAGATTCTATGAGGACATGCTTCTCACCTTCTCTCCTTAGCTTTTGCATTTTACATTTCATTTCTGTCAGGATCTGTAGAGACCTAGGAAGGAGATTAAACTCAAATCAACCATTTTCCCTTCTTTACAACTTAGATATAAAGCCAGGGGGAGAGGTTGAAGTTGTTGATTTAAATTTGGTTTGGAATTATTGGTATATTTTGGCCATCTATCTTATTTGTTTTCCCTACAACTACTAACTGAAAGTTGACTGCAGAAAATAGAATAGAATTATTTTTCTAAATACAATGGAAGCTGTTACCATAGAGAAAATGATCAAAAGCTCTTATGAGAAAAGTCCATATGAGCAATGATATTAAGTTCTGGGAATATTGATGATGAGTATTTTCAGGGTAATAGTTAGGACTTTTATTACTAAAGGATTTCAGGTTATCCTGTAGGAATCTCATTGAGATATTCTGTGTGGAAAATTAAATCACACTTGACTATCTCACTACAAAGTGATCTGTTAGACAATGGGAAATACAAACTTCTTACACTATGGGGTGAACAAATATTTATTTGGGGGATTTTTAAGATAACTTGAATCATAGAGTTTATTGAATGTTTTGGTCCTGGTTTATTTTACCTTAAATAAGTAATAATGTTTAAAAATGTATTTTATAATACTTGAGTAGTGTATTTTCTATAGGTATAATCCTATTAAAAGGATTATTTGAAGGGGAATTCAGAACATATTGGATTATAGAAAAGTGGAGAAGCCTAGAAAAAAAGACTAGAGATAAAAAGAGAAATAAGAGTTCAAAAAGATAATTATAGGTTTGAGAAGTGATCAATAATAAATAAAATACTTTCTTGTGTGTAAATGTGTGGGTAATTGATATGTAGAAGAAATAAGGATCACAGAGTTAAATAGGGAAAAGGTGATTCTGATGTATCTGGGGATATAAAGGTAAATGAGTAAATGATCTACTAGAATTACAATTTACTGGAGAAATGAAGTGTGAGAAATAATGTAAGTAAGCAGTTAATTGTAACTTGATATAGAAAATAAGACATTCTGTAAACAGACTAACAAAATAGAATGTTCTTGGGATTTGGAGGTGAGAGGTGGAGAGGAAGGGAAATCAGGACACCAGTGGAAGAGGGGGGCACTCGAGTGAGTTTTGAGGCTGATGGGATTTTGACCAAGGGAGATGGCTTATTCAGAAGACTTCCCTAATAGAAAGAAATCTGAGGAAGGAGGAATAAGTGGGGTGTGTTTGGAGAAGTGTGAGCCACACCTGACCTGGGAGAATTGGGAAGCCATAGGGGAAGAGGCTGCTGAGGCAAATAAGAAGACTCAAACTTGGAGTTAGAAAATTTTACATCATCTAACAGGCAAAGGAGAAAATAACAAATCTGGGAAGTAGCTAGTGCTATGCTTTTGGACAATGATTCTGGAAGTGATATTTGGAAGGAGTGAGGTGGGAAGGACCAGAACCTGTCAGTAGCCAAGAGGGATTCAAAGCCATCTTTTGAGTGTCTCCAAGGGAGTTTGGGGCGCATTTGGAGAAAATAGGAGATCTACACTTTTTGGCAGGAGTAGAGGTGGGAATGGGGTGAGGCAGGGAAAGTAAAATGGAGGATAACAACATTTGAGCTGCCTCTGGAAGGATAATTAGAATTTGAAAGATGGCCCAGAGAGTGAGAATGAAGGCTTAAACGAGGAGTGTTGTGATAAAGAAGGAAACAAAGGGATAAAAGTGGCAGGTTAGGCAAGACTTGGTGACTGACAGAATGTGGGAGCTTACCTTCTGGATGTAGTAGGCAGAGTGTGCTGGTGATCTGAACCTGGGTGTCTGGAAGAGACAGAGAATGCTGGAAATTACAGATACAGCTATCTGATAGTAAGCATCTCCACCTTATTTGTTCTCTGCAGAGAGCACACTCAAAGGAGTGACTAAATGAGTAAATGAGGGCTTTGGTTATAAAAGTATGGGTATGGGTTAGTAAAGCATCAGTGGGCGGTGAGCACCACAGGTATACCAACAGTAGAGAGCTGTCATCACTTGCAGACCTAAAGGAAAAGGGGAAGGAGCCATTCCTGGCACTCAGTAATATGGTACCTGCCAGAACAGGGCCACTTGACAGGAGCTGTGGCCTTGTAGAGAGGAAGCTATGGAGCCACAGTCTGGCAGGGAGGGGATGATCAAGGAGTAACTGCCCTAAACCTCTCTCCTCCCGCCTCCTGTCCTGATCCCTTGCCGGTTGGTCCCATTGGCCAATCCTAACAGGAATCAGAGGCAAGGGAGCCTGCTTGATGTTGCCCACAGAGATCAACTTCCCCAGCCCAGAGCATAGAAGAGAGGGGATCTAGAGAGCCGAATAGAGAGGGCCCAGCAAAATGTAAGCATATGTAAGTTGAAATATTACAGCCATATGTAAGTTGAAATATTCTGGAAGAAACTAATAAATGAGTGCTGTTGTCAGCCCTCACCTAAGGTGGAATTACCTTCTTCTTCTTACCTCAGTTCCCACCTTAGAGATACTTGATCTTGATTTGGCAAGGGGGGCAGGATCAATCTGTAAAGCTTAATTTCCTTGCTAGTTTTGTGGGTTAAATAAATGTGAATAAAAGTCCTCATTGTTTCTCCTCACACCTCAAAGGATTATCTTGTGCCCCCCCCCCCCCGGAGTACATGTACCTCCCTACTTTGGAAACCACTGCTATACACCGTTGGAGGTATGAGTCTGGAATTTAGGAGAGAGCTGAGCGTTGAAGATGTTGGCTTTGAAGGGATCTGCATGAATACAAATCTCATAGCTCTAAGCACGGATGGAATTGCTAAGAGGAGAGATAATGATGAAAGGAAACAGTGGAGAGCTTAGGCCAGGCAGCTGGGAGGATTCCTACATGTATGGATATAAACAAGGAGAAAGAGGTAGTACAGAAGTCAGAGAAAGAGCAAAGCATGAAAAGAACCAAGGTCCCAGAAATCAAGGAGGGCTGATCAGAGGTGTCAGCTGCTGAGTTGGGAATGAATGAAGACCAAGGATTGGCCAGGTGTGGTTGATCATGAGGCCAAGGTTAAACTTTGAAGGTCTTGGTGGAGTCTTGCATGAGTCAAAACAATGAGTGCGGGCTAATTTTTAAAGGAAGGATTAATGAGGACAGCCATTCAAAGGCCAATAGAATATTTATTATTGTTTTTGTTTGCTTACTTTAAAGTAGGAGATGTCATGTGGAGAAGGGAAAAAGGTGGGAGAGAGGTAGAAATTTTGGAAAAAAAAAAGAAGGAATCATTAGAAACAGATTCCTGAGGGAAGCAGTAGAGATGGGTTTGAAAGTCTAGGTAGAAGGGGTAGCCATGACAAAGAGGATACTTCCTTCTCAGATTGTTACAAAGAGGCTATGGTGTTTTTGGATGCAGAAATTATATTCCTTTTATACTCAACACTGAGGAGATACTTAGTAAAATACTGCAAAGAAAACTGGCCACAAATTAATAGTTTCTTAAAATCAAAGAATATGTTCTCTACTGAGAGCAAAACCAAGGGAAATGAGTGTAAGATGTCAATCAAGATTTAATAAAGGAAACTATCAATCCTGTTACTTTTTTGAGTTTTTCTTAAAAAGGGCAAATTTGAATCTGGTTGAAATGGATTGATTATGGGCATGCTCACACATTTTTTTTTTTTTTTTCTGACAGGCTGGGCCAGGTGACTTTGGAAATGTTATATTTTATTCTCAAAAAGATTGCAAGTATTTGAAGGCATGCATTCTCTCCTGGAGTATGGGCAGGGCAGACAAAATCAGAGGGGTGCTATTTTTTTCATGACAATAAATGGATGCCAGGAAACTGCAATTTTAATTCCAGCTTGATAATTAATTAGTTCTATTTTTTGGACAAGAATCTTAACTTCTATAACTCTTCACTTTCTTATTTTCTAAAACCAAAATTAAGGGGGTGGCCATGATATCTAAGATTCTTTTGGTCTTAAAATTAAATGGTTCTAAAAATATATATCATATTACCTATTTTGCTTATGGTAAAGTCACAAAATATGTCCATTATTTATGAATGTTTCCCTTGCTTGAATTTCATGAAAATATTTTGTCTACTACTTAACTATTGCAGCATATAACTTTTGAAAGTATAATGAACCTCAATTGATGTTGCATGCATGGATGCTAAGCTTAGAAAAGACTGGATCAGATTGCCCTCATATTTAATCTTTTTCTGCTTATCAGTTTCATTCACTTGGAAGCTTTAGTCAGTTAGGCCACTATTAGTCATTTCGTAAATTGTTATTCACTAGCTTTCCACTTCCTTTTGAGAGTTGAAAGAGTTAATGCAGTTAAAATGTTTGACTCAGTCTAGAACTTCTTGGGTATCTATTTTTATGGTTTTGATGGTCAATTTAGCTCTCCAAATAAGTTACTTTCAACTACTACTTTAGGCAGAAAATATGAGTAATTGAATTTTGTTTGGTTGAATTAATTATCCTATTTCATTCATGCATTTGAGTAGACTTCCCTGCTAGACTCTGAGCTCCATGAAGCTAGAGATGTGTCTGTTTTTACTCTTTAATGCATCATATCCCATGTACTTACCACAGTGCTTACACATAGTGTCTGCTCAGTAGATATTTCTTAAGTGGATGATATGATTTTACTTCTATGGAGTTGTTAGGCATTACAAATTTGTGATTCAATATTCTTTTCCATTTAAAATTTGTAATCATGAACCACTTTATATTTGTCAGTGATTATACAAGACTAATCTGTTCAACAGCAGTTAATTATGAAGGATGTCTTACCCCAGACCTTCATGTCCACTTTGCATTCTGCCTTAAAGTCCCTTCAGAATATTCAGACACACAAAACACAGAATAGCCAGATGAGATGGGACAGCATTTATTGGGGGTAGAAGAGTGGCTGGAAATTCAAGAAGTGTTAGTTTGCCTCTTGGTTGCCTTTCTTTAGTCACTTCTTCAAAAGGGCCCCCAGGCCTTGTCATCCTGATCACAACTTCTTTACTGATTATCATCTTCCCCCTTCTTCACGTACAGATTTTTCTTTTCTCCATCTCTCCAATAGTTGCCTTATTTCCCCTAGTTCATTCAGAAGATTAATTATTCCTTGGACATTTTTGCTTTCTATCCAAACGTAAAGGTCAGGGACAACCATTTCTGTGTTATTGCCTACAAGCTCTGTTGAATAATTGGTGTCTCTGAAATCTGACCCACTCCTCATTCTTGCCAGTGGAGCTGGAGCCCTTTTAGAGGGAGGACCAGACCTCCACCATTTTGGGGCCACTCAAATCCAAGCTGCTAACTTTACTGATGTGTTCAGTAGTCCTTTAACTCATTACTAGGTGATGCCTTATTCTGATTCTTGTTGCTATTGTTCCAGTACCATTTGCCTTATTGTTGCAGTTACGTTTGGAGTGAGGCGATGGAATAGAGGTGTTCCTGAATGTGATCTGGGGCTGAAAGAATGTGTATACGTCTATTTAGCAATTACTTATTTGGCACTCATGATGTGCCAAGCATGTTACGTGACTGAAGCAATTATAAGGTAGGTGCCTCTAGTGGTAGTGCTAGAATGAATGGGGGTTGGAGCAAACGTTATCCCTCTGTCTCCTACCTCTTGTGGTCAGGGCTATGGTTCCCCATTACTGCCAGCATCAGGAGAGTCTCTTTGTGTGTTGTCTTTCCAATGAGTCAGTTTAAGGACTGCTAACAACCACCTTTTTTTATTTTTGTGACAGATGATTCAAGAGAGCCGGTTTCTCATAGAAATGGCAGATACAGTCCAGGAAAAGATTGTGCAGTGTCAGAAAGCAGGTAATCCCCCCCCCCCCAACTCCTGCCCCATTTCATTTAGAAACTTAATGATAATTCTTGGTAGATTTTTCAAGTTTCCATTTTTACTCTTTTTTTTTTTTAATTTTTTTTTTTTCAACGTTTTTATTTATTTTTTGGGACAGAGAGAGACAGAGCATGAACGGGGGAGGGGCAGAGAGAGAGGGAGACACAGAATCGGAAACAGGCTCCAGGCTCCGAGCCATCAGCCCAGAGCCTGACGCGGGGCTCGAACTCACGGACCGCGAGATCGTGACCTGGCTGAAGTCGGACGCTTAACCGACTGCGCCACCCAGGCGCCCCCATTTTTACTCTTAAAATTCAAATATTTTATGCCATAGTTTAGCTATAAATTTGAGTTAAACTTAAGTCTTTGTTTAGTACAGAAGAAGTCTTGGTGACAGTAGGTGGGTTGTATGTACATAGGGGGGTAATGTCTGAAGATGTCTAGAGAGGTGAGGGGTTCTGAATCTACTTTTGTGGTTTTTACTACACATTGCTCCTCAAGAACCACCTCATTTTTACAATTTGAACCATAATCCTATTAATCTTCTAGGCTTTGGCCTCATTTATTAGTCATCCTTTTAAATTTATTCTTTGTTTAAGGATAGGATGGATCACATCTCTGTGAGAGTACCCCTTTGTTGATTTATATTCACCTTCATCCATACTCTATACTTTTGTCTTTCTTGGATTTATATTCTCCTTGATTCCGATGCACAATAATTAGGATGAAGATGACAATAATGACAATTGCTTGATATATTGGCATATGATATACTGTGCAAATACACTATGTTGCTTAGTCCTTATAACAACTCTACAAGGTAATCACCATTATATCCAATTTGTAGATGAACTATCTGAGATTCTGAGAGATTGAGTGAATCACCCAAGATGCCTATTAACACAAGGTAGAGCTGACCTTTGAACCCAGACCAGACTTTAAAAATGGTGCTCTTTGCTGACTTGGTCCACAGACTTAACTGTTTCTGTTGACAAAAAGCACAGAAATAATCCCACGTACTTATATAATGCTCCTATATGTGAGGCAGTACTTTGAGAGCCTTATATGTGTTGACTCATTGAATCTTCACCACCATCCCTTGAGGTAAACACTCTTGTTATCACCATCTCACCAGTGAGGAAACTGGATCACAGAGAGGACTTGTTCATGCTTATGTAGCTAGTAAAGTAAGTAAAGCCAGAGGGTAAGCCTGGCTCCACAATCATGCTCTTACCATGTGCTATATTTGTGATGTTAACACTAAGAAGGTTAATGTGGTTTGGGGCTACGTTAATAAAAGTAGAGTAATTAGAATAAAGAGGGTGGTGGGCTACTTCAGCCTTGTGGGCTGCTACCCTACCTTGTGTGGGCTGCTTCAAGCCCACTTTGAATATGATGTTCCTACAAGCTCTTCTGGATGCAATGCAATATGCAATATGCAATCTTCCTGGATGTCATATTTAAAGAAGAGACATTATTAGTAAAGCTGAACCATGCTAGAATGTTCAATCTGGAGGAGAGAAGACTCCAGTGGACTTTATCTAACATCTTTCTTCAAATATTTAAAGGGCTGCACAGTGGAAAAGAGGTTGGACCTAGCAGGTCTGGATCTAGCTAGCACCAAGGTTCCAGGGAGAGAGACTTTGGCTTGACATAAGGTATAGCTTTCCAAAGATGGCATAAGCTGTCCAGAAGAAAGTGTGATTCCCATCTCTGAGGATAGTGATATCTTTTATAGTATTCAAGCTTCTTAAGAAATAGTTGAGCTAAACATAATTTTAAGGTCATTCTCAAATATGAAACATTTAGGTATTTCTAGGAACTCTATTTACAAAACATGTTTTTATTTTTACTCAACATTTGTCGGTTAACCTTGTTATCCACATGGGCTCCGGGATCTACTGTCAATCTATGGAGATGGTTTATAGGGAAAAGTAGAATAAGTTCATCTATCACATATGGTTATCAGTTGCACATTACACTGTTTCATGTAAAAACCAGGTAGAAGACAAACAAGACATATGTACCCTCTTGGAAGAATTTGGTTCTTAACTTCCTTCTTATGTCTTTATCTATGCCTCCTGGCTGTTTCAAAGGTTATTTGGTCTAATGCATCCATTATTGTTAGTTTGCCCCTAAGGACAGCCATTGGTGGGGATGAACAGAATGAGGAGGAACATTCAATTCAGGGATTTCAAAATTATAAGAGAAGGGCAGGCATGGGAAATAATAACATTTTTCATAATAAAATGTTTTTCTGAAATAGCATCATACTAAGAATTCTTACATGTTCTCTTTTCAAAGGGATGGAATTTCATGAGGAACTTCATAATCTAGGGGCGAAAGAAGGCTTGAAAGGAAGAAAACTCAACAAGGCGACTGAGAGTTTTGCCTGGAACATTACAGTATTGAAGGTAAATGAAATTCCCAGGGACCTTCTTTGCCTTTATTATTCTTCTCCTCATGTCTCCAAAGTCTAGAGAAACATCGGTGGTTAAATGCAGTGATTTGAATTTTTAAGTAATATGTGGCCTAAATCACCAGGTTCATGCTCTAAGTGATGGGGAGATTGACATACTTTTTGCCCTAATAGGACAAACGAGGTTTGTGGTGGAGACAGAGGACAGAACGACCTAATTCCACTGCCTGGTGGCTGTGCTTGTGTGTTTTTACTCACATGGACTCTGCTGTTCATGTCAATATAACTGTTCTTGTCTGTGGCAAGAATAATGCCAAATGTTGTGGGAGAAGGATCCAGCACAAGTGATTTGGAAGAGCTTTAAACCTCAGAATATCTGGAACCATTTAGGATTATTTTATTTTAAGAACAGTTTCTATAAATATATTTATTTTTGCAAATAGCTTTGGAAGTCAGTTTCTTGAGATTATGATTTGCTCTGCTGAAAATTAATTTTAGGAGTTTGAAGTAAAGATGCCACTTTTCATATTTTCTTATGTGAAAGGACAGATGATTTAGGCAGTTGGAATAATTTATTCCTGACAGTGTGTTGAGAAGAAAATAGCCACAAACGTGATTAATTAAAAAAATTAATCATTGCCAATGTATAAAGAACATCTACTATATGTCATATACTGTTTTACAAGCTTTAATAAACTAAAATTTTAATATGCACAACAACCCAATACTACTATTCTCATTTTAGAGGTGAGAAAACCGAGGCATTAAAAGCTTAGGTATATTACCGAAGGTCACTCCACTAACAAACAATGGAAGTGGAGTTTGAACCCAGACAGCTTGGTGCCAAAGAGATATGTTTATGAGGAGGTGCCAGGTGAACTGTAAGACATGTTACAAATGTTTCTTAAAAATTCAGTTCACAAATATTTGCTAACCTCCTACTATGTACTGGACTTTATTCTAGGTATTGAGGGTCCACGGAGAGTGAAAGAGGCACAGACCTTGACCTCATGAATTAACAGTCTGGAGGCAGGAGGCGGGATGAGGGAAAATAGGCATTGTTTGCTTAATGAGCAGGGAGGAGCTATAGCGTTAATATGAAGAGGGGCTTATTTTATAATATTAGAAGACAACATGTCAGCGTGAACCCTGACTCAAACACTTTCTGATCAGATATTTATGTGGTCTTGTTAATGTGCCAGTCACTGAGAAAGGGGCTATGGATACAAATATCAGAAGAGTAATACCTGAACTCTAGGACTGGTGTACCAAGGGAGACAGACATATAACCAATAATGGCCATCAATTATTCAGCACTTAATATGTGACAGGCGCTCACAGCTAAGTAGTTTATATAAATTTTCCCTTTCCTCTTTGCAACAAAGGTGTGCCCTTGCAGCAACTCTTGCTGACCCTGGTATGCCTCTATCCATCTCACAGATGAGGACATTGAGGCTTAGCAACGTTTAAGCTTCTTGCCTTCATCTAGTAAATGGCAAAGCTGAGATTTCAACTCATGTCTGTGGGTCTATACTACACTGTCCTTCTGCTCCCCATAAAACTCAATCCATGTGACTGAGTCTAGGCAGCCTAGTGCAAGGGTGAGGCAGGCTCTGTGTGCACATTGCCTGATAGCTGTGAGGCTTTAACCAAATTGTATGATCCTTCTGAGGGCTGACAATAATATTAGAGTGACAATAATATATATATTTTGAAAGTTTATTTATTTTGAGAGAGAGCACGTGCATGCAAGTTGGGGAAGGGCAGAGAGAGAAAGAAGGAGAGAGAAAATACCAAACAGGTTCCAAGGTGTCAGCTCAGAGCCCGATGTGGGGCTTGATCCCATGAACTGAACCATGAGATCATGACCTGAGCTGAAACCAAGAGTCAGATGCTCAACAAACTGAGCCTCCTACATGCCCCTAGAGTGACAATAATATTAATACTCAGGGTTTTGTGAGAATTAAATGAAGTAATATATACAAAATGTCTAAGTCACAGTGCATAAAACTAGACACTGTATACACACATGTGCATATATAAAGTAATAATAATATACATAGTTATATGTATAATATATATATATGTGTGTGTGTTATATGTGTGTGTGTGTATGTATGTATGCTATTTTGCCACGTGAAGATGACATTGGAGGAACAAGTTTGTTGTTTCTTATTTTATTTAGAAGTCTTTTAATAATTAATTTTTAAATTGAGATTTCTTATTTCTGTATTAATCTGTGACTTAAGCCCATTCACTGTTCTGTGTTTATTTGGTTTAGTGACAGGGGCTGGTTGCTAGATCGGGCTGGGCAAATACTATACATGCCATTCTAAGACAGATCTTTTGAAACATGACCAATATTCTACTATTGTAGCTAATGTACTAGCTGCTAGCATTTCAGCTTGAGTGCTAAGAACTTAAACAAGAATAGTGAATTTTTCAAAACTTTTAATATTTCCTTTCCTTCATTGCATTTGGTGGGCTTGTTAGGCAGGTGCTCTTTCCACAGTGCTGAACAAATGACCTTGGAGTTTGAATTTTTAGCTGAGGGACAGAGACTAGGCTCTTTTGGAGACTGTTTAGTTCAAGGATGCCTCTCTGAGAAGATCCTCCTCTCTAAGACTCTCCCTTTCTTTTTTTCTTTTTAAATGCTCATTTATTTATCTTGAGAGAGAGAGAGAGAGAGCGAGAACGAGAGCGAGAGAGAGAGAGAGAAAGAGAGAGAGAGGAAGCAGGGGAAGGGCAGAGAGAGAGAAAGAAAATCCCAGCAGGCTCCGTGCTGTCAGTGCAGAGCCCGATGCAGGGCTCAGTCTCCAGAACCACAAGATCATGACCTGAGCAAGTCAAGAGTCAGATGCTTAACTGACCAAGCCACCCAGGCACCCCCCTCCCTTCATTTTTTGTATCTTGAATGTGAAACTCTTAATTCCTGCTTTGTTCTCCAGCCTTCCTGTTGATTTTCCAAGCTTCTAAAGTCTTCCAATAAATCCCCTTTTTCTTAGTTTTCTAGATTCAGTTTACATTGCTTACAACTGGTTGAATAAGCAGTAACCAAACTTTTGAGACATAAACAGTGAATAGGTAGAATATGGCAGGGCCCGCTATAAAGTTGTACATTGCCAACAGAAAAAGTTTCCTTACATGCAATTTATATAAGTACTCTCTACTAACTAGAGGAAGGAAGTGGGGATTGATGAATATTGGTTGAATATATGGGTTCGTGAAGCTAAAAATATTTAATTCCAATGTACTTTCCAACAAGTAGGGGAGAAGCTGAAAAAAATGAGAAATGTACGTCTGGGAAAAAGGTTGTTGGGACCAAGGAGTGGTGGAAAGGAGCATTGGCTTTAAAGTAAATTGAGCTGAGACTAAAAAAGTAATTCTTTAGTTTATGTTTTCTGAAATTCAGTATTACATTGATACGATATTAATAAATGAAGGAGAAGCTAGAGAAAAATTGGCAGAGACAAAGATAAATAGCTCTGTAATAAAATGAATATGAATTATACTTAGTGTCTATACTTTCCAAGCCAGAGATGAGGACTTAGGATCCAACAAGAAAGCTGAAGTCAAGATGGTCCTGGAAACAATCCATGTTTTTATTTTTCCTTCCATTCATATTTTAGTACCATACATGGGTCCAGAGTAGGGAGTTGCTTAGCATATCATTTGCATTTCCCCACACTTTGGCCATATGCCAATAGCCGACTATAATATTTTCCTCCTATCCATTTCTTTCTCTTTCACTGCTGAGCACAGAATCAAATTCTATATATAGCCGTTATATTTATTTGGGGTGATGTGATGATACATGTCTCAGTGACTCAGTCTTCAGTATATTTTCTAGATAATCATTGGACCAAGATAGTTGCATCTCATCCTACCATCAGACATTAAGAGTTACTTCCATCTGTCTTTTCTCCATGCTATCCTTCAGAAATGAGTGTTATTTGGTTATTAACATAATATTAAAATCTTACAATGGAATTTTCCCTGTTCTTTAAGTCTTCCAGAAAGAGATGCTACAATTTCACTGGCTTAGTTAACCTATTGTAGTAAATTGTTATTAATTTTTGAAGTGTTTCACTCATGAGAGTTTTGAAGTTCTTTTGGAAGAGAGATATGAATTTATACTATATGTCTAAGAAAACACAATGTGTTATTATGTGGAATCCATTTAAAGTCTTGGACTCCATCCAGAGTGTCTTGACTCCTCAAGTATAAAAAGAACTTCATTGTAAGGCGGTCACACCTGTAAAACTGAAATTAGAAAGAACCCTTGAGTAGCATTTTAGTGAGCTTTCCCAGTATATATTTTTCTAACTTGGCCTGTTAGGCATTTTAAGGAACTAAATTCAATTATCTTTACATTTTTAAAAGTTTGATGAAAAAATCAATTTTACCAGGCTAGACATGTGTCAAGTAGAAATATATAAAAAATAATATTCAAAAAATATAACTAGTAAGCATTTTATTGTAAAGGAAAAATTATGAAGTTAGGTGGTCACTAGAGCTTAAAAAGGAATAAAAATATTAGGAAGTGGCTGACTTCTTATTGTTCATAAATTTCATTGATTACTAGTTGAATGACATGTATTAAATAAATTATGATGAACAATTACTTCATCAATGAGCACTTGTATTAATTAATATGTATTTATACTTTCTCTACATAGATTTACAGCTTGTAATTTAATGCATTCCAGTGTGTGCCACACAAAAAAATCCAGTTGGAGCATCTGGGTGGCTCAGTTGGTTGAGTACCTGACTCTTGATTTCAGCTCAGGTCATGATTTCTCCCAGGGTCATGGGATTGAGCCCGTATTGGGCTCTGCACTGAGCATGGAGACTGCTTGAGATTTCCTATCTCTCTCTCTCTCTCTGTCTAAAATAAAAATAAAAAAACAGTTCTTTTTTATAGATTTATATTCAGTAGGTATGACCAATCTTTTCTGCCTGACTTGTTGGCTTTTTATTATTGTTTAAGCCTTTATTTCTTCTGCTTTTTCTTGGCAACATTTTCATTTTTCTTGGGAAGAGCAGAGGCTGGAGCTTTTCACTTCTCCTTGGGTACTTGTGTTTCTAATGCAGGCAGATTCTCTTATTCAGGTCCCAAATTTCAGGCTGTCACATCTCTGGGAAATATTGCTGAATAAGGGCAATTAAGTGGATGTCAGTGCGGTAATACACTTTCTAACAGAGCCTGCAAAACCACTTGAAGGCTTTGCTCATTGTTGAGAGACAGGAGAAAGGAAATAAGATGATGGGTTATTGAGAAAAGAAGTATGAGAGGTATCCATCTCTGAAAGACTGAATGATAGCAAGAATGGAGTCACCCTCAACCAAATGACCACTTAAAATCATTCTTTGTGACTCTGTGTGTGTGTGTGTGTGTGTGTGTGTGTATGTGTGTGTATCAAATCAGCCTCTTCTGGTATCCATAGTGACCATATATCCTGGAGGCTTCTCTGAGGTTATATCAAGAAGGGACATGTCCAGTGTCCTCTATGTTGTCTATTGAGAACCTCTCCAATGGTGTTTCTGGTAGCTGTTGGCTCTTGTAGTAGAAGCTAGAGAAAGGCTAGCTTTCCTCCTGAGGCAACTCTTTGAGAAAAGAATGACAGTTTATGAAGTCTAGAAACAGACTCCCAGTGACAACGATGCATTAATAATAAACTATTCTTCATATTGATAATACTACCAATTGTTAAATAACCTAAAGCAAAGGAGTCAAGAGTACAGACTCTGAAGCCAGACACTTTCTACCTGTGTGTCCTTGGAAAAACTTCCTTTTGTCTCTGTGCTTCTGAGTCAATTGGGATATGCTAGATTGTGCTGTGGTAACAAAAATGTGAAAATCTCAGTGACTTAAAACAATAGCTTGTTTCTTGCCTCTACTGTATGTCCATCACAAGACATACACAGCAAGTATATTTTAGGAACACAGGCTAATAGGAACTGTATCTAATACTTCTACAATCCTAGAGGTAGGGAAAAGCACAAATTGGTTTTAAACACTTCTGCCATATGTTCACTTCTGTCATAGGTCTGCCATATGACACATGGAATCATAGTTTCCTTCTATTTATATTTGAATGGCCAAAACAAGCCACATGGTCAGATCTGAATTCAGTGGAGTGGGGCAAGTGTATACTTCCTCAAGGAAAGGGAACAGATTTTGGTGAATATAATGAGGTTCCTCAATTACACCCACTTCATAGGATTATATGAGGACTAAATTGTAGAGGCCATTTTTAGGCAAACAGCCTTGAGCAATGGAATGTAGAAAGGGCCCACAGTGTTCCCCTGGCTGAATACAGACTGGCCATCAGGTGACCCACCTCAGTATATCCACAGGCCCTAACTGACCAATGGGCTACTTACAACTAGGCACAGCTACCAAAAAAGGGAGAATTCCATGTATCGCCATACCTCTTCCTCTTCTCCCTTTAAAACCAAACCCCACCCACTGCCTCTCCTTTGCTGTCCTGCCTGCCATTCCCTTGTGTTGTATTCAATAAACTTCTATCGCCTTTGTTTTGCTTCAGGTGAATCCTTTTACCTTCCGCATCACCAGCTTCCACTCAATCACCATCCCACACTTTGAGGCCCCCATCTGATTTAAACACCCCATTTAAACACCACATAAGTGAATTAAGATATATAAAGTGGTGTATGGCATATAAAAAGTGCTGTATAATTGTTATTTTTATTATTAATAATTAGCATTCACTGCTTATAATAAGCAGGTAAGTGATTTTCACACAACATCTTAAGTCATTTTAAGGGTAATGCTGTGAAGTTAGTGGTACTACACCCATTTTGTAGATAAGAAAACTGAGGCTTGAGAGGTTAAGTAACATTCCCATTGGCGTACAGATACTGAGTGAGGGAGCAAGAATCTAAATCCAGAGCCCATGCTGTCAGCCCACTATGCTATATTGTTGGAATATTAATAGTACCATAATAATGATATATTAACTGAGTGCTTTCTATATATCAAGTATTGTACTAAGTGCTTTATGTCTATTATCTTATAGAGAGTAAGTGTCCTGTCCGCATAACATGAGAATTCCAATCACCTTGGCAGTATATTCCCACAGTGCAGAAAGGTACATTGAAAGCGTGTAGCTTTAGACCACCAATTCTCCTTGTTCTGACATTATACTCACCAAGCAACTCTGTTGTCAGTTTGGCTTCCCAGGCATACTTTTCTGGTGGAGACAGAATGGATTGACCAAGTGACAAAACTAGTCCTATCTGCCTGGAGGTCGCATTTGTTTTTGTAAACGTGTCAGTTAACTTCCTTCATTACCAGTGCATCTCCTATGAGTTTGGGTAGCACGTGAATTAGCTCCCCAGATGTAATTGAACACTTGGACAGATACCACTGAAATTAGGAAAGGAAAACAAAATGACAAAAATACCAAAGCAGAGGGCCTGACCCTGGACCCACCCTGAGAACCCAGCCAGCCTCCTCCTGTTTCTCTTGGACCAGGTTCACTCGCTTTCAGTCTAGATGTTGCCAGCCTCCACAACTTGATGAGGTAGAGGAAGTGCCTCCAGCAAGAGCTTTGCAAAGGCTATAATCCTATTCATATTCCTTCCTCAGCCCACTCCTCTACACCCTCAACTCTATCTCTCAGATGTTCACTCTGTCCTTTATCACCTAAGCCATTAGAGCAAAAGTCCTGGAATCTTCTTCCTTTGAATAGCAAACCTGAGATGATTTGGAAATGAGAGGTGAAGTCCTTATAGGTAAGGACTCCTCAGGCTTCACTGAGAAGAAAGGAGCCTGACAGGAATATTGAAGAGGCTGTAAGTCATTAATCTTGAGATGTGGACTTACAAAGAGTTTTCAATAAAGCTTTTAATTCTGTTAAGTCTAAGGAAAATATTTTGCAATAATACATACAAAATAACAAGATTTGGGGCTGTGAGTTCCTGTCTATTTTATCTTAAAATTGATTATCTGAGAGTTTTGACGTATAGGAAGTTGGACATGAGTTTAAAAATCTTCAACTAATATAATTTTTAAACATTAGATTATCTTCTCTGGGGCTAGGTTTTCTCACCTAAAGATGAGATCAGGTTTTATGATAGCTAGAGTCCTAGGTCTTCACATTTTATGACTATATAGTATTTTCAATCTTTTTCTGTGCTGAACTACATTACATTGCTTAAACACACTGATCCTTTTGTCACTAAACTTATCAATAGTGTAAATCTCTCTACTTATATACCCTCTCTTTTATATCTTACTCCTCCTCCTTTGTTTTATTTTTAGCGTATGACACTATGAGACCCTAATTACACTCCATTTCTATTCTTACTTCACAATTTCTCACTGTAATCTCTCCCACTGCTATATTTTCCCTTCCTGATTGCGCTTTACAAATAAGATGATCTATTCTTACCATCTTGTTGGGAATTTTTGTTTTCCAAAGTTTTTTTTTTATTGTGCTAAAATACATAGAACATAAATTTTGCCATCCTAACCATTTTTAAATGAACAGTTCAGTGGTATGAAAATGCATTCATAGTGTTGTGCGACCATCACCAACATCCATCCCGACTCTTTTCTCTTGTAAACCTGAAACTCAGGATCTATGAAACAATAACTCTCCATTCCTCTCCCTCCCCAGCCCCTGACAACCACTGTTTGATTTTATGTTTCTATGATTTTTGACTACTCTAAGTAGTCATATAAGTACCTCATATAAGTGTGATCATACACTATTTGTCCTTTTTTGACTGACTTATTTCACTTTGCATAATGTCCTTAAGGTTCAGCGATGTTGTAATAAATTCTTTTATACAGCTAAATAATGTTCTGTTGTATACATTTTGTATGTGTGTTTTACATTTATTCGTATGTTTATTTTTATTTGTTTTATTTTATTTTTATTTTCATTCCAGTATAGTTAACACACAGTGTTGTATTAGTTTCAGGTGTACAATATAATGATTCAATAATTCTATACATTATTCAGTGCTCATCAAGATAAATGTACTCTTTAATCCCCTTTACCTATTTCACCCATCCCACACCCACCTCTCCTAATCATCAGTTTGTTCTCTACAGTTAAGAGTCTGTTTTTTGGTTTGTCTCTTTTTTTCCCTTTGTTCATATGTTTTGTTTCTTAAATTCCACATATGAGTGAAATCATATGGTATTTGTCTTTCCCTGAATGACTTACTTTGTTTAGCATTATACTTTCTGGATCTATCCATGTTGTTGCAAATGACAAGATTTCATTCTTTTTGGTGGCTAAGTAATATTCCATTCTATGTATGTACCATATCTTCTTTATTAATGAGCACTTGGGCTGCTTCTGTATCTTGGTTATTGTAAATAATGCTGCAATAAACATAGGAGTGCACATATCTTTTCAAATTAGTGTTTTCATTCTCTTTGGGTAAATGCCCACAAGTGGAATTATTGGATAATATGGTAGTTCCATTTTTAATTCTTGAGGAAACTCCATACTGTTTTCCACAGTGGCTGCATCAATTTACATTCCCACCAACAGGGCACAAACATTGCTTTTTCTACACACCCTTGCCAAGACTTGTTTCTCATGTTTTTGATTTTAGCCTTTCTGACAGGTGTGAGGTAGTGGTATCTCATTATGGTTTTGATTTGTATTTCCCTGATGATCAGCGATGTTGAGTATCTTTTCATGTCTCTGTTGGCTTTTTGTATCTTTGGAAAAATGTCTGCTTATGTCTTCTGTTCATTTTTAATTGGATTATTTGTTTCATGTATGTGTGTTGAGTTGTGTAAGTTCTTTATATACTCTGGATACTAACCTTTTATTGGCTATATCATTTGCAAATATCTTCTCCCTTTCAGCAGGTGATCTTTAGTTTTATTGATTGTTTCCTTTGCTGTGCAAAAGCTTTTTATTTTGATGTAGTCCCACTAATTTATTTTTGCTTTTGTTTCTCTTGCCTCAGAAGACATACCTAGAAAAAATGTTGGTATGGTCAATGTCAGAGAAATTACTGCCTTTGTTCTCTTCTAGGATTTTTATGATTTCAGATCTCACATGTAGGTCCTTAATCCATTTTGTGTTTATTTTTCTGTATGGTATAAGAAAATGGTCCAGTTTCATTCTTTTGCATGTTGCTGTCCAGTTTTCCCAATACTTTTTTTGTTAAAGAGATTATCTTTTTCCTTTTGCATATTGTTGCCTTCTTTGTTGAAGATTAATTGAACATAAATTGTGGGTTTATTCCTGGGCCCTTTATTCTGTCCCATTGATCTGTGTCTATTTTTCTGCTGGTACCATACTATTTAAATTACTGTAGATTTGTAGTATATCTTGAAATCTGGGATTGTGATACCTCCAGTTTTGTTTTTCTTTTTCAGTTGCTTTGACTATTCGGGGTCTTTTGTAGTTCTGTACAAATTTTAGGATTATGTGTTTTAGTTCTGTGAAAATTGCTGTTGGTATTTTCACAAAGATTGCATTAAATCTGTAGATTGCTTTGGATAGTGTGAATATTTTAACAGTATTCGTTCTTCTAGTCCATGAGCATGGAGTATCTTTCCATTTGTTTGTGTAGTCTTCAATTTCTTTTATCATTGTTTTATAGTTTTCAGAGTACAGGTCTTTCACCTCCTTAAGTTTATTCCTAGACATTTAATTCTTTTTGATGCAATTGTAAATGGGATTTTTTTCTTAATTTCTCTTTCTGCTACTTCATATTAGCTTATAGAAATGCAATTTATTTCTGTTTATTGACTTTGTATCCCATGACATTACTGAATTCTATCAATTTTAGTAGTTTTTTGGTGGAATCTTTAGGGTTTTCTGTATATAATATCATGGCATCTATAAACAGTGAAAGTTTTACTTCTTCCTTACCAATTTGGATGCCTTTTATTTATTTTTCTTGTCTTATTGCTATGGCTAGGATGTCCAGTACTATGTTGAATGCAAGTGGTGAGAGTGGACCTCCTTATCTTCTTTTCTGATCTTAGGGGAAAAGCTCTCAGTTTTTCACCATTGGGTATGATGTTACCTATGGGTATTTCATATATGGCCTTTACTATGTTGAGGTATATTCCCTCTAAATCTACTTTGTTGAGGGTTTTACTGTGAATGGATGATCTACTTTGTCAGATGCTTTTTATGCTTTTATTGAAATGATCATATGGTTTTTATCTTCTCTCTTATTGATGTGATGTATCATGTTGAGTGATTTGCAAATATTGAACCACTCTTGTTTCCCAGGAATAAATCCCACTTGATTGTGGTGAATGATTATTTGTAAGGTATTGTTGGATTTGGCTTGCTAATATTTTGCTGAGGATTTTTATACCTATGTTCATGAGAGATTGACCTGTACTTTTCTTTTCTTTTTTCTTTTCTTTCTTTTTCTTTTTCTTTTCTTCTTCTCCTCCTCCTCTTCCCCCTCCCCCTCCCTGTCCTCCTCCCCATCATTCTCCTCCTTCTCCCCCTCCCCCTCCTCCTCCCCATCCTCCTCCTCTTCCCCCTTCTCCTTCTTCTTCTTCTTCTTCTTCTTCTTCTTCTTCTTCTTCTTCTTCTTCCTCCTCCTCTTCTTCTTCTTCTTTTTCTTCTTTTCATAGTGTCTTTACCTGGCTTTGGTATCAGGATAATGCTGCCCTCATAGAATGGATTTGGAAGCTTTCTTTCCTCTTCTATTTTTGGAATAGTTTGAAAAGAATAGGTATCAATTCTCTTTAAATGTTTCATATCATTCACCTGTGAAGCCATTGGTTCTGGATTTTTGTTATTTGGGAGTTTTTTTTTATTACTGTTTCAATTTCAGTTCTGATCATGTCTCTTCAAATTTTCCATTTCTTCCTGACTCAGTTTTGGGAGGTTGGATGTTTCTGGGAATTTATTCACTTTTTCTAATTTGTTCAATTTGTTGGCATATAATTCCTTATAATGTTCTCTTCAATTCTTGTATTTCTGTTATATTTTTGTTGGTTGTCATTTCTCCTGTTTCATTTATGACTTTGAGTCCTTTCTCTCTCTCTCTTTGATGACTTTGGCTAAAGGTTTATCAATTTTACTGATCTCTTAAAAGAACCAGCTCCTTGTTTCATCAATCTATTCTATTGTCATTTTAAGGTTCTTTTATTTAAAAAAAAAGTTTATTTATTTATTTTGAGTGAGAGAGAGAGATACAGTGGGAGAAGGGCAGAGAGAAAGGGAGAGAAAGAATCCCAAGCAGGCTCCACGCTGAATTGCAGAGCCCAACATGGGGCTTGAACCCATGAACTGTGAGATCATGATCTGAGCCAAAATCAACAGATTATCAGCTGACTGAGCCACTCAGGCACCCCTGTTTTAAGCTTTTATTTCATTTATATCTTTATGTTTTTTCTTCCTTCTACTGGTTTAGGATTTGGCTTGTTTTTCTTTTTCTACCTTCTTTTGGTATAAGGTTAGGTTGTTTATTTGAGATTTTTCTTCTTCTTGATGTAGGCTTGTATTGCTGTAAACTTCCCTCTTAGAATTACTTTAGCTGCATCTTAAAGATTTTGGACCATAGTGTATTCATGTTCATTTGTCTCCCTGTACTTTTTTATTTCCTCTTTGATTTCTTGCATGACTCATTCATTGTTTAGTAGCATATTATTTAATCTCCATGTATTTGTACTCTTCCAGATTGTATCCTTATGGATGATTTCTAGTTCCATAGCATGTGGTCAAAAAAGATGCATGGTATGACTTCAATCTTTTTGAATTTGTTGAGACTTATTTTGTGGCCTAATATGTGATCTATTCTTAAGAATTTCCCATGTGTACTTGAAATGAATGTGTATTTTACTGTTTTAGGATGGAATGTTCTGAAAATACCTGCTAGATCCATTTGGTCCAATGTGTCATTTAAAGTCCCTGTTTCCTTGTTGATTTTCTGTTTGGATGATCTATCCATTGACATAAGTGGGGCGTTAAAATCCCCTAATATTGTATTAATATTATTGTATTACTATCCATTGCTTACTTTATGTTTGTTATTAACTGCTTTATGTATTTGGATGCTTTCATGTTGGTTGCATAAATATTTACAATTGTTATATGTTGTTGGATTGTTCCCTTTATGATTATATAGTGTCCTTCTTTGTCTCTTGCTACAGCTCTTGTTTTAAAGTCTGTCTTGTCCAATATAAGTATTGCTACCCCAAGTTTCTCTCACTGTATTTATTTTTTTTTTAATTTTTTTTTTCAACGTTTATTTATTTTTGGGACAGAGAGAGACAGAGCATGAACGGGGGAGGGACAGAGAGAGAGGGAGACACAGAATCAGAAACAGGCTCCAGGCTCTGAGCCATCAGCCCAGAGCCTGACGCGGGGCTCGAACTCACGGACCGTGAGATCGTGACCTGGCTGAAGTCGGACGCTTAACCGACTGCGCCACCCAGGCGCCCCTCTCACTGTATTTATATGATAAATGCTTTTCCATCCCTTCATTTTCAACCTGCATGTATCTAAAGAAGTTTCAAGTGAGTCTCTTGTAGGCAGCATATAGTTGGGTCTTGCTTTTTTATACATTCTGTCACCCTTTGTATTTTTATTGGAGCATTTAGTCTATTTACGTTCAAAGCAATTATTGATAGGCATGTACTTATTGCCATTTTGTTACTTGTTTTATGGTTGTTTTTGTAGTTCTCTGTTCCTTTCTTCTATTGCTCTCTTCTCTCACAGTTAGTTGGCTTTCTCTAGTGATATATTTGGATTCTTTTCTTTAATTTTTGCATATATATTATTGATTTTGATTTGTGGTTACCATAACATCTTTGCATATAGCAGTATATATTAAGTTGATGGTTGCTTAAGTTTGAGCCCATTCTTTACTCTTCCCCTCACATTTTAGAATATGGTGTCATACTTTACATCTTTTTATTTTGTGAGACCCTTGACTTATTTGTATAGATATACTTAATTTTACTCCTTTTGTGCTTTCTACTTTTCTTACTCCTGCTTATGGTCTTTCCATTCCACTCGAAGACTCCCCTTTAACATTTCTTGTGGGTCTGGTTTAGTTTTCATTAATTCCTTTAACTTTTGTTTGTTTGGGAAACTCTTTATCTCTGCTTCAATTCTGAATGAAGGCCCTGCTGAATAAAGTATTATTCGCTGCAGGTTTTTTTTCTTTCAGCACTTTGAATATATCATGTCACTCCCTCTGGCCTGCAAAGTATCTGCTGAAAAATCAGTTTATCACCTTATGAAGTTTCCCTTGAATGGAAATGTTTTTGTTTCTGTTTCTCTTGCTATTAAAAAATTTTTTTAAACGTTTATCTTTGAGAGAAAGAGAGAGAGAGAGCAAGGAGGGGAGGAGCCGAGAGAGGGAGACACAGAATCTGAAACAGGATCCAGGCTCTGAGCCATCAGCACAGAGCCCAATGCGGGACTCAAACTCACAAACCATGAGATCATAACCTGAGTCAAAGTTGAATCTTAACCTACTGAGCCACCCAGCCGCCCCTTTTTGCTGGGCAAAAATTTTTGAGAATTTTTAAAATTCTCTTTTTATCATCATTTTTTTTGCCATTTTAATTACTGTATGTCTTGGTGTAAACCTCCTTGGGTTGATTTTGTTGGGGGCTGCTATGCCTCCTGGATCTGGATTTCTGTTCCCTTTCCCAGATTTGGGAAATTTTCAGCAGTGATTTTTTTTTTTTTTCAAATAAACTTTCTTCCCTCTTTTCTCTCTCTTTGCTTTCTGGGATCCCCATAATGCAAATGTTATTATGCTTGGGGGTATCGCTGAGTTCCCTAAGTCTATTGTCATTTTGTATTATTATTTTTTTCTTGTATCTTTTCATCTTGATTGCTTTCCATTTCTCTGTGTTCTAATTCACTGATCTGTTCTTCTGCCTCCTCTTATCTACTATTCCATCTAGTGCATTTTTAATTTCAGTTATTGGGTTCTTCATCTCTAATTGGTTCTTTTTTATACTTTCTCTTTCTTTGCTGAAGGTCTCATTGAGATTCTCCACTCTTTCTTCATGTCCAGGGAGTATCTTTATAAACATTACTTTAAATTCTCTATGAGGCTATTATCTGCATTTTGCTTAAGTCTCTGTGATTTTGTTGTGTTCTTTCATTTGGGACCTATTCCTCTGTCTTCTCATTTTGTCTAACTCTCTGTGTCTCTTTCTTTGTGTTAGGAGAGTCAGTCATATCTTCTGCTCTTAAAAGTAGTGGTCTTATGAGGAAGAAGTCCTTTAGTGCCCTGCACTGTCCCCCGTTAACCAGAACCAGGCACTTCAGGGCTGTCTTCTATGTGTGTTGTGTGCACCCTGCTGTTCAGACTGAGCCACTTTCTCCTTCATTTCAGTCATCTGCAATTGCTCTCTTTGTCTGTTATGGGCAGGATTTTGTTCTTGTGTTGTCAATAGGCCAGTCTGGGACTGCCTTGGGCTTGAGCATAGTCAGTATAGGCACTTGCCAAGGATGCAGTAGTGCTTTCCCTGTGTTGTACCTGAGAATCTTTTGTTGGTAGGTGACCTGCAGTCAGACCAGATATCTGCCACCAGCCCACTGCTGAAGCTGAAGTCTTTTCATTGATTCCAAAATTCTGCCTGTATCTTGATTCTTGAGTGTAGTTGCCAAAACAAACTGAAAATAATGGTGAAAATAAAACAAATCAAAATAAAGATATGCTACATCTCCTCAACTTGGTCTTGGGAGTTCTAAAATGTCTGCCTCACTCATTTAATTACCACTCATTAGCATCATAGCTAATTAGTTATTATATCAAATCTGGCAATGAGTCATACTGTCAATTTTAAGTGAACTTAATCACTCATTTTCTAAAATAATAATCTGCAGCAACATTCTATGTTCATGTGTATCCATAAAATTTGACAGCTTGTAGTTGCAGAGGAGGATGTTGAAAGGTTGGTTTTTGAGAATTTTCTGTTATTTAAAGCTGAAAACCAGAGAGAGGATTATATAGTATACAATATTTGCTGTATTAGTGTTACAAAGAGCAGTATTTTTTAAAGGAGTCTAATTAATGCATCTATAGTAATAAAGTCACAAATGTAAACCATGATTTCAAACAGCTCTTGTCAACAATATAGGACAGTTCAGATGGAATACTAATGCTTCTTAGCAATAAGCAGGCTGATTCCATGGTGTCCAAATTTCTGCCTTGGGTGGCTGCATCCCAGCTGTGCTGCCCAGGAGTTTAGTAGAGATAAAAGCTAGGCTGTTGACATGATTATGGAAGCACAGACCACTTTACTTGATCTCCAGTGGAACTAAATTTAGTGTCTCTCAGAGGTACATTTTTTTTCCAGATGAAAGCTGCATTTTATAATGATTTTGAATAATTCAGAAGTGGCAGGATCCTAATGAATAGATGCTTCATAGACCAGAGGACTTGGTTCCAACCTGTGAGGTTGGAACGGTGTTACTTTTCTTTTTTTTTTTTTTTTTTTTTATTTATTTTTGGGACAGAGAGAGACAGAGCATGAACGGGGGAGGGGCAGAGAGAGAGGGAGACACAGAATCGGAAACAGGCTCCAGGCTCCGAGCCATCGGCCCAGAGCCTGACGCGGGGCTCGAACTCACGGACCGCGAGATCGTGACCTGGCTGAAGTCGGACGCTTAACCGACTGCGCCACCCAGGCGCCCCAACGGTGTTACTTTTCTCACAGGCAAACTTTCTTTGGAGAAAATTTGTTTCTTACACACAGTCTTTGTCTAGGGTGAGTTTTAGCTAAGGTGAGTTTGATGCCTACAATGATGTAAGTGGGAAAAAAAATATTGATAACAAATGTGTTTCATTCTAGTTTCTTTTTAAAATTTTTTTAATGTTTATTTATTCTTGAGAGAGAGAGAGAGACATTGTGCAAGTGGGGGAGCAGCAGAGAGAGGGAGACGCAGAATCCGAAGCAGGCTCCAGGCTCTGAGCTGTCAGCACAGATCCGGACCCAGGGCTCGAACCCATAAACTGTGAGATCATGACCTTAGCCAAAGTCGCTCAACAGACTGAGCCACCCAGATGCCCCCATTCTAGTTTCTTATAGCCCTTTCAGTTTTTCAGACTCAAGCTCTTCTTTCTTTCATGTTACTCTAGGGAGAAGCTGGGATACATCTGTCTAATATCCTTATTCTTAATTCACATCAGAGCAACATGAGCTTACTTCTCTGAATGTGTATGCAAGTGTGGTGTGTAAATTTTCAAGTAAAAACAAATCCAGATTTAAGTAAAGAGAGATTTTATTTGAAAGGATTATTGCAGTAAGAGGAAGGGGACCATTTCAAATAAATAGGGAGAATGTTCCTTCCATAAAATCTGTAAGCTTCTCAAAGATCAGGCAAAAAGGATTTTTTTTTTTTTTTTTTTTTTTTAACTGGGAAGACCAAACAAGGCTAGAAAGAACTGGGTATGGGAGAGTGAGTGGCTGGGTATGTGATCCTAAGAGGCTATTAAAGGGCTGTCTGCCAGCTCAGGCTGCAGGAGGGGTAAAGTTCAGGGGCCTGAAGGAAATAGAGAAACCTAATTAAAGTTTGGCCAAGTCAGGGAGGTAGGTATTTTGTCCAGTTTGGTTAGGGAGTACAAACAGTTCAGCTAATCATTTCTTTTTTTTTTTTTTTTAATTTTTTTTTTCAACGTTTTTTATTTATTTTTGGGACAGAGAGAGACAGAGCATGAACGGGGGAGGGGCAGAGAGAGAGGGAGACACAGAATCGGAAACAGGCTCCAGGCTCCGAGCCATCAGCCCAGAGCCCGACGCGGGGCTCGAACTCACAGACCGCAAGATCGTGACCTGGCTGAAGTCGGACGCTTAACCGACTGCGCCACCCAGGCGCCCCCAGCTAATCATTTCTGAAAGGGAATATGGAGGGTCTGTGTTTGACCTTGGGATAAGTAAACAAGGAGAGCACCTATGAGTCTTATCTAACTCATAATGGGGAATGGTAGTTGTTTGCAGTAAACCATTTCCTGGAATAAACACTAAATGGTGGGAGATTTCTTAACGACCCTGTTTTCCAGGAGCACAGGACTCAGGTAAAGTTTAATATCATCAACATACACACCTACATATGTAAATATGTATATTAAAATGTTATATGTGTTTGTAGATATATATGTATATATATGCACACACACATATATATACATATCTGTAAATGTAAACATGTAAAGAACAAGTTAGGTTAAGAATGATGATATTAAATGTTACTTTTTAAAAGCCATATTGAAAAGAACATGATGGGCAGCAAGAAAATTTCTCTCAATCCAGAGGTGGTTATCTTCCAATTTAATTAGACTTCTCTTATTTCAAGTAGATCCAGTGTGCTCAAATAAACATCATGTATAAGATTACATACCCATAGTAACAGACCAGCAGGGAGGGGGTGGGTGGTGAGGGGAACCTGTTTTTCCTTCTTATGTCCAAATCCTTGTTAAGTGGTTTTGCATTGTTAACTACTCCCCATATATTTGTGATACTTTAAGCATTTATAATAAATCAAAGCACCTATTCACCAAAGCAGAATAATTACAAATAAAATTTTCCTTTTAAAGAAAAATTCATGGCTTTATGAAAAGATTAACTATAGATTTTTTTGAAAAAGAAATCCCTTTGGATTCTTAAAAGTAAGGTTAGATTCATAAAAAAATTTACACATAACTGTTTAGAAAACTATTTGAATAACTCAAGAAACATTCATCATTATCATCATAATGATATTAATGCTTTGAAATAAAGTAACTTCTGGAAGGAGAAGACTTAGAACTGAGTCCCAGACTTTTGCATTATTAGATGATTTTATGGAAAGGTTATCAAGTCATTAGGTAGAAGCCGCTTGCTTTCAGAGGCAAGCAAGAGCATAGGTTTCTTTCTAGCTGAAGAGAATCCTTTGGCATGCAGGAAGATACACTAACCTCTTATGATTTGGTCTGTAAATCTGCCAGGACAAAGCGATGTGTTCTAAAAATAGCCAAACTCTTTGAGTATTTATTTAAAAAACACTATTCTCAATGGACTTTTGAGTCAATGGATTCGGGGATGAAAAGTTCTTAAATTGCTCTACAGTGTATTCCAGGATAAAAAGATTGCAATCCAAATCTCTCAGAGGTAGTAGCCCTTAATCATCTAGAATATTCTAGATTTCCCAGCTGTCTGCTACTAAGCAGCTGGCATTATGGAACAACTAGAATAAAATTGATTTGTGGACCCTGTTGCCTGAGAGGCATTAATCTCTTGGGCTAACAAGAAGTTCCTTTATCAATTACTGACAAATTTAGTTGCAGAAAGTTGAGCTTTTTTTCTTCAACATACATTAAGAGATATATTTCTAATAGACCTTTAAAATATACCAGCTACCCAAAAATTCTGGGCTGGGTTTTAGCACTTAATTCTGATTGCCTTGGGTCAGAAATACGGGTTTGTCGCACTGTAATTTTCTGTTTCTCCAGATTTAATTGAACTTCACCTTTTTTTAAGGCAAAAAATATATATTTTATATAAATAAAATAAATACTTATATAAATATATAGAGAGGGAAGGTTGAATGTTTTAGAGTATTACTTGTGTTCCCTGGTGGTTCATTATTATATCAGTAGTTTATTCCTTCATACTGCATGGGTGAGTACATTTTGAACATCTGATACAATAGCCATATTGACAGTTGAGAGCTATAGACAATTTATTTGCTGGTGAAATCATGGCTGGTTGCACACCACTTCCTCCATTCCCTTACCTTCCAGATGGTTCTTTACACTTACTATACATAGTGAGGAAGCAGCTCTTTTGTTTATTGTGGATTTGATATCAACTAAGAAACTGACATCCAAAGCTGCTAGAAATGAAGCTGGCATGTAAATGCTTGTGTATGAAAAGTGTATTTTAATAGTAACTATGTCCTAATATTAAATATGAATAAATGAGACTAAAGATTCTTAACAATGTATATTGTATTCTCTGAGTCAGCCCACAGTGTTTTCATGCAATCTGAAACCAGAGTGGGAAAAAAGCCAGCAACTTCCTTCCTGTTCTCTTTTATCTATAATACGTTTTTGCCTGGGAGAGGAAGAATGTCATTGAAAGGAACAATTATATGTATATATAGTGTGTGCTTGTGTGCTATGTTATAACATAGCCCTGGCTCTTATATTAAACAATTCCTTTATTAGCCCTACTCATCCTAAGCTTTGCAATAATGCGTGAAGATACAATAACAACATTGGAAAAGCGATGTCTTCCTCTGAATTTTTTGTTATTAAAACCATTCTCAGTTGTTCTTGGGAAAATCATATAAATGTACAACAATATAATAATTATAAGCACTGCCAGGATAGAAATTCCATTTCTGAATTCTGGAAAGTACTGTCTTAGCTACTAAATTGCAGTTGTGTCACTCAGACAATGTCATTTCTGGGATCCTTCACTTAATAACCACTAATTTACAGATTATTGGGTTTGTCTCAGAAAGTGTAATTTTGTCCTAAAACTTCCTCCCCGGCCAGAGAGAGAGGGAGCAAATAGTGGAGTGATTACCACTGTTCTTATTCTTTAAATAACTGCTCCTGGGAAGGTCATTTCCTTTGGCTCCTTTGTCAAGGACGCCCAGGAAGTGTTCACAGGACACCTTGAACTACAGCTGACCTTGATAATTAATTACGAGACTGTGAATTTCATTGAAGTTAAACACCAACACACCAAAAATGATCTTACTGTAGCTCTTCGATTAGACATTTCTACAGCAGTGCCATTTCTTGTCTTGCAACACACAGTTGGACAATCTGATCCCTGCATTGGGCTGAGCTGCCACATCCTACCATGTGAGCTGTGTACTATGCACTCTAGGGGGTGCCATTTCCTTTGTGTCTGTGCCCTCTGCATTTGTCTTAGAGCCTCCAAGAAGTTGCCAGTCCAAGTATTTTTCTATCTCTCGCCTTCTATTTTCCATGAAGGGTTTGGGAGTGTTTTTAAGTATTTATTACTTATGTTAATTACGATCATTGTCTACCGCAGCGATTTTCCCTGCTGAGGTTTCCACTTAAGAGAAGTTTTCAGTAACTTCAAAAGGATCCATGTGCCGTGCCTAGTCTCCTCATGAGCCCATCATTGTTTTGTATAGTGGAGCACAGTAGAGAAGCTCAACAATCCAGAGTGTTCCGGATTTCAGAAGAGGAAAATTTCATTTGTAGCTGAGCTTGATCTTAGTTAGATCTTTTTTTAAAAAATTTTTATTATTTTATTTAATGAAATTATTTTTCTAATATTTACTTATTTTTGAGAGAGAGAGAGAGACAGAACACAAGCAGGGCAGGGGCAGAGAGAAACACACACAGAATCCTAAGCAGGTTCAGGCTCTGTGCTGTCAGCACAGTGGGGCTCAAACTCACAAACTGCAAGACTTGAGCCAAAGTTGGACGCTTAACCACCTGAGCCACTCAGGCACCCCAGTCTTAGTTAGATCTTAACTTTGACTGGTTTCAACAATCAAACTTACTTGATTCAGTTTGTCAACTCCAGATAACGGAAAGAGAAGATGTTGAGAAAATAATAATAATCCAATCCACTTTTCAAGTTGAATACAAGCTTCTTGTGAAAGAAAATTTAATTAAGATTTTTTAATATTCAGAAAAAAAATGCTTAGAAAAGAAAAATTTAAGAGGATTGAAAAACAAATGAATAAACAAACCTTTTTAATAGCCCAAGTAGAGTTGAATGAGAGAAATGTTTTGATGTCTGTCAGCTATAGGAAGTCATTCCAAATTCTTGGCCTGGATAGGTGATCCTCTGTGATGGGCCTTTTTCTTAGCTCTGTACTTTCACATCTCCACATCCACGGTTCTGTGGTTCCTGGCACACATCGGGCAGTTTCCAGATTCTGTGCCTTCTCACATGCTGTGCCTACTGATAGTAAGGTTCTTTCCCTCCTCAGTCACCTAACTAGCCCCTCCTCCTTGCTGAAATCTAGCATATGTTATCTATTACCTTTCCAGGGAACCTTTTTCTGCTCTTTTCTTTCTCTCCATGTACTCCAACCTCCAAATCTCATCAAAACCAGATAATCTCCTTTTCAGTGCAATGTCTATAGCTTATACACAATTTCATCCCTATGGTCCCCACCCTGACTCACTATAGCATAATGATTTTTTCCCATGTCTTTTTTTTTTTTTTTCATATGAGATTGTGTTCCTTCAGTGTGGGGACTGTGCCTTAGCATGGTGCTGGGCTTAAGCTGTGAAAACAGGATTACAGAAGCTAAACAATTTGTTCAGTGTAGCATAAGTCACTAGTAAGATGCAGAACTAGATGCAAACTTTGATCTGTGTGACCCCAAAGTCTGTACTTCACATCCAGAGTCATGGTGTCCAGTGTCACCACTTGATGCCTGTGTGCCACTTGGGAAGATGGGTGCTTCTGTGGTTCTTGGCAGCTGCGTTTTCTCATGGGTTGCCATTTAGTCCTCTTCCTTCCTCCTTCTATCTCTGGGGAGTTTCATTCTCCCTGGCCTAAACTTACCCAGGCTCATCTTTCCTACCAAGATATTCTGTCTTCACAGAACAAGGCAGGCACCTACATGCACTAAATGGTAATTTGGGTTTGACCTTTCCTCTCAGTAGGCCCAATGCCCACCTTTATTTTTTCCATCTTCCCTATTCCTATCTTTTGCCTTTCAGACAGTTAGGGACTATTCGCAGGGGAATTTATAAAGTTGCACAGGTTTCCAGACCACTGCCTCAGCTCCCTTTTCAACCATTGTCCTCAGTTTACATAGTGTGTGTGCCATGTGTGCAAAAGCACACAAATATCCTGAGTATATGTCATATACAATTTTTGGTGGCCCTGTTCTACACTTTACCATTCTAGTGCCCACATTCAGTTTCTCTCTTGTTATAATAGACACTGTATATGGTATGTGCTCAAGGTGTATTTGTTTAACTGAATTATTTGAATATAAACCTAGAAAAGAATAGTAAAAATTGCCCTGGTGTAGGAACACTTCAGTTGTTACTGCTTTTAGTTGCTCATAAGAGGACTGAAAAAACATACTTCAGTTGTCTTCAGGTGTCTTATCTTTTTTTCCAACATGGTTCAGATCATTAACATTCCAAGTGGCTGAACTTCAGATATTTTTATACGATCTTTTTAAATAATCTGGGTAACTTTCATCCTTGAGTTCCTGCCTCCCTTTGTGAATCATCACCATCTTCGTCACTGTCACTTTTAAAATATTTATCAAGAGCTCATCTTACACTTAGTGCTATAAATATATGAAAATGCCTTGAGAGTTCCCTTTCCTTGCTAAAATTCACTTGCCAAATAGGCAAACCTTCTCCCTATGGTCTTAGTTATACTTCTGGAAAAATCTTATCCTCCTGAGATCATTATTTGTATTCAGTAACTTAGAGAATTATTGAAAAGCAACCTTTGTACACCAAAACAAACTGGGACATTTTAGGGAAAATGAGAATATTCACTGTAAAACTGGAAATCAAGCATATGGGTGATTAGAATTGAGGAATATGATTCTCTTTAAAATATTTTAAATGCAGACTGCACTTTAGCAACAGCAACAAATAATAAGAGCCAACAGATATAAAATGCTTATTCTTTGCTGACACTGTTCCAAGTACTACACACTTATTAAACCATTTAATTGTAATAGCAACCATATGATGTAGGCCCTATTATTTCTGATTTATACATGAGTAAACTGAGGGACAGAAAGGTTAAGGAATAGCTAACCTTTAAGAAAGCCAACTAGCTAATGAGTGACGGACAGAATTAAACCCAGGCACTGTGAACTGGAGTCCTCATCCGTAGTATGACAAGACCGTCCCACCTCTTACATGTCTATTTCATATATAATGTATGAAAAAGTGTGTGGTAAAGCCATACTTTATAGTGATCATTAAAGTCCTAAGCTTACAAATATATAAATGCAGTGGGGGTCCACAGATGGGCAGAGAAGTGTTTGTCATTCTTAGTACAGTAGGCAAACCATCCCCAGATTTTAAACACAGAGGTTTCTAGTGTGGTTGGACATAGATAATAAGTTATCCTGAGACAGAAATGTTGAGAGAGGGGTGACTGTTATGGGCTGGATTGGGTTTACCCAAAATTCACGTGTTAAAGTCCTAACGTCCAGTATCTCTGAATGTGACTGTATTTGGAGATAGTGTCGTTAAAGAGGTAGTTAAGTTACAATGAAGTCATTAGTATGGACCTTATCCAACATGACTGGTGTCCTTGTAAAGAAGGGGAGATTAAGCAGACATACACGGAAGAAAGCCCATTGAGGACACAAGGGCAAGAAGGCTATCTACAAGCCAGGGAGAGAGATCCCAGAAGAAACCAACCTTGTCTACATCTTGTTAACAGACTTCTAGCCTCCAGAATTGTGAGAAAATAAATTTCTGTTGTTTAATCCTCTTGATTATTCCTGTGACTGTTACACTTTGTTATCACAGCCTTAGCAAGCTAATACAGTGACTGTATTAGTTTGGGCTGTTACAACAAGAATACTGTAAAATGAGTGGCCTCATCAACAAACAGTTTGAGGTCAGAGTGTCAGCAGGTCAGGTTCTGGAGACAGTCCTCTTCTTTATTTCCTCTTATGGTGGAGAGAGAGTGAGCTTTAGTTCTTCAGCCCTTAGAATGGCACCAATCCCATCATGGGGGTTATACCCCTATGACCTCATCCATACCTAATTACATCCCAAAGACTTCACCTCCACGTATCATCACACTGAGGATTAAAATAGCAACATATGAATTTTGAAAGGACACAAACATTCAGTTCATAGCAGTGACCCAGGACAAAAAAAAAAAAAACTTATGAAAGCTAAAGTTTAAGGAGCTTTCTAATATAAAACTCATCAGAAAAAAAATCCACATTTTTCTTTCTATTGATTGTTGGCTGATATATATAATTTGATTAGATTGCATTTTTTTATGTGAGGGGCGCCTGGGTGGCTCAGTTGTTTGAACATCTGACTTTTGATTTTACCTTAGGTCATGATCCCAGGGTCATGGGATCAAGCCCTGCTTTGGGCTCTGCACTGAGCATGGAGTCTGCTTAAGATTCTCACTCTCTCTCTCTCTCTCTCTCCCTCCCCTCCCCTCCTCCTCCCTTTCCTCTCATGCTCTCTCTGTCTATAAAACAGTATTAAAACAAAACAACACACACACACACACACACACACACAAAACAAACAAACAAACAAACAAACAAAAAAAGAATGCATTTTTATGTGAAGTGGAGCGTCCATGGTCACAATGACTTGTTCTCCATGCGGGCAGATAGGATGATCTCCTTAGTGGTGCAGTTGGAAGAATTCCACCAGCCCACATCTTCATCTCTTATCAAATATATACATTATCACTTCACTGGATCCCACTGCATCCAAGATACACCCATTATTACTCCACTGGCTCCTGCCTCCCCCAGCTATACTTGTTGTCATATTACCTGACCTTGAAATTGCTATTAACATCATGGCCAGTCCTTTGGGTTTTTTTCTTCCAGAAAATTTTATTATAAAAGGGCCTGAGTAAAAGGTAGGGGGCAGTATACATACTGGTTATGAAAAGGTGGGCTAGTTTTGGGGTGAGGTGGTTCTTCCTTGCTAGAATTAAACAGTTGGACAATAAGATTTTGCTGGTGGAGTGAATGGCAGTGGTCCTGGGAAATTCTAGGCTGAAGTGAATGTGTATTCAGTGGCACCCAATTTATTCTTTCATTCAACAAACGCTTTGGATCCCTGTTGAGCAAGACCCTTGCTAAGCTGCTGGGAATATAGCTGTGCACATGATGGAATCAGCCTCTACACTCAAGAAGCATGTGTTCTTGTAGGGGGCACAGATGTTAAAAGGTGCAAGCCATAATTAGTTATTAAGTTGTAATTGTGGCAAGTGCTATGTCAGGAGAAAGGCTGGAGAGAGTGAAAAATAATTTCACTTAATTCATTACATTGCTAAAGGTTGGCATCATTTTTTAGCCTTTGTTGTCTAATGTGGAAAAGCTAGCTACAGGTATCTATTAAAATAAAAATAACTAAAATGAAATAAAACTACATATTCAGTCCACCAATGGTACTAGTCACTTTTCAAGTGCTCAGTAGCCACTTGTGCTGGTGACTACCATATTGGACAGCAGAGATGTAGAATAGTTCCATCATTACAGAAAGTTTCTTTGGCAAACACTATCTGGGCCATAGAGGTATACCAGAATTATGAAGTAAAAAAGGGAATTCTTAACTGTTAATTCCTTAGAGACTAGAAGATATATATATCTATATATATCTATATATCTATGTCTATATCTATATCTATATCTATATCTATATCTATATCTATATCTATATCTATCTATGTATCTATCTATCTATGTATCTATCTATCTATGTATCTATCTATCTACCCAAACAGTCCACTTTTGGCTTCAGGCCACAGTGCAAATCTCATCTTAGTCTGGCCTTCAAAATGAGAAATGGGTCTTCAATTTAAACTACAGGCAGATTTTCTTTTCTCTTCGTATTATGAATGTTGAGGTTTTGCATTCTTTGAGCGTTCATTTTTGTATTTATGAACAATTTGTCCATAGTAACTAGGGGATTTTTCATATTTTTCCTTTTATTTAAGAGAAACCTGAGTATATAACATAAACATCCTGTGGTGTTGTAGATAGGAAGAGCGCTGGAAACTGTTACTTTACAATAGTGTAGTAGCACTTGGAATGTTCACAGCTGGGAGAGCTCATCTCAACTTCAGCATAGTCTGTCTCCATTTTTCCAAGGACAAGAGAAAAGAGGAGAGAATAATATGTGGGCAGAGAAGAAAAAATTAGCTGTGGCGGTTTAATACGCTTGAAGTTGGTGTTACTGGAAAACTTCATGAAAATAATGCGACCTGAAGCTGAGGATTAGAACAAATATTATATCATGGTGGGGGATGTGCTTTGGCCGCCACACCTAAAGGTCACCCTTTGAAGGCCGCTGAGACGGCTGCCAGGATCCATTGATTCCTCTGTAGTACTGAAACATCTCCTGGCAGGTGTCAGCCTGGCTGCTTGAACACATCAATATGGAAAGTTACAGAGTAGGGAAGAGTGGCCCATGGGATCCTACTGGGTGGTTAGAATGCTTCAGTGTTTGTTCTGAATAGACATTGTGTGAATTTTTACTTAAGCTGCATAACAAATATGGCCATGTGGAATAAACAAATATTGACAAATGTAGTTTTCTTACAGGGATATCGCTTTTTTTTTTTAAGTCTTTAGGGTAACAAAGTTTTAAAATCCTGTCTGGGTGTATACAGTACCTTTAATTCATGTCTAGTGAGGTTGCTGTCTTGTTAAGTAGGTCATTTCCTTTAATGACGTGCTTTCATTCTTCTTGTATAAGTTGCCACTTACCCCTAAGCTCCAGCCACAGCAATCCCTCTGCAGTTCTCCAGATATCCCCTGGTCTCTCCTGCCTTCTTAGGTAATTTTGCTTAGTGGCTGATATTTTGGATATTTTTTTCCTCCAAATGTCTCAGAAAACATGGAAAGATGGAAAAAAGTGGTCGTAAAATGATCTGCTTCCCCAGCCATGAAGATTTCCCAAGGGGCTGCATGAAGGGAGCTGTTTCTTCCTTGGCCCTTCCCTCATTTCCATTTCAGTCCCAAACCTGAGATGTTAGCATTCATTCTGCACTATTAGCAAGTTAAAAATGATAGAACTGTTTCCTAAGAAGGTTAGCAAATGAAGGAAGCTGGTTTTAAGTGTTATTTTGGTAAGTGTGTGTGTGTGTGTGTGTGTGTGTGTGTGTGCGTGCGCGCGCACGCGCGTGCGCGTGCATGTGGGCTTGTATTCTTAGTCTCTTTGTATCCTCATAGTTGTAAAACTGACTTTTGTCCTCTCCACTTTTATTTCTGGTGGTGTTTATGGCACAGCAGGATGGAGAAGGGCTAAGGGAAGTATCTATGGGGTGGACTCTTTCAACTGCCCTTCAACTCATATATCTTCCTTACTGTGAATATTCATAAATGCATAATGGTAACATTTCCCCCATGCTGAATCATTGCTAATAACCCCCCATCAAGTAGAGGAAAGATCTTTATGTCTTAAAACTATCAACAGATTACTTGAACCTGAGAGCTTTGTCATATTAGATTGAATGGTATGTGTTAACATTTTCAAAACAGCAAGTATAAAGATACTGCCTTATACATATAAGAGGCATTGATATGTTAACCTATTTATTTTTGATTTTATAAAATAAACCTTATTGGACATTTTAGAGTTATAATTTTTTCTCCATTTGCCAAATTGTAAAAGCAAGTGGCTACATTTTTTTTTGTCTTTGAGGAGGCATGACTAGTTCAGATGTCGCTAAGATACTTTCCTTCTGTGAAAATCATTTTCTACTGTGTGAACATAGTGTTCGCTTCTAATTTAAAAGCTTACTTATACAGGTTAGTGTTACATTAATGTTTTTTGATGACTTTTTAAGTTTTCAGAATGTCTTTGAGGTTACTTTTACATACCTAGAATGATTGAAGTGTGAATTTACATGGAAGCAGATGAATAAACCAAATAGTTTTCGAGGGACATTTCTAACCATTGGAGCACAAGCTTTTTGTGGACAGACAGGAACTCCCTAAGCCCAAAACAGGGGAGCCACCTGGTGGACAACATGAAATTCTTCATTTTGTGGAGGTAGTTGTACATGCATGGACTATGAAATCCCTGCTTTTATACTTTTTAATGTAGGTAGGTTTACTTATATATTTAAGTTAACATGCTTTATACTTTTAATTGATGAGTGCCTTTCTCACTTCGTATAGTTAAAAGGGCCCTAAAAGAAGGAGAAAGAATATTAGGATACTATGAAAATCAATTTAGAAGAACAGTCAGTTCAAGAAGTAGAGGTTTTTAGTTATTCTATTTCATGTTTTGTCTTTTTCCTTTCGCAATTCATTGTTCAGCCAAACTGTGTTTATATATATAAAATGGCTTTTTTGAAAGACTTTCAGCTCCCCTCTGGCTACTCTACTTCCTCTCTCTTCGCCGACACAGCCAAACTTCTTAACAAGGTTGTTGACACTTGCTGAATCCACTTCCTTACCTCCCACACAGTCCTTAGTCAACTTTAATATGTCTTCTCTGCTGACACTCCATTAAATCATTCTCACCAAGGTCACCAGTCACCTTCTTGTCACGAAATCGTGTGAACAGTTTTTAGCTTTTATTTTCTCTACTTGGGAACATTCTGCATGACTGGTCACTCTTCCTTCTTGCATTTCTGCTTTCCTTGAATTTTGGGACACTGCCCTCTCCCTGTCTTCCTCTTATACCTCTGGCTCTTTCTTTCCAGTGGTTTTTGTAGATTACCCTTCCTCTCTGTCCTTCTACTAAATGCTGGTGTTTCTTAGCGTTCTAGCCTAGGTGTCCTTCTCACTCCATTCTCTCTCCCTGGGTCACAGTGTCCATGCACATGGTTTTTATTACCCTAGCTCTGCTGTCAAATTCCAAATGTGTATATTTGGTCCACAGGTCTCTCCTAATCTCTAGATGACCTCCATTTGCCACCCTTCCTTCCAAGCTACCCTTCAGGCATTGCACTGGGGAGGTCTTTCCACCACAGGGAGGTCAGCATGTCTCAAACTGTGCTCATCTCCATGCACATCTACCACCTGCTCTCAGTGACACCATTGGTATCTCTACTTGAGTGAATAAATGAATGGATGAATGACAATTCAGAGTTATCCATGCAAGCATCCTGGGAGTTACTCTTGATCTTTCTCCTAAACCTCCACCTCTAAGCAATTACCAAATACTGTTGGGTCAACCTCTGAAATATATCCCTGAGTGATCTCCATTCTCATAGCTATTGCCTAGTTTTTTCATTCATCACCTGAGTTAGTGAAAAATCTTTCATTTCCCATGTACACTATCCCCCTCTGCAGCACAGTAGCTCAAGTGACCTTCCTAAAACAAAAATCTAATTATGGCTAGTCTTTGTGTTTAAAGCCCTTCCAAAGATCCCCATGGTGCCTCCTGCAAACTTCCCAACTACCTCTAGGGAGCTCTTTGTGACCTCTTTCCTCTCCAGCTTCGTCTCTCACCTCTTCATCTCTCCAGCGTCCTCTGCCATGTGCTCCTCTAGCCACACTGAACTTTTTCAAGTTCCTCGATGGCACCAGCTGTGCTCTCATGCCCAGCAGTTATGGGAGCTGTCCCTTCTGCTTCAAAAGAGTGTCTTGTATTCCTGCTTCCGGCGGGGGGTGGGGGGGGGTCCCCACCCTGTTGTTTACACTGCATCAGGGGCACTTTATCTGTGCTTCAGCTGTTAGCTCAGGTACCCAGTTTTCAGGCTGCCTTCTGATACCTCCTTCTCCAGTCCCTCCATCCTCAACAGGATTAGGAATCTTTGACATGTGATTTCCACCATACCCTGCTCTTCCCCATAATAACACTTTAATCATTTCCTGACCTCTTTCCCACTAGAAGTCTCTTATTTAAAATAATTAAATGATAAATTTTAACACCACAATTTTAATCTGAGCCCTAATTAATAAATGACAGACTTTCAGTATATACGATGAGCTCAAAGAACATCTCCTCCAACCCCCTTCTTTAATAAAAAGGAAAGTGCAGCCATGGGAGTTAGTGGTGATATCCCCAAGGTCACACAGCCGATTCCTAATTTGTTCATCATTCTTTCCACTGCCGACATCAGTTGCAACCGCTGTCTTTTCTATCCTTGTGACTGATTCTGGCTTTCTCTATCAGAAGCTTAGAGAGCTTTAGCTGCGATGAAAGTGTGGTTTAAACTGTATTGTGCCTTGATCATCAACCAATCAAATGGTGTGGTTCAAATTGTGATGGGCCTATCATTTTTCATTTAAAGTTTTTTTTTTTTTTACCTGAGTTACAGGGAATAGGGGCTCATTCAGGCTTCATCGGGTGAGAAGCATCTATGTGACAAGGCAGGAAACATGTCTTCTGAGAAGAAGAGAAGCCACAGAATGGACAGTCTCACAGGGACTTGGGCTGGAAGACCATTGCATTCCAAGCAGCCTTTAAGGGACCGTATTTTTTTCTCCTCTCAGGAGTAAGAATTGTGGATTTTCTCTCTAGTGTGGTGGCCTTGAAAAGGCTCAGCTCTCTCTTCTTTCTTGCTTTCCTCTATATATTTCCTAGCACCTCTTTCTGACTAAAGCTCTTTAAATTTCCCAGGTCACCTTCTAAGAGAGTTAATCTGATTACTTTAACTAATTGCCATCATTGCTGCCTGGAGTCGTGCCAGCTCAGAGGTCACTGGCCAGCTATTAATTGGCCACTCTTGGGCTACATGTGAATGCTCGGTCCAACCAGCTGTGGCCAGAGTGGCAGGCTATAGTGCAGAGTAGGGCCATCCCACCTCAAGGTCAGCCCAGGACTAGTTTCTTTAGCAAGTGTCTGTGCACATGGTCAGGCTCACACAAGGCTTGTTCTGGATTTTCTACATGGTGATAATTTAAAGTTCATTTTTAAAATGTGCACACTTTTTGGTCTGCATATCAAGTATTGAACTATTGGAACTGAATATGAATGTTCTCTCCCACTAGTTTCTGACAGTTGATTTTCACAGTCATCTGGGAAGAAACCTAAAGACTAGACAGGAAGAGCATTTAGGGAGGTATCAGCCTGGCACTCATAAAATTGAATGGGTTTGGTGAATATATGATGAATTTTTCCAGGTATATATATTTATAAAGTTGATTTAAAAATGAGAAGGTAAGAATGATGGTATCTGAAATTCAGAAGAAATGTTTTGACAGGTGTATGTGATGATTTAATGGTGCATTTTCCATAAGGTGGATGGGATGATGCTGTGGAAATGCATGTTGTTCAGAAAAGTGGTACTCACTGTTGTGAACTTGCTGTTGAATTTCTCTGTGAGCTCTGCCATTCATGCTTTTGCTCTACTGTCACAAAGCTGGATCATTATTTTCAGAGGTGCTAATAATGTGTGAACCTTGATTGGATTCTGGATTTTAAAAAGTTGCCTGAGATATTTTGGGACATTTGGGAAAATTTAATATGCATTTCATATCGGATGAAATTGCTGAATGAGTGTTAATTTCATTGGGGTAATAGTAGTATGTGGTTATGTCCTTCTTTTCATGATGATATGCCTACTGAGATATTTAGGGTGAAATATATATAGATGGAATAGATAAATTGACTAAGCCAAAATGATATAGTATGAACAGTTGGTAAATATGGATGTTATTATTTCAACTTGTGTCTAGCATAATTTTTAGTATATTTATTTATTTTGAGAGAGAGAGAGAAAGAGAGTGTATGAGCAGGGGAGGGGCAGAGAGAGAGAATCCCAAGCAGGCTCTGCACTGCCAGTGTGGAGTCCGATGCTGGGCTCGAACTCACAAACCCTGAGATCATGACCTGAGCTGAAATCAAGAGTCGGAGGCTTAACCGACTGAACCACCCAGGTGTCCCCGTGTAGCATAATTTTTAAAGTAAACAACACGTTGGAGCAAAATATGTTGCTAGTAGTTTGGTGTTGTGGGTGACTTGAGTTTGAGATCTGAAAGTTGAGTGAGTCTTAGATTAGGGAAAACAGGTCTTGAGATATTGGCATTTCTTTGGTGTAATGGTAGTCTGGTGTTTTAACCAAATGCCCTGCGGGATTTAGGGCACCGACAATGAACACCTCATTACTGACCAAACCTCCAAACATTCCTTGTGTTGGAAGCCAAGTTGGCCACTCCTCGATTTAACTATTAATAAGAAGTAGCCATTTCATCTGATAGCTGCCTTACCTTCATTAGTTAAAAAACGACCCATTGGGTGGAGGATGCAGGGCAGTTGCCCCTTTAATAGTGTCTTGCTGAAAGCTATTTGGCCACTGCAGTTGACACAACCTAGAATTCCTGCCAGCATAATTGGGTGCCTAACGGGCTGCTGGATGGGCTAGCCCTGCACATGTCATGACACACTCCTAAAGGGGACAGTTTCAGCCTATTTAAAAGTGTTAACGGTTTGAGGACACGTCTAGACCAGATGCGGTATGGCTGTCATTGGGCTGCAGGGAATGCCATGCACATTGAAAGCCGTGTGAATGGTGCCCTTCAAGTTGTGCAGCCCAGGACCAGATGGCACAAAATACCACTTGTGTGCTGAAACCCTCAGGACTGTGGAGGTGGTTAAGCAGCTGAAGCCATTTTGTGATCAGTTCACTCTGTGGCCCATTGTTATTACATTTACACTCTTATTCTAGCATTTTTGCAGATTTATTTTTTGGATAGATGAAGTAGCCGATAATTTAAGCAATGTAATCAGTAATTTCTTACAGTGAAATTCCAAGCAAATAGAATGCATTTTCAAAGTGTTCTTTTTGTACTAGTAACTATCTCTATAGTCTTTGTCTGCTGTGGGGTTTGGAGTATCCTGCATCTTTCAGGCTGCTGTGAATGATCTTTTTGAAATGGAAATAGTATGAGCTGGGTAAGTAGAGGTTGCTCTAGAAGCTCCTTCTGTGTTTGGCCTACAGCACTCATGACACTATGAATTCCGATTTCAGGGTCATTTACTATCCAATGAAAGTTAATTTGAGGTATCGGGAACTTTCAAACAGCGTTTGTTTTTTGTGCTGATGACCATCCATTACTGAAATTTCATTTGAAATGCAATTAATTATCTTTGTCACCTTGCTAAAGGTTGATACGAATCTTCTGTCCTCTCTTATTAGATCTGTTGACACAGAGGCAAATGATCACAATAATGGGAAGGAAAGAGCAGAGAGCAGGAGAGTCAACAGGCAGTGGCTTCTTACTGTTTTATTGAATGGTTCTTTTGTCAAAATGACTGCAAGAGAATTGTCAGTATGCCAGTCTCATCACACAAACCTAAATTCATGAAGTTTTCTGCACTTGAGTCATATTTTTAAAGTTTAGCTCAGGGGTCTCTATTATTCAGCTCACTGGTGTTGAAGCAATTTTGTTGACATTTTCTGTAAGTGGATTAGGCTCACAGTCATTGCCCAAAGCAGACAGATGGCTTCTTACACAGAACACCCTTGCAGGAACCTATCTTAGGGTATCTTCAGAAATATAATGGGTCTGTCACAAGAGATAATGTTTGTCATTAATTTCTTTTGGTGACAGATGACTTCAGTTCATTTTTACTTTCTCACCTGCCTTAAACAAATTGGCTGTTTAACATTTTTTTTATTCCAATAGGGAGCAGTGCTTCGATGTTTTACACTGAGCAATGATGTGACCTCTAAATTACAAACAAGGAAATAAGCGTTTGCACGGGAGAGGGTGATACATTCTGCGGTTTCCCAAGGAACGTTCCCCCATCAATGGAATTATTACTCTTTTAATTTTAATCATGATGGGGTCTTTCACAGGTTATCAGTCCTGCATTTTATTCTCTGCAACAGATTATTCCCTCTATTTTGCCAACTTGTCTTTTTTAAGTTTCAAAGTGGTTTTTGTTTCCTCTCATTTTGTAAGGTAGAGACAGTACAGTAGATATCTATAACATTGTCATTATTGATAGCAAAATATTGCATTACTGAAACTTTAAAATTTTCTGTTTATAGGATAATTATAATGCTAACATTCATTAGAGTTTGCCACATATTATCCTAAATAACTCACATGTATTGTGAATACAATTCTTAGAGCCATTTTATGGATGAGGAAACTGAGGCACCAAGTGACTTTGCTCAAGGCCAAAAAGCTAATAAGTGGTTGGAGCCCAGGATTTGAATATAGGTAGGCTGACAGTGGCGGTCACACTATATATTCACCTACAGAATAGCAGTATGGTTACAATTCAAAGCCTCTGGGCCAAACTGCGATTATATGAGAGAAATGTGGCATCCTTAGAATCAGATGTATTCTTTCATCACTCCTGGAGTTCTGGCTCTGCTCCCCAATTTGTGTGTGCCGCCATCTCGGCCAGCCAACGTATGGGGGAGGTTTTTAGGAGCTCGTGGATACTGCAAGGAGAATCAGTATCCCAGGGAGCTGAGAACTAACAAGTCCTCACATTAATAGCATCCTTTAAAATGTACAGCTAGTGCCTGTAATGAATTTGATTCTCCCATAATCTTCTTTTTTGGATCTGATCATGATGATATCTTTAAAATGAAAACCAATTATCTTCTCCACACTTCTCCCATTCATGAGTCTTCTACCATTGCTTTTATATTTCACTTTTCTGAAAATTTGGCTCAGATTAAAATTATTAAATTCTTGCAAACGCCGTATATACCTTGAAGGCAAAAATCAGACGTCAAAGTATCAGCACAAAGGAAGTATTTATGTGTGGGACATTCATGGGGTTTTATCACAGGATTTTTTTTCTTATTTACTTATTTAGGATTTTTTTCATTTTTAAACCAAATCGCTCTTAAGCTATTTTTTTCTTCTTCCCATTTCTAAGATCTATTAGATCACATGTACAACATATCATGTAATGTACCTCAATGCAAAGAAAAATAATACAGTGAAGAAAAAGCATCTGTTGGCCTGGGAAGCAGGCAGTATTAGTTATTTCCTTCATACTTCTTTTCTGTGTGAACTTAGGCAGTATATTTACTTAGTATTCTTCACCTGTAAAGTTGAAAAAAATGATAACTGATCTTCAAATATCTCAAAATATTCTCAAAAATGTGAAGTAGTTGCCAAGAACTCTTACTTAGCAGAGGAAAATGATACTGTCACTAAACGATACTTCATTGAGTGTTTTCCACTTTCATTGTTTTTTCTTCAGTATAAACCCAAGGAAACAAAAAAATTCTACGTTGGTAAAATATAAGAGAAAATGGCATGTATTTGGCCATTTTGGTGCTATGTCACAGAGGCAGTATCCTACTAAAGCACTCTCCCATCCTATCTCTCTCTGTGTCAGCAAGACTATAGGAGGATTGAGGACTCAAGGCAGGTATCAAAAGATCCTTATATCATATTTCACTTGTTATAAGATGCCAAAAAAGAAACGAAGATGCTTCTGTGTCTCAAATTGTTGCTCAGATGTGTCTTAAACAGGAGAGACTTGTTTGATCCCCTAGGCTACATGTTCTCACCACATCACCTCCCTGTAAGCGCACGGCACCACTTGTGATTAGACATAATTTTATTTTTGTGGCTTTTGGATTTATGCTTGTATCCCTAAGTTAGACCTCAATTCTATGCGGGAGGAAAGGGCATCTATGCTTACCATCTTACCCAGAGTCTAGCCCTGCAGTTCTTAATGCGGGGGCACTTTGGAAAATTGAGGAGGTGATGGAAGAATTCTCTGGAGGTATTTAGTGGGAGCAGCCAGGAATGCTGGGTGTCCTGCACTGTGCAGGACAGGGCAACATAAAGAACAGTTGCCCTCATCTTGCAAGACTTTAAGTCCTGCCTTACTAAATCATCTAAAATCAGAGTACTTTAGTACACGATATTAATCTTTTTACAAGAAGTTATGTGAAAGGCCCAGTATCCGAGGAAAACATAGTTACTGAGAGGCATGTCTAAATGAATGAGGATATTGTTTCTAAATTATTGAATAATTTATTCACTCTGGGAATTCTGTCTACTTAATTGTATGATTGCTATACAGTAAGCAATTTTGGAACAAACTGGGAAGTGAGTTACTGGTTTTAATTTGATACTTTGTTATTATTGACAATCCATGGTAGACATCCCACAGTGTCCTGTGAAGTAGAAGCTGATATCATCAATCACAAGAAAAATATCCTTTGAGATACCTTTGAAGATTTGGCAGCTCTGGTAGGGTGTATGAGTATTATTTATTTGCTCACTTGTGGACTATCAGACTTTTTCTCCATGGTGAGAGTCTGTACTTGTCTTGGTATGTTATCCCTATCTTAAAAAATTTTTTTTAATATTTTTATTTTACTTTTGAGAGAGAGACAGAGTGTGGGCCAGTGAGGGACAGAGAGAGAGGGAGACACAGAATCTAAAGCAGGCTCCAGGCTCTGAGCTGTTGGCACAGAGCCTAATGTGGGGCTCGAACTCACGGACTGTGAGATCATGACCTGAGCTGAAGTTGGATGCTTAACCGACTGAGCCACCCAGGCACCCCATGTTATCCCTATCTTAATTAAAGTTATTTTCCTTTCTTCTTTTATTATATGCAAATAAGTGTGATCTGTTGCCATTATTTGTTTTTATGCTAGTGTCTATCTGGTGCATCTACACTGTCATTTTCCTATATTCTTTGTGTGTGTGGAATGGCATCTGATCTCTTTGTTTCTCTGTTGAATTTAATGAATTCATATTAAGTAAGTTCAGGCCCCTGCCTACTTCATTATGGTTTCTTGTGTGCCTGCCTGTTTAAATATTATAATACATATTATTTTGTTTTAAATGACCATTCTTTTATTTCTCTTTACAGTGTAGCTAGGATGCTATTTTTACTTCATTTTTAATGTATATAACCAGCTTATATTAGTTTTGACTTTCATTGTATGATAGTAAAGGGAGCCTTGCAAAATATTCGTTTTAAAGAACCTTGGTTTTGACAGAGCTGGGACCCACAAGTCAAAGACAAAATGCCTTGTGTATAGAATATGTTTAATAAATATTTGCTTGATGAACAAATAGATGAATAAGGCAAAAGTGAAGACATAAATCTTTGTTGATAGTTAAGGGAGACTACCATGGCTCCTAAATCAAAGGAAGGAGGTGGGTGTGTCTTTGTTCACACACGCAAAGCTGAGAACGACATACAGTAGGGACAACAAATGGGAATTGGAGGTATTGAATTCTATACTTCTTAAGTTCTGGTCAACAAGTGCATCTCAGTGCAATAGATTTTATTGAGGAATGCGATGTTACCCATCACGAATGGCATATGTTGTCAGCACTGTTGCTGCTGGATTGTTATTACCATTATTATTATTATTACCACAGTAATTTAGTTAACACATTTATCAACTCACATAGTTACCTTTTTTTTGTGGTGAGAACTGTTAAGATTTACTTTCCTAGCAACTTCCAAGTATATAATACGGTATTGTTAACTGTCGTCACCATGCTGTATGTTAAATTTCAAGAACTTACTCATCTTGTAATTGAAAATTTATACCCTTTGACCACCTTCACCCTTTTTCTCTATCCCTTGCCCCTGGCAGCCATCAAACTAAGTTTTGTTTCTATGAATTCTGTTTTTTTTAAGGTTACACATAAAAGTGAGATCATCCGGTATTTGTCTTTCTCTGTCTGACTTACTTCATTTAGTATAATGCCCTTGAAATGTCTCCATCTTGTTGAAAATGGTAGGATTGCCTTCTTTCTCATGGCTGAATAATATTGCATTATATATGCAACATCTTTTGAAATGTCATTAGATGCTATATATAGTATATGAATAATATATTAAAGAAGATGTATATTATATACATATATATTAAAGATACATATATATTAAGGAAGATATATTAGAAATCTATTCATTTGATGGACACTCAGATTATTTCCATGTCTTGGGTATTGTAACTAATGCTGTAATGGGCATGATGGTGAGAATATCTTTTCAAGATCCTGATTTCATTTCCTTTAGATATATACCCAGAAGGGGAATTGCTGGATTATATAGTAGTTCTATTTTTAATATTTTTGAGGAAGCTCCATGCCCTTTTACATAGTGGATGTACCAGTTCACCTTTCCAGCAGTGCACAGATGTTCCCTTGTCTCTATATCCTTGCTGGTGCTTGTTATCGCTTGTCTTTTTGATAATAATTATTTTGATATTAGTTATTCTAACAAGTGTAAGGTAGTTTTGAGTAGCATTTCCCTGATAATTAATGGTTGAGCACCTTTTCATGTACCTTTTGGGCATTTGTATGTCTTCTTTGGAAAAATGTTTATTCAGGTCTGTTGCCCATTTTTTAATCAGATTATTTATTTTTTTGTTATTGAGTTGTTAAATATTTTGAGTGTATTTCTATATACTTCTATATATATATATATATATATATATATATATATATAGAAAGAGAGAGAGAGAGAGAGAGAGTTCTTTATGTATTTTGGATATTAACCTCTTATCAGCTGTATGGTTTGCAAATATTTCTCCCACTCAGTAGGTTGCCTTTTCATCTTGTTGATTGTTTCTTTTGCTGTGAATTGCTGTGAAGAGCGTTTTAGTTTGATGTTGTCCCACTTGCTTGTTTTGGCTTTTGTTGCTTGTGCTTTTGGTGCCATACTGTTTTAATTACTGTAGTTTTGTATTATAGCTTAAAATCAGGAAGTGTGATGCCTCCAGCTTTATTCTTTCTCAGAGTTGCTTTGGCTTTGCAACCTTTTGTGATTCCATGTGAATTTTAGAATTGTTTTTCTTGTTCTTATATTAATATTGGAATTTTGATAGGGATTGCATTGATTCTATAGATGATGTTGGGTAGCATGGGTATTATAATATTAATTCTTCTAGCCCATAAACATGAGATATCTTTCCATTCATTTGTGTCTTCTTCAATTTCTTTTATCAATATTTGGTAGTTTTCAGTGTGCAGATCTTTCACTTCCTTGGCTAAATTTATTTTTAAGTATTTTATTGTTTTTGATGTTATTGTAAATTGGATTGTTATTTTTATTTCTTTTACTGATAGTTTATTGTTAACCAATAAACAACTGATTTTTGTGTGTTGATTTTGTATCCTGCAACTTTAATGAATCCATTTATTAGCTCTAACAGTTATTTGGTGTAGTCTTTAGGGTTTTCCATATATAAGATAACGTCTTCTGCAATAAGAGAGAATTTTGCTACTTCCTTTCTGATTTGGATACTCTCTTTCTTTCTTTCTCTCTTTCTTTCTTTCTTTCTTTCTTTCTTTCTTTCTTTCTTTCTTCTCTCTCTTTCTTTCTTTCTGTATTTCTTTCTAAAGTTTATTTATTTATTTTGAGAGAAAGAGAGAGAGCAGAAGCAGGAGAAGGGCAGAGAGAGAGAGAGAGAGAGAGAGAGAGAGAGAATCCCAAGCAGGCTCTGCGTCATCAGGGTAGAGCCCAATGCGGGGCTTGATTTCATGAACTGGGAAATCATAACCTGAGCCGAGACCAAGAGTCAGATGCTCAACTGAGCCACCTAGGCTTGCTTTCTTGCTTTTCTTTCTTTCTTTCTTTCTTTCTTTCTTTCTTTCTTTCTTTCTTTCTTTTTCTCTTTTGTTCTCTTTTTCTTTCTTTCTTTTCTTTTTTTGCCTAACTGCTCTGGCTAGGATTTATAGTACTATGTTGAATAGGACTAGTGGGAATGGGCACCCTTGTCTTGTTCCTGATCTTAAAGGAAAAGCTTTCAACCTTTCACCTTGAGTATGATGTTACTTGTGGTCTTGTCAGATATGGCCTGCGTTATATTGAGGTGTGTTCCTTCTATAGTCAGTTTGTTGAGAGTTTTTATCATGAAAGGATGTTGAATTTTGTCAAAAGATTTTTATGCATCTATTGAGATGATTGTGATTTTTATCTTTCATTCTATTACAGTGATGTAATTAAAATTATTAGTGAGTAGTATTTAAATAATGTTAAATGACTTCCTTTATATATACACTAAACAATACAAAGATAATTTCTTCTATATTAAAAACTATTTTTTAAAAAACATGGCTAATGTAAAGGTCTTATGCTTAAGATGCAGTTACCATTTTGAAGTAAATGGGGTTCTTCATTCCTTCAACATTCAAGTTAGTCAAGATTTCTTGATGAGAAAGATATTGTAACAATGGAGGATGTTATTTGAAAAAGAAATGTGGAAAAAGATCTTATTTGCTAGGTCTTACATATGCTTTCAAATTTAACTTTCAAATATAATTTTCATTATGTTGAATTTCAACAGATTCTAACTTCAAATTTTTTTGTAGTCTTTTGAATAATTGTGCTTATTAGACATGTCATGCTGCTTTAGTTTGCAATGTTGTCTTCTCTTTGAGAAGTACAAGAGAAATACCTCTGTCATGACATCACCACATTTTTGATCTGCTATTTTAATTTCTTAAACGAAGGACATTGTAGTAGTTATTTCTACCTCATTGGAGCAAAACATTTGACCTCTTCAGATAATACAGAAATTCCCCAAAAGCATGGTTTTTGAACTAGTAAGGTGGTAATAGGGCACCACCTACCACTACATGGTTTTGTCCAACAAATGGTAGCTGGAACAAATAAAGAGCTATTAATTCCACCATACTGTCTATGGTTGACTTTTACTATAGTATTGTTGTCCGTGGCTATTGACACTAACTGTAGGTGTGGACCCCCACATGAAAGAATACCAGCGTATTGAGTATGTGCTGAAAAATACCCATACAAGTCTGCCAGGAGACAGAGCTACATTTGTTTATGTGTGTGGATGTGTATGTGAGAGCTTCTTTAAATATTTGTGGTGTGCTCTGAGATGGCCCATGCATTTCCTTCACACGCGACACAGACACTAGTCGTGATGTTCTCCTGCTCTTGTATGCACTAATAACACAAGGGATAGTGCAGGTCATGGGAAAAATGGGTGTGGAGGAGTCATGGATGTCTTTGGTAAGTTATTCTGCCAGATTGTAGCCAAAATTATTTTCAAATTAGTGTTGGGGAGGGGGAGGGAGCTGCCTTTCTTAGTAAGAGGAGGAATAATACAAATCCTAAATATCTTTTGATAAGTAATAAAATGCATTGCTAATAGATAATTTACAAATATATAACTACTAAGTTTACTTGCATTTAGAATTCCAGCCCTTTTTATGATTGTGATATAATGAGATAATCTATGCAAATTTGCTTATAGTTCATATACTAAGTGTTCAATAAGTGTTAGCTTCTGTTTTGGATTGTGATGATATTTTATTGTCAACAATAAAGTTATTGGCAGTAATAAAAATTGTAGTGGTATTGTACAGCAGCCCCATTTACAGTTTAAATTGCATCAGATATTTCTTGACTTCCAGGATTTTAATTGCAATCTAATACAGTTGCAAGGATTTGGTTATGACTGCTTAATCTCTCTTTTTTAAAAAAAGCTAATTAATCATCACTAATTTTTAGATTCAAAACCTCTATAGTGATCTCTCTATGGTTTTCTGTGATGCCAAGTGTTACTGTTTAAATGTGCTGGGATTTCCATGGACTCTTAATTTTGAGAGCCAAATAAATGTGGAGGCTGAATTGTGGCTATTGCCCTTGAGACTTTCGATAGTCCTATTGTCCCATGAGCATCAGTCTGCCTGAGATGCCCTCTATTACTCTTACTTTTCTTTGGGTTCAATCAGTCCTCTTTTTTTCTGAAGCATCCCTAACATCAGAGGAGAGAAACCACAAATTGCTATGAGATCACTAGAATATTCAAACATCAGCAGCAGCTTGACATTTCTTTCAAGTTGAGTGTTCAGTGATCAAATTGTACATTAATTTTACATTTCAGGCCATAACAATCCCAGATTTGTTTGAGTATCTAATAATATTCAGTTTATATAATTCCAAGTAAAGTTCTCTTCTCTCCTTTTTCCTCCCCTCCCAAGACCTGTGTTTGAGGAAATATTTTGAGCATATTTCTTTAGAAACGCCTGTTACAATACTCCTTAAATACATACTACACGCGAATACCTTCAAATTGATTAGCTGATCTGAATACCTAATACATGTTGTAGGAAATGATACACAGGACAACGACGTTTTGACAGAGGAGATACTGTATAAGTTGGCTAGTTAGAAGTTTGAGAGGGCGTGTAACAGAGTAAAGAGAGGGATGCTAGTTGGCCAGGGGAAATTGCTGCACATATAAAGGGAAAAAGCACTAAAAAGGAATGCCAAGTTGGGAGTTGTTAACAATAAACTTCACTCTTTAATACAATAGTATAAGTCTTTCTGGTCCTGATATCCTAATAGGGAGGACTCCAGGAGCCGCAGAACAGAAAGATGACCTTCATTCCCCCTTTTTAAAATAATAGGGGACAAAATTTTTATGTAAATATTTCAATGTAAAATCTTTATAACTTGGTCTTTCACTTTGTCTTCTTCTGTTAGTTAACAATTAAATTTCTCTTTCTATTTTTTTCTTCTTGTATCATTCAGCCAGGATGTGTCGTCTCCTGGTTTTTAGGAGATGATGTAGTTGTGTTTTCGTGCACTGGCACAAACTGTTTTCTCCAATTGGCCATTGTTTTCTAGAGAGACTGACTTCTGTGTACCAGAACCGGCACAGTCTGGCATTTGGGCCTGGATGCCACCTCTCAGAACTGATGAAATGCCATTCTGGCTGATTAATTAGATATGTTTCACAACCTGTTGCAGGATAAGGGACGTGAGAGCATTCTGCATTAGTAGCTTGAGAATTTTGAGATTTTTCTCCTTCTCTTACAATTAGGAAAGATGCCAATTTTGCTTTTGTTGTAATTTTAAAATGCTTTGTGAAAATTTCAAAACTAAAAGGAAAATGATGGGGCGCCTAGGTGGCTCAGTCGGTTAAGAGTCCGACTTCAGCTCAGGTCACGATCTCCTGGTCCGTGAGTTCGAGCCCCGCATCGGGCTCTGGGCTGATGGCTCAGAGCCTGGAGCCTGCTTCCGATTCTGTGTCTCCCTCTCTCTCTGCCCTTCCCCCGTTCATGCTCTGTCTCTCTCTGTCTCAAAAATAAATAAACGTTAAAAAAAAATAAAAAAAAAAAAGGAAAATGATGTCTTAAAAGTAACACTGAAAATGAGTCTGGATATGATCTCTTCATTAATACAGTTTGGTTTTTAAAGGAATCTTTCAATTTGTAAATCCAGTAGCAATACACATATCTCTGTAAAACAGACTCTTGCAGGTGCATTTAAAAATGTTTTTGATGTTTATTTTTGAGGGGGGGGGGTTGCAGAGAGAGAAGGAGACACAGAATCTGAAGCAGGCTGAGCTGTCAGCACAGAGCCTGATGCGGGGCTCGAACCCACAAACAGTGAGATCATGACTTGAGCTGAAGTCTGATGTCCAACTGACTGAGCCACCCAGCCGCCCCATTGCAGGTGCACTTTAAGCAAATTAGTCAAATTTATCTGTTAACATATGTACAGTACCAGGGTGTTCATTATAGTAGTAGACTGCGATACTCGCTCTTTCGTATCACCTTATAGCATAGTTTACTTGTGATTATTTCAATTACAAACAGTTTTTCAACATATTTTCTTTAATCTTTAAAACTGTGAGGAAGGCAGAAGGATATTTTCTTGTTTATAGAAGAGAAGCCCAAGGAGAAATTGTTGGAGCTGAAAGCAAAACTAAGATAATCTGACTTGTGTCCCTGTCAGCGTGTCCTTGGTATACCTGATCTTCCTGACTCTAACTGTCTCCTCTGAGTTCTGTCAGACTTGCCACGTGAGCAGTGATTCTCTTTATATCTGTGTTGTTTTCGTGGGTAACAATAAATAGGAGGCTTTCATGTGCTTTGTAGAGTGCGCAATTTTCCTTGAAGAGATGTCATATCATGTAGTGCTTGAGACTGCAGACTTTGGAGGGGCGCCTGGGTGGCTCAGTTGGTTTAGCACCCGACTTCAGCTCAGGTCATGATCTCACAGTTCGTAGGTTCAAGCCCCGCGTCGGACTCTGTGCTGACAACTCAGAGCCTGGAGCCTGCTTCAGATTCTGTGTCTCCCTCTCTCTGTGCCCCTCCCCCACTCACACTTTCTCTCTCAAAAATAAATTAAAAAATTTTAAAAAAAAGACTCTAGAGCCCACTGCTGGGCTGTATTTGAACCCCAGCTCTACCACTTAGCAGCTACATGATGCTGGGAAAGGTGACTGCTCTGGGCCTCAGTGTTTTTTCATCAATAAACCGAGAATAAGAAAAGTGCCTATGTTCTTAGGGATGTTGTGACAGTTGAATGAATGAACATATGTAAAGCATAAAAAAGAGTGCCAGCACAGAGTAAGCACTTCACACATTATTATGATTACTTAAGAATTGCATTTTTCAGAGTGGACGTGACTTTATTTTGCAGTGTCCAGAGGGGACTCATTATGTCTGCATTAAACAGAACCGACTCCCCAAATTCTGCTTGTGTAGTGAATATTTTTCCCTTAGAAAATCCATCTCTATCCGACAGAGTGTTTATTTGCTTGCCTTGAGTCTTAGTCTAAAGTATAAATATGGTGTGTGGAATAGGGCATTGAACCAAGGTATGAGACAGGGACTTTAGTCCCAGCTCATTTACCAGCTGTGACCTTGAGTCAGTCACTAAACCTCCTCAGGCTCAGCTTCTTTTCTCCTCAGAAGAAGGCTAGACTATTAGACTTCCGAGTCCACTTATCAAATCCCTTTCTGTGATTGAGGTGATCGGGGCAAGTCCACTTTAACAAAAATATTAGGCAAAGCCCTCCTTATGCATCCCATTTAGTTAAATCCTGTTATTAGAAGGATTTAGCTATTATTACATAGGTAGTATTGGGAAGTGCCTGTGTAGATTTTGGGGAATTAAATATTCTAAGGCATTTTAACACAAGTTTCCTCATATAGCCTAAGGAAAAACCATTCATCAAATTAAACAGCGTATCATGGAGCACCTTGGATAAAATAGGTGACGTATCCTTTGGCCGAATCTCTGCTTTGTGGAGCAATCAGTGTAAACTCCGCTTCTTCCCACATTGTCCTTTGCAGTTCAGGGTCACCTTACCAGGCACTGCAGTGAGAATGGAGAGGAGAAAGAGAAAGGACTCTTTTGTCTGTGCACCGGGGGAAAAGGTGCTGGCTTCCCCACACTTGCTCCTTCAGGCTTCTGAGCCAGCCTCAGCTTATACATCGATCATTATAATGAAGAACTAAAATGAGAAATAAAAATAAGGAGAAAAAGTCTTTCTTGAGCAGTGATGTAACTGACAGCTGATGATTTCCTGTGATCCTCCTTTACTTTTTGTTTTGAAGGACATGCTGAACCTCTGGAGCCTTTTTTCTCCATCAGCCAGATGGGAACACTGTCCTTAAGGGCAATGTGGGTAAAGACAGAAGGAATGTGGGTAACTAATAACTTATTAAAAGACAGATTGCAAGGATAACCCAATATATAAACCCCAGCTCGCCAAGCATGGTGGTGTGTGATTTACGTCACAGAAGATGTTTGGGTTTGTAAACTCTTGTACACTGAGGGGCTGATTTAACTTTCAGTTCTTTGAGGAAGAGCTTCCTTCCTTGATTTCTCCCAAGCCTAGGAATGCTGGGCCTGGGTGGGACAGGGGTTGCAGCAGTGTGCAAAGTCTTAGACCATGGTGAGGGAAGGGTGGATTGTCCTCAGTAATTCAGAGGAACCCCCCACCCTCTCCCTGAGGTTGCTCCTTATTACAGGAATCTCAAGGGGGTGCTGTCAACCACAGAGCTGATCAGGATCAGGTTGAGGTCCTTGGCTTAAAGAGCAAAGACCGTCAACAGTGCTAGAAAAGAACCTGGGGATAATGCCTTGAAAAAGTGAGCTCTCAGGGTCTGGGTCTGTTTCCTCACTGAGTAAGAGCACTAACATATAGAGTGATATCACTCAGGATATGCCTGGTACATAACTTTTTTCTTTGGTGTATATTTCTACTTGTTTGCAGGGCCAAGGAGATCTGTTGAAGAATGCCAAGAATGAAGCTGTAGAAAACATGAAGCAGATCCAGCTGGCGTGCTTGTCTTGTGGACTTAGTAAGGCACCTAGCAGTTGTGCCGAGACCAAGAGCAAACGCAGCCTGGAAGCCATAGAGGAGAAGGAGAGTGGCGAGGAGAACGGGAAGCTGTGACCCTGAGCAGTACCGACACACTCACCCATCCTTCCTCTTGAGGACTCTGGTTTTTCTTTCTGGTTTTCTTTCTGTAAGCTTTTTAGAAATTCACAAAAAGGTACCCTCTGTGGGGTGTTGGACATAGACAGATATTTTCACAATGTCAGTATTTTAATGTAGTTAATTTATCTAAGTTAAAAGCTTTAGTAGCAGTGTTTAAAATTCTGAGATGAGTGTACATACCCATGTGTGGATGTGAGTGGGAGTGTGTGTGTGTGTGTGTGTGTGTGTGTATGTGTGTGTATGTGTATGAGAGAGAGAGAGAGAGAGAGAGAAAGAGAGAAAGAGACAGAAAGTGAAGTGAGAGAAAAAGAGAGGGAGAGAGATTGAGATCCTGTGAAAATCTACTCTATGTTGCATTATTCATTTAGTAAGTTATTATGTTATCATTTGGGGGCAAATTTGTTAATCTGAAATTCTAAAGAGCACTTACTATAACCTGTTGCTGTGTTTAATTTTACTTCTCTACCTTCTTCATTTAATTTAGAGATCTTAACATAGGTTATTATCAAAGGAAGCCAAATTTACCAGTGCATAGATGTTTTGATAGACTAAATATAGATTAGAAAAATTCCTAAGAATCACAGTAGAAATAAAAGTGAGTGAAAGATTAAAAAATGATCAGAATTTCTAAGAGAATCAGCAAAATCATTTCTTCACTTAGAAACTCTTTAAACTATTTATTAAATAAAATCAAATTTTAGAAAGTTTTTTTGTGGTTGTATATTAAACATGTATGATTTCAGTGGAAAAGCTGATCATAAGTGAATTTATACCCACCTACATGGAACTCTGAAACACAATGAGAGCTCTGTTGTAATTAGGACTTTGATGTGACCTTATTTTCAGTTATGAAATGTCAAGATTGAGATTTTTAGGAAGGCCTCATTCTTCCAAACTGGGAGTCTAGCATTCATCTATAACAGACATGAGCAGCTAGGAGGTCTTGGTTTTTATTAAATATAATTTATTGTACTAAATTTAAATTTAAAGACATTGTTCAACCACATCATCATGTTGAAATGACATAAATTCCGTGGGTCAGATAACATCTTTGTGATGATGTAAGAGCTAACTTGTTACAAAATATGATATAATTTTAATACATGAACAAAAATATACATACAAAAGAAGCAAACTAATTAGGGTACATTTATAATTGCATCCAGATAATTTTTACCCTTATATCTTCATAAAGAACTTGAGTGTAATATGTTTGTTACTTCCACCAGAACTAAATGTTCTATGGTTATGAAAATATATTTATTTAAAACATTGCTTTTATTTTGAAAAGCTTCTTAATTAATTTGATTAACAAATACGCAAGTTTGGGGGAAACTAGGGAAGATAATTGTTAAAATTTTTGCAATTATAAGCATCTTCTATAGCTACTGTGTTAAGTTTTTTTCTGACTTCTTAACACTATTATGTTCATGTTGCACATTACTGAAAGTAAAGATATGAAACAACAATTTTATGGTTCTCTTTTATTATGAATTCTTTGAAAAGAGAAAAATAATGAAAATGAGTTATTATATTAAAAATATCTCAAAGGTATGATATTTCCATGAACCAAATGTGAAATTTCTCCTTGGGTTTAAAACTGGGTGTTTAGCGAGGTTCATGAGCTCATTTTAAGGTAGGTTTTCAAGGGTACTATAATTGCCTGGAAAAATTTCTTTACACTCCATTATATTTAACCTGCACAGTAAAAGGAATAGTGGAATGTAGTATCTAACCTCCTTATGACAAAAAAAAAGAGGTGATAGAGACAAAAACAAAATCCACTTCACATCAGCTAATTGGTTGGTTTCACCGGTGGACCTCTTCACCTCCCTGAATTCCATTCAGAGAAGTACATGCCTTTACTGGTGGTATGGAGAGGTGGGAAGAGAAGACAAAGGGTAAAAACTCTCGAAGAATATTATTGATTTCTTAATTTGAGGCTCAAAGCTAATCCTTAAAAGTGGCTTCCCTAGTTTATTCCAATTGTCCTAGAGCTCCACTTACAGGAGCTTACTCAAATGTTCTTGGACTGTTTTTGTTTTTAGTTTAAATAAATTGAGTCTGGGGGGAAAAAAAGTATTTCTGAGAACATGATATGGGTTCCACCTCATCTAATGCTCCCTCTGGCAATGGGTTGTCTACCAGTCTCTACTCCACTGCATTGGGTCTGATTGCTAGCCAGGGAGTGAAGGGTGGGGCAGGGTGGAGCTTCAGATTTTGAGAATAGAGAAGTTACAAGGGAAACATATTTCCTATAATGGTCTTGCCTCTGGATGGAATTATAGAAACAAAGCAAACTTCTTACATTATTACATTCTACCAGTGTCTGTCTTCTTTCCAGACTTGCACTGTAGTAGAAAAATCCTCCTTCCACCTGCTTAGCTTTTGATGATGCTAGGAATGTAATGGTAGATATTAATTCAATTTTTGTTTATTAATTTTTACATTACCAATGTGATATGAAGCAGAGATGGTAGGTGTTATCACTGACAGAGCCACTGATAAAGTGAATGGAAGATTTGACTTTAGATTCTGGTCTGTCTGATTTTATGTGGAAGAGTATTTGTTCAGTGGTTTTGATTTTTTAATTTCTCAAAATTTTAAACTAAACTATCAACTCTTTCCTTTATAACCACCAATGAAAAGAATGTTATTGTATTCTTTGATAATAAAATACTAATGATCAATATAAAAATACAATAATACAGATATATAAAAAAATCACCCACTAGTAACATTATGGATTTATATCCATTCAGACACTGTTTAGAGTTTATGCATCTAAATGTACTTTCATTTTTAAGAAAATTGAGATCACATTATATAAAGTGTTTTTTGTAACAGTCTTTCCACACAATAAAAACAATACATCATGGATCTCTTTCTATGTCAATGAATATATCTGTACATTGGAACTCTCAGCCTTTGAATGGAATCTAGTCCACAAATAATGTATTTTATGTGGCTGCTGAATCTTTTTCAAAAAGTTTTAAACAATAGACAACTTTTAAAAATCATGAGATTTCACATAAAAATTTAATTTTCTACTTCTAAGATTGGGTATTCTGACAACACTAGACGTCCTTCTGCACCTCCCCACATGTTACTTGTCATGAATTAATTGGAGTTGGCCTCTCCAAAAGAGGCATGTGCTGTCCAGTTTGCCAAAGAGCTTCTTCATTCGTTTATGTTACATCTTGCCTCTGTAGATGTCTTAGGTGGTGATTCTTGATCCAAATTAGTATTAGTGTCTTATTATGTGGATTACTATAATATATTAAACAATCCCCATTGTTAGACTTTTCTCTCCTAATTTCTTGTTATGCAAGCATTGCAGTGATGAAAATCATTTTTTCAAAGTGGTACAATTTTTTTCTTTAAGACAAATTTCTAGAAGTGGAATTTTTGGGTCAAAGGTTATATAGATGATTTTTAGGGATTTTGTGATACATTGCCAAATAGTCTCCAAAAAAACTTGTTCAATTTAAATTCCCACCAGGAATTTATGAGAGTGCTCAAATCTTGGCTAATACCAAATGTAATTATTGTTATTTATGTCTTTGCCAATCTGCTAGCTTAAAAAATCTTATTTCTCTTTATCCTCTACTCTCTAGTGAGATTGAACACATATTAGTATATTCATTAACTTCAGATAATTTTATATAGATAGTTATAATTTTTCTGATTGCTTTTGAGTGGGATGGTAACTTTTAATCTGTTTATTATTATTTTTTTAAAAGGCATTTACTTAATAAGAATATTAACCCTGTGTTTTTCATATATGTTGCTACTAATGTCTTTTGATATACATATACCTAATTTAATCCAAGCATGATTTTTTTTCCTTTATGATTAGTGTTAAGACATCTTTGCTGACCTATGCTTGTGAAAATATTATCCTATATTATCTGCTAGTATCTTTCTTGGTTTACTTTTCACATTTAAACCTATAATCCTCCTAGAATTGCTTTTTGTGTATAGTGTAAGGTAGAGTTCTAATTTCTTCTGTTCCCAGAATGGATAATCAGTTGACCCAGCCCATCTACTGTAGATTGTTTTATGTCCATGACTCTGTAATGCCACCCTTGTAAAAATGAGGCACTTATATATGTGTGTGACTCTTTCTGGAATCTCTGTTTGGTTCCATTGGTCTGTGTCTGTCCTGGCAACATTACTGTACTGTCTTAACTGTGATAGTTTTTTTAATGTTTTGATTATCAGAGAGAGTAGGCCTCCCTACTTCTCTACCTCTTCATCATTTTCTCGATTATTTTTGGTTCTTTGCATTTCCATATATCAATTTCTATCAGGTACCTTCTGGAATTTTTATTGGTATTACATGTATATATCATGTATATCAGTCATATATTACACGAATATATCATTTGGGGGAGCTTGGACCTTCACATTATTGAGTATTACAGTCCATTCACAGGATGCATTACTCCCTTTATTCAGGTCTTATTTAATTTCTCTTAATACAATTTTATGGATTTCTGTATGAAGGTCTTGCACAACTTTCAGTAGGTTTACTCCTAGGTATTTGATTTTTTTAAGCTATTAGAAACAGTAGCACTTTAAAATTTAAATTTCCAAGTTGTGGTATATAGAAAATACAGTATATTGTTTTGTAATGATCATGTATGGAATGAACTTGATAAACTAATTGTTGATTTTAAATTACCTATTAATTCTTTTAGATTTTGTAGGTACATAATCATGTCATCTGCAAATAATGACAATTTTATTTTTTCTTTTATGATCCTTAAGCATTTTACTTATGTGTCTTATCTGTTTTTCTTGATTTGTCGAACTGGTTAAAACCTCCAGTACAATATTCAATAGAAGTGATGTTAGTAAACATCCTTTCTTATTCCCAATCTTGGAGGAATTTTGCACTATTTCATCATTATGTACAATGTTTACTCAAGGTTCTGGTAGATTCTATTGGGTAATTTAAAATTTTTTAAATATAAATTTTGCCATTGATATATAGATAAAACCATAAAACTCTTAGGAGAAAATATGGGAGAGAATTTTGTGAACTTGAGTTAAGGTTATGAATTTTAGACATGACACCAAAAACACAAGTAACAAAGGAAGAAATAAGATTGAACGTCAGATTTTAAAATTCTGTACTTCAAATGACACCATAAAGAAAGTGAACAATTTGCAGAATGAGTTTGCAACTAGTATATCTGTTAAAGGATTGACATCCAGGATACATAAACAATCACTACAACATCATAAAAAGACAACCCATTCTAAAAAAAAATGGACAAAGGATCTGAATAAACATTTCTTCAGAGAAGATACACAAATGAGCAATAAGCACATGGAAAGATGCTCAGTAGCATTGGTCATAAGGAAAATTTAAATTGAAACCACAATGGGGTAGCATTTCTCATCCAGCAGGGTAGCTATAATAAAAAGAAGACAGATAGTTCAAGAGCTAGTGAGGATGTAGAGAAATTAGAACTGTTATACACTATTAGAGGAAGTGTAAAATGGTCCAGCTTCTTTGGAAAAGAACCTGGCACTTCGTTGAAAGATTAAACATAGAGTTACCATGTGACCAGCAGTTCTACTTCTAGGCATATACCCAACAAAAATGAAAATATATGAACATAAATGTTCATAGCAGCATTATTCACAACAGCAAAAAAAGTGGAAACAATCCAAGTGTCCATCAACTGATTAAAGGATAAAAAAGATAGCATATCTTTAAAATGGATTGTTCAACAGTAAAAAGAAAGGAAGTACCAATACATGTTACAACATGAATGAACCTTGAAAACATTATGCTAAGTGAAGGAAGCCAGGCACAAAGGCCACATATTGTATAATTCCATTTGTATGAAATGTCCATAGGAAAATCAGTGGAGACAGAAAGTGCACTAGTAGTTGTCAGGAGTTGGGAGAAAGTGGGGTGAGGAGTTACTGCTGATGGGTATGTGGTTTCTTTTGGGGGTGATGAAATGTTCTGGAATCAGATAGTGGTGATGGTTGCACCGCCTTGTGAAGGTACTAAAAACTATGTAGTGTAAAAGGGTGAGTTTTATCTTATGTAAATTATCAGTGAAAGGGTTCTTTAAAAAGAAGAAATATAGAAAAGAGAGTTTACATAATGAATTGAGCACCAGTGAATAGTGAAATAACTCCAAAAGTCTGACATAAGAAATTGGAGTGGAGGAGAAGGGTGGTAGAAAATATATTTGAAGGAATAATGACTGAGAAAACTTACTTTTAATGGAAACTATAAAACTACAGATCTAAGAACCTTCAAAAAAATCCCCAGGACCAGAAACATGAGGTGAACAACCAAGGCATATTATAATAAAATTATTCAAAAGTAGCGATATTGAGAAAGTCTTAAAAGTAGACAGCAAAATAAGACATGTATGAATAGTACATAGAAAATTAGCACATTTTTTTAGTGTAAACCGTGTGAGATGACAGTGGAGCAACTTTAAATACTGAAAGAGAAGCCAACGCTTAATCATTCAAAAATAAAAGTGATATGAAGAATTTCAAAAGATGAAAGAATTCATCGCCAGCACTCCTGCACTACCAGAAATGTTAAAGGAAGTTATGACTTTGTTAAATGATCATTTATTAGGTAGAGTCCCACAGTGTTGGATGGTTCCACAGAAGGCCACAAGGAAATTGAAATAGAGAAGTTTGTTACCCACAAGTCTTGGAGAAAGTATTTGGTATGCCTTAAGGGGCCATGGGGAGGTCAAGGCAGGGAGCAGGCAGAGAGAAAGTGGGGGCACCCAGGGTGCATGCCTTTATTAGGACCTGAGGTGGAGTGCTTTGGGGTTCTTGGGCTAAGTAAGGCTGGATTAGCCAATTCAAAAGGTTTTGGTAAGCTTTGTGGGGGTCTTATCTACAGAGCACACAAGGAGAAGGCCTGGGGAGGTGGAGAGACTGTGGGGTAGTGATATCAGAAGTCTGTGTACTGTGGGCTGCTAACCAGGGTGTACATTCAAGAAAGGGACTGGTATCACATCAAGTCCCCCACAGGCCTCTTGGCCACACAAAATGGGTGCGGAGGTGGCAATATTATAGAGTAATTTCATTAAACTCTCAACAAAATTCCTCCAGAATGGAAGAGATGATGCCAGATGAAAACATGAATCTACACAAAGGAATAAAGAACACTAGAAACAGGAACTGTAGGGTAAATACATTAAAAAGTGTATTACTTAAATCTCAAAGCGATAAATGACTGTTTAAACAAAAACAACAAGGCAATGTGGAATTTGTAAACGATATAAAAGGATAAGAATAGCACTAACCTGGAAGGAGAGAAATGTCCCTGTACTAGGTGTAAAATAGTATGATATCACTTGAAGGCAGATTGTGGTAAGTTAGAGTATACTCTAAGCCCTCAATCAACCACTAAAACAAGAAAGCAAAGAGCAATAACTAGTAAGCCAGCCAAGGAGATAAAATTGAATCAGAAAAATATTTGATTAATCCCAAAGAAGGCATAAATAGAAAAAAAATAGGAGAGAAGAACAGATAGGAGAAAAAAAAAAAAAAACAACTAGCAAGATGATTGTCTTAAAGCCTAACTATGGCAATAATCACATTAAAAGTAAACTTTATAAATACTACAAGAAAAGGCAGAAATTATCTGATTGGATAAAATAAGACTAAACAATCTGCTGTCTATAAGAAGTACACCTCAAATAGAAGGGCACAGACAGGTTAAAAGTGAAAAGATGGAGAAGGTATATCGTCCTAATATGAATCAAAAGAAAACTGGAATGACTATATTAATATCAGATGAAGTAGCTTTCAGAGCAATTAATGACACCAGTGATAAAGAAGGTCATTTCATAGTGATTGAGGAGTCACTTCATCAAGAAGATGTAACAATTCTACATGTGTATGCAACTGATACCAGAACTTGAAAATACATGAAGCAAAAACTGATAGAATTGCCAGAAGAAATGCATAACCATACAGTTATAGTCAGGGTTTTCGATATACCTTTCTCAATAATTGATAGAACAAATAGAAAATCATTATGAATATAGGAGATTTAAATCATATCATCAACCACCTTAACATAATTGCCATTTATACAACACTATACTCAACAACAGAAGCATACACACTTTTTTAATGTGTACAGGAAAATTTACCAAGATAGACCATATTCTGGATCATAAAACACGTCTCAATAAGGAATTTTAAAAGAATTAAAATTATACACAGTGTGTTCTCTGACTACAAAGGAATCACATGAGAAATCAGTAATAGACCTTTGGAAAATCTCCAAATATTTGAAGACTAACTGAAGCACTTCTATATAATTCATTAGTCAAAGAAGAAATCAAAAAGGAAATCGGGTGTTATTTTGAATATGTGACAAATCATGGAATCACACTAATGCCATTCATAGGTGGAAATTTATAGCAGTTAACATCTGTATTAGAAAAGAAGGGGATATGAAAACTTTAGGCCTACAAATTCTATAACTTCCTTGGAAGACACAAAGTGCCAAATCTCAAAACAATTATATGAGTAAAAGAGGTCAGACAAAAAGTATATACTGCGTATCCAATAATATAAATGTTTGGAAATGCAAACTAATGAATAGTGACAGATCAGTGGTTGCCTGGGAACAGTGGGGAGTGTGGGGTTACAAAGTGTGCAAGGAGGATGTGTATGTTCATTATCTTGATTGTGGTGATGGTTTCACATGTTATACATATATCAAAACGTAATCAAATTGTGTGCTTGAAATATGTGGAATTAATTGTGTGATATTACACCTCAATAGAGCCCTTAAAGATACATGACGGTATCTCTTAAATTAATGATAATTTTGAGTAATAATAATAATAATAATAAGTAAACTTTACTCCTGCCTGTATGTTTGCTGTTTCTTTTTTTTCTTTGTTCAAGACTTTGCCTCTGTGTATATAGTGAGTTTGCAGAGTTAGGTGTCTTTTTAGCTTATAAAAACTTTCTTTTTGTATTTTCCAGTGTGTGTGTGTATGTGTGTGCCTAGAAACGCATTTTCTTTGTGTCACTACTTTAGTTTTTTGAGGTGCAGCATTTGGCCTTATCATCATCATATCTTTCCTTCATATTTTCTGTAATCATGTTATTTTTCTGCACTTGTCTTTGAATCCTGGGGGGTTTTCTTGTGACTTTCCTTTACAACAACATTCCATTTTATATATTGTCAATATTGCTGCTTAATATTCAATCACATTTTTCATTTCAAAGTATTTCTTCTTATCTCATCTGGCTCTTTGTTTAAATTCCTGCTTGCCTCTCAGACAGCTTTTTTCCCTTATGATCTATTTTCTGATCCCATCATTAGTACCTAGCACTTACCTATCTTCTATGTCCCACATACTGTGCTACATGCTGACATGCATAAGTTCATTTAGTTCTCAAAACAGTCTTACAGATTGCTATTATTATCTCCATTAAAAACGGGCAACTGGGGCTTAGAGAGTGTTCAGTTACCTATTGCTACATAAGAAATCACCCCCAAACCTACCCTTTTAAAAAATGGAGCCCATTCATTTTGTTCAACTATCTGCAATGTAGGTAGGCTTCAATAGGGGTACCCATCTCTGTTTTACTCCGTGTCAGTTGGGATGATGTGAACGCCAGGGGCTGGAACCATTTGAAAGCTTGTTCTTGCCCAGGGCCAGTGGTTGATGCTGGCTGAGACCTAAGCTGGGATCTATAAGTAGCCTCTGCATGTGGACACAGAGTGAGTGTCCCTTGAGAGGGCCAGCCAGGATAAAGCCATATTGCCTTTTATGACCTAGCCTTGTAAGTCACACCACACTATACCCACTGAAGCTATGATAAATGCATACCCGGTATCAAGGAGGAGGGTGTGAAAAACTTTAACTATTGATCAGGTGTGGTAAGGTTCTGAAAGAGCACGTGACCCCCGAAATGTTGCTGTTGTCCTCTTTGGAAATTTTAATCTCTCACAGAGAAGTTAAATGTTTTTCCCAAGGTCATATGATGATAATGAAGGAAAATGACTTCTTATAAATCTTATTTCATAGAAATTATAATAAATTTCCTTGAGTAAAACTTGATGCTATCTCAAATGTTCTTAAAAGTGTATGACCTTCCACGACTTATGGTCATGTCCCTTTATATTTTAGCATTTGTATTATAGCCTTTTATGTTACAAAATACTTTTTTATGCATCCATATTGATTTTCTTTTCTTTCCTAATTACTCTTGTAATAATTTATTCAAACATTTTTTTTCTTAAGAAATGGCATGGGTTTATTCTTGCTAGATTTCACTTTTAGCTTGGATGTTATTAAAACGGTTACTTAAAATTTAAGTGAAGAACTAAATTTTTTATCTTAATTGCAGGATCTAGTGTTACTTATTTAGTGATCTGGTTACCATGGGGTAAGGATTTGAGACTTAGTAAAATCTCAGGTATTTTAATTCCTACTGAAAAGACAACTTTGTGGTAATAAAAGGGAATGGTTTTACATGGCTTTTACTGATTTCACTCCTAAATGGTACAGTGTTTTGTTTTGCAACAGTTTTATGTTTTGTGATAGGTTTTGTAATCCTCATTTGGCTATTGGGGAAACCAAGACATATTGCTTTGTTTGGGGGACCCTAGAAATTATAATTATTGGTTCCCAATTTGGTGACTTTTCATTCCTCTATAGCTATTTTGCAGTCCCTTGTCAATATAAAGGAAACTTGAATAGTAATTCATCCAAAATATGTTAAGTTCATAGTCAATTTCAGCTGAAACCCAGGAAATTCCAAGGATTCAATGGTGAGGTTTTCTTTCTTCACATGTTTTCATCAAGGTGAACATGTTATTGGCATCTTGGTGCCATCATCCATAAATGGACTTCCAGGCTCTAAATCCTTTGTAAATTCTTTAAATTTCCTTAGGCCCTAATTGGAATATATATTTGGATATGTTGGAATATGTAGGTGAATATGTAATATGAATATATATATATATAATATTTTTTTATTTGGAGATTGGTAGATTTGATGCTACTGTATTGACATTTGATGTCTGCATTTGTCTATTTACAAATATGCCATATAAATATTGTCATCTCTTCCATACAATCTCTTTACAAGATATAACGCATAAGTGTTTAGTTTTTAGGGTTGCTAAAACAAACAAACATACTAACAGCTCCTGGCACAATGCTTAATAGTCCTTTTTATCTTTGTTTTATTTATGCAGTCACAGACTCAAGCATTTCTCAACAAGGAATTCATAATTACTTGTTGGGTAAAACAAACCATTGACATAGGAATGAATAACAATAGCTTTTATAAGAATATTGTACAGCACTTCTTATCTCTAAAGAAAGCAATGTGACACAGCTGAATGGAAAAGAATGCTATTCAAATAAAACCTCAAGGGCATCGTAACTGTTCAATGGTTAGAAATTTTGCTCACTAGCTAATATTAATGTCCTAGATTCTTAAAGTTCCCTTTATCTGTTTTACTTAGATGTAGCTGCTGCTAGTCAGCACATATAGCATAAGTAATTTGACCTTGCAAGCTGAAGAGTCCAGATTTTAGACTTTCTGCACAGTGTCCTTCGTCAGTGTATCCATACCCAGGTCACCATGTGTGTTGATTTTCCTTTATAAAATACAATACTGTCAGGAGAATGTAAAATCCTAGCACTTCGGCGAGAAGGCCTGAAAAATATATTGGATTTGCAATATTCTAACCTCCTTGTCATCATGTTTGGGTCAAGGTGCTGTGGATAGTATCCATGAGGGCCTTTATTCCTTTGGCAGAGCAATATGGTGACACAAGGAAAAAGATCCAGGTTTGTAATCATAACCTTATATTCTGAATTTCCTCTGTCTTTCTGTGCAGTCTTCCTGCTGATTTCTCACCACACCCTGTATGTTTTCCCATGTTTCTATGATCCCATGTTTCATTGGTTCCCCCCTGTGCTCAAATTTCAAGTATCCTCTCAAACAAGAGAAATACTAAGCTTTTTGGAAAATTTTTTAAAAATCTCACTCATAGTTATCACACAAAGATAAATCACCTAATATTCTGGGTTTGTTTCCCCACAAAATCAAATCCACTTTTATCCTTGTATTACTTTCATTTGATTTTGACTCTTTCACCATTCCTCCTTCTAATTGGTTAATTCTATTTTTCAGAGAAGCTGTGTTTCAGAGCCTGTTCTATAGGCCAGATGTTCCACAGCAGACTACCCTCCATTGTGAAAACAAAGGGCTTTCACACTGAAGCCGTGTATTTTAGCAGTCACCGAATTAGGAGGATTTTCTTCTCCTTTTTTATTCTTGGTTGAAATATCACACTGGATTTCATTACTATCAATTAATTTCTCTTTTCTGTCAATTCAGTTTAGTTGTGAGGAGGAATTCAACATGACAATTTAAGGAATTGTAAGTCTACTGTTTAAAAATAAACTTGTAAAAGAATATGCTTTTAAAATTGGTTTCTATGTTTGTTCAGTTGTTAATAGTGTCAGATTTTACCCTAATTTTTTCAGAGAACATTTTGACACCTCTGAGATTTAAAATAAATTTTCAAGTAAGAAAATATTATTCATTAATTCTTTGTTTCTTGAACAGTTTCTAAATAATTGTGAAAAATATATTCCACAGATAGAATAAAACTTTATGGATTATGAACTCATTTTTCAGTCAGTGACAAATAGATTATGTTCTTTCCTCAAGGTATGTGCAAGGAATTATAAAATGGCAATACATCTCTGTTGCAATTTACAAAATAATGCTTTATTTTCTTTTATAGTTTTAAACATGTGCCTGAGGTTATTTTCTACCATTATAACTAGAAGAAGCTTAAAATCTAATTAGCATGTAAAAAAAGTTTTGATTTCTCAACCCCCCACCCCCTTACTGCCTGTTCTTCACTCAGTCTTCTGGCTAGTACAGAACAGCATGGCTGTCTCCCGAGGAGCTTAGCCCCAAATCCCAGAAAGCCATCTCCATTCCATTCTTTCACACTCTTCTAACCAGTCTATAACCAAATCCTGTTAGCAGCTCCAGGAATTTTCCTGCTTTCTTTTACCTCTATCACCTACTATCCACCATTGTCTTGCCAGGATTATTGAAATAGCTTCCAACAAGACCCTTTAGTGTATTTTTCTCCAAAGTAGTCAGAATGCATGAAAAAAATACATGTATGTATATGCCTATATGTGTGCAGATGTATATGTAAGTGTATACTATATGTGATATACATATACAATATACATATGTATATATATGTATATAATTGTGCCATGTGTCCATTAAAAATCCTCAAACAGATTCTGACTGCACTTAGAATTCAAATCCACAAGCATGATCCTCATGACCTCTCAGGTCTGACTCCTGCCTACTCACTGCCTGCTAGGGACCGCATGTTTACGTCCCCTCAAAATTCATGTGTTGAAACCCTAATTCCCAATGCGATGGTATTAGGAGGTGGGTCTCTGGGAGATAATTAGGTTTAGATGAGATCATAGGGTCGAGCCCCCATGATGGAAATTTTTTTTATAAGACAGACTGAAGCTCACTCTTTCCCACCACGTGAGGACATAACAGGAAGACTCCTATAGAGTGGGAAGAGGGCCTCCACCAGGAACCAAATTGGTTAGCACCTCAATCTCGGACTTCCCAGCCTCCAGGACTGTGAGAAATAAATGTCTATTGTTTAAGCCACCCATTACATGGTATTTGTTCTAGTAGCCTGAGCTAAGACCCAGCCCTTATCTTCTGCCCACACCTCTGCCACTATATTCCTACCTCTAATTCACCAAACTTACTGCACTGGATCTTTTCTCTTCTAGTGACTGGTGTTTTTCATGTCATTCTGATCTCAAACATCAACTTTTTATTTATTTATTTTTAATATTTTTATTTTATTAAAAATACTTTTTTTTTTTTACCATTTATTATTTTTGAGAGACGGAGAGAAACACAGCACAACCAGTGAAAGAACAGAGAGGGAGACAGAATCTGAAGCAGGCTCCAGGCTCTGTGCTGCCAGCACAGAGCCTGACGTGCGGCTCAAACCCACAAACCGTGAGATCATGACCCGAGTTGCAGTTGTACGCTTAAATGACTGAGCCACCCAGGTGCCCCTCAAACGTCAACTTTTTAGAAAGACCTTCCCTGACCACATAATCTGAAGTAGTGTCCCCAGATATTCTCCAGCCCATCACTGTTCACATTTTTAGGACTGTGTTTATTTGTTGATTTCTTTGTTATTATCAACCTTCTCCAACAGGGATCTCACTTGTCTTATTCACCATTATATGCCTGGCTTCTAGCACAGTGTCTGGTGCATAGGAAGCACCCTATAAAATGTCTGTTTCATGAAGGCTATAAAGCAACTGGCACAACATAATAAATTAACAGAAATTGCATAGGGAAATTATGTATCATCTGCTTCAGGAAAATCTTTGAATGCTACTCAAGGATTCATACTGAAATTCCTTTATCTTCCCTGAGATCTTTTATTCAGGTCCAATAATTCTGCCTCTTAAAATTGAAATTCTTAAATACACCTGCTGTTTCTATATAGCCTATCTCTATGAAAAGAGAGCTGATCCCTTATGATATGATTTCAATACAGTGGAGTGTACCTTCTATAATAAGAGTAGCTGGTGTTTTTCACAGTTATTTAAGCAAACTAATATAATCTCCTTTGTCTTGTTTTTGGACGTGGTGCCTTGAAAAAATGGCTCATGTTAGCAAATTAATTTATTTTAATTGGCTGTAAGAGTTAGCTCTGAGCTTCCAGATAACTTGGGCAAAAAGTATGGCAGAGTGAATAATAAAGCTCTCATATAAAGCAGAGAAAGATAATAATTCATTAGTAGAAAAAATTCAGAGCTCTGAACCAAACAAAAGTCTTAATTCAATATTATTTTGAACATTTGTTATGTATTAAGTACATTTATTGAGCACATTATTGAACACCTATACTGTATTACTAGGTATCATTATTTCACTGATGTGAAATAAATGATAAATTATAAATTATAAGACACAGCATAATTTTATGTATCATTTAGAAATTTAAAAATTCTGTCAATTCAATAATAGGATAACATCAATTAAAAGGCACATCCTGATTAAAAAGTAGATATTATGGGCAAGGATATCATCGGAGAGTTTACAGTCAAATATGGGAAGCAGAGATATAGTTAAGTAAGGTCATATACTGTTTGATAAGGCAGCAATAAAAATATACGCAAAGAACTTTTTTTTCTTGGTGGTTCACTTCTCTTCCCTGGAATCAGCTTCTAAATAAACTACCTACACACAATTCCTATCTTAGGCACTGATTTTCAGAGAGCCTAAAATAAGCTAGTTGATATCAGGATTAGCTCTAGAAAGTAGACTTTTAGGATGTGATTCTAGAACAATCACTACTCGTCAAATAGTAAGAAGTACCTATTGCTGGTAGTAAGTGGATGATTCCTCATGATAACCTATGGCATGCTGAAGGATCACAGCAAAAAAAAAAAGTCACCTGCTATAGATTTGGATGGGTTACAGATGGGAGGTGAAGTAGTTGTTCATGTAATAGTTCGCACCTGAATGTTAAGGGGTATTGGTCATTCAAAGGATTATAGCACTGCTGTGGAAATCTTCAAGAAAAAAAACGACAGGCTCAGTTCAGCCAACTGTTAACTCAGAGTAAACCATAAAAGCCAAAGTTTCTTCATGGCAGCACTTAAAGAGATTCTCTTCTCATGGGGTCACAGAGAAGACTAAGTTGAAAATCATGCCTACTCAGTGCCTACTCATACCTAGTTAGGAGAGCTAACGAGAGACTGAATGCACACGTGTGACGGGCTTCCTATGCAAAAATGTGATTCCTGATAAGGACCACTTGGGGTGGGATCATTTGGTTGGATGAGTTCTAAAAAGCTTGAAATTCCAGATCCTCTAAAGGGGCTAGTGTCGGTAGCCTCTTCCCCTTGGTATAGGGTGAAAGGAAGCAGTCATCCCTTCTCAGAGTCTATTCCTCAAAGACCTGACCTGAGGATGATGTCTTGAAAGAAAACACTTGCCACCCTCCTGAGAGCCACCCTCACCTTGCCTCATTCCTCTAGAACAGTAAGTAAAGTAAGGTCTTGTTGTAGCCCAAGAGGGGAAGTGAGTTCTCCAGGAGAATATAGTTTACTCACTGAAAAAATTGGCCAACATACACCAGAAGAACTCATGTGGAATTGAGTCTTAAAAGTATCGGATCAGGGAGAACAGAACATAAGGCTTGACAGGAAGGTTTACATTCATGTGGCAGACTTCTCCCATAACACAGGTTTCCTGTAAAGGGAAGGACTTGGAGATGGTCAAAATATGCTGCTGGATGGCTCCTTGAAGCATGGGTACATCAATTCCTACAAATACGGCAGAAATGTCTGGTGGGGTCAGAAGTGTCAGGGAGTCACTGGCTTTCTCTTAGTTCAACCAGAGCAGCTCTGCTCCAACTGCTTTATCAGTAGGACTTCCACAGAAAATTTAATTTGATAAGAGAATTCCTATTGCTGTAAAAAAAAAAATGGAAAAACACTAGATTAGATGTCTTTTGCACTCTAACATGCCATAGGATCCTGGTAGGTTGAGCTGTGGAGTCTGATGACCTAAGGCCAAATTCATGGCTCTATCTTTTCTTGGCTGTAAGACCTAGGGCAAGATGTTTCACCTGATTCAGCCTCAAACTGATCTGTAAAATGGAGCTAATGATGCTATCTACCTAATATAGTTGTTGTTTTAATATAGAAAAAAAGCATGGGGGCGCCTGGGTGGCTCAGTTGGTTAAGCATCTGACTTCAGGTCATGATCTCATGGTTCATGAGTTCAAGCCCCACGTCAAGCTCTGTGCTGACAGTGTGGAGCCTGGAGCCTGCTTTGGATTCTGTGTCTCCCTCTCTCTCTGCCCCTTCCCCACTTGCTCTCTCTCTCTCTCTCTCTCAAAAATAAATAAACACTAAAAAAATTTAAAAAGAAAGAAAAAAAGCATGATATTTAGCACAGTACCTAGTACATAGCAAATACTTGATACTTATAGAAATATAGGAATATCTAAGAAATAAATTCCTTTAGCTAGCTATACATATTTAAATATATTTTAAACCATGTAGTATTTTTATATCAAAGTATTTAATATCTGCATTCTAAATAGAGCCTTGTAGAATAATAATAATAATAATAATAATAATACATCAGGTTGACTGTAAACACTTGTCATTTCTATAAGTCAGTAATGGCTGAAGATTGGAAGTTTGGGTTGTTTGTACATAATATCTGGAAAGGATGAACTTTGCTAAGGCACAGGTTCATGGGGCGGGGAGAGTTGGCCAATGATAACCCAGTCCCATGAACAAAGCCATCCCTTCATGATGATCTCTTGCACAGCCCCCATGGGCTATGGAGCAGGCCAGCTTTCATCTTGATTTAGGAACATGGTTTCATGGTAAAGAACAGAGACAAAGCAAGCCAGAATGGCTTCCTGGTCAGTTTCTATTGCAGCATAACCAGTCAGCTAAGTCCTTGGACGCTTATTTAAAACCCAAATAGGGGGCGCCTGGGTGGCGCAGTCGGTTAAGCGTCCGACTTTAGCCAGGTCACCATCTCGCGGTCCGTGAGTTCGAGCCCCGCGTCAGGCTCTGGGCTGATGGCTCGGAGCCTGCAGCCTGTTTCCGATTCTGTGTCTCCCTCTCTCTCTGCCCCTCCCCCGTTGATGCTCTGTCTCTCTCTGTCCCAAAAATAAATAAAAAAACGTTGAAAAAAAAATTAAAAAAAATAAAAAATAAAACCCAAATAGGACAAAATGTGCAAGCAGGTAGGCAATGGTGTCACTACTCTGGTACCTACGGTTCTGTGATCATGTGAACTACAAGGTTTAGTGTCACATTGCTTGGGGCAGAGTTAGTGACATGCAAAGGAGAAGTCTCCTGGCATCTTAAATGACAGTTCTGTTATCCCTGTTGTATTTCAGGATTTAATGGTATTAAACTTGAGGTGATCTGTTGTTAATTTCTCTCATTTTGCTTTTCTGCAGTTTGTGTACCAGCTAAAAATAACAATTTTCAGATAGAGATCTTATAATGCCTGAGCCACATAATGGAGTACTCATATATTCTTTTAATCTTGCATTTTCCCTTACCTAGAGTTTTACCAGGTAAAAACATGAAAATGAGGTTTTTGTCTAAAAGACATCCTTTCCACTAAACTCATGTGGTCCCAGGAAATGTCACAGAATCTTTGTATTCATTCCCATGGCAACAGGCAACCCTATCACCAAGGACACTACTAGCTTTTTTTCTTTAAGAAGGTTTTCTCTATATTGGAGATTGAGAGCTATCTTCTTTATTAGTATTTATTTTTGGATGCATTGTGATGCCTTATGAATACTGAAATGACTTTGTTAGGTATACTTGAGATGGGAAGGTAATCAATACCTCTTCACTTATGAAGCAAACTGATTACATTAAAGGACTTTAATACTATGTGATTGGAAGCTTTTGTGTGGTGAGGTAGAAGAGACACAAAAGGAATGGAGAAAGAAAAAATCAGATTAGGCACTGCTGACTGCAATGCACACATAGACACAAACCTACACACATATGCTCACACACACACATCAACAACAAAATAGACACCGGAGGCTAATAAATGGCTACTCTGTATATTAAGCTTTGAAACCAAAGGGTTTATTTTCAGTCATCTTGACTGTGAAATTTGTGTTGGAGATGAAAGCCATCATCAGTGGCATCTTTTCCACCAAGTGCCTGCACTATTAGGGATACTGGCAAGGGTCACTGGGGTATGACTGTTTTTATGTCTCTGGATCCTCATTATTTTATCACATTTCTCTGATGTGACATGAGGGAAGTAAATTACTGGAGACATTGCTAGATATAATCTATTAAAAGATTCTATTCCATAGCTTGTGAAATGGAAATGAATTAGGAAAGGTGTACAAAGGAGAGCCTTAAAATACCAATGCCTCTCCCCTCCCCCCAACTCCCAGAGACTGGTCTAGGGTAGGACTCCTTTAAAAAAAAATCTATAAGATTTCAATGTGTGACCAAGCCTGACTAGCTTAATCACCTTAGAGACCATTAGCATTTTATGTGACAAAAAAATGTTTCGTTTTGCATCATATCACTCTGACATACGATGCTATGTTCCAGTTTTAATCAAGACACACAGGGTGTTTTTAAATATTTCACATTATATGTGTAAAGTCTCACTAAGTATTCTGAATTAGCTTGGTTAATAGGAGAGGTTCTACTTCCCCTTGACAGAAAGGAAAAGTGAGTCATTGTGTAACTCAGTGACTCCATCAAGTTTGTCACACACAAACTGATAACTAATACTTTAAGTTTTCCATATCATTTATCAACATCAGGCAAGCAGATCCTGTTCCAGAAACCTGGTAGCAAACGGGTTAGGTATAGGTGGCAGAATGTGAAGAGCAAGTTTGGGCCTGTTAAGGTTGACTATCTTTCCACATACTGTTTCCCAAGGCTGCTGTAACAAAATACTACAAATTGGGAGGCTTAAAACAACAGACATACACTCTTTTGCAGTTCTGGAGGCTAGAGGTTTGAAATCAAGGCTTCTAGCCCTCTCTGGCATTCCTTGGCTTGTAGCTGTATCTCTTTGCCTTTGTCTTGATGTAGCCTCCTCCTTTGTGCCTCCTCTGTGTCTCTGTTCCAAATTTTCTTATTTCTCTTATAAAGACACCAGTCATTGGATTTAGGGCCCACTATAAATGTGGCATGACTTCATCTCATGATCCTTAACTAATGACATCTGTGAAGATCCTGTTTCCAAATAAGCTCACATTCTGAGGTTACAGGTGGACATGAAAATTGGGAGACATTATTCAATCAATCTATTCTGCAACTGACATTTGGAGACACAAGTCCTTTCTCAGTGAGAAAACTGTCCCATGTGTCTTGAGAAAAGATTGGCACAGGACAGTGGGAACAGGCAGTTAAGAGGCAGCCTTTCTGGGAGCCCTGACAAAACACAGGCAGATCCCGAGGAAGGTTTTTGGGAGAACTTCTGTGGGATTCTGAGTGAGAAACAGAAGTTAGAGAAAACTCTTTCTCTTGAGGCAATTAGTCAATTATGTATAATAGTATAAGAAGGCTTGTTTTCCCACCTGTGCAAGTTGGTTCAATAGGAGTTTATTGGATGCTTTTCATAGGCATAATGCCTACAAGCTTTGGGTCCATCAGAAAAAAGCTGTAAGCTCCAACTGGATGAGTTGACCACCTGGAGTGTGAAGTAAGCTTGTCTCCTGCCAGAGAAGCTAGAAAGGCTTACAGGAACACCTGTTTACTTGTCAGCTAATGACAAGGGTTTTAAACAAAAAAGAACCAATACCCAAAGGAAACAGGCAAAGATTTTGACCAGGCAAAGAGAAACACCCCAAGGAGTTGAGCTTTACAGTTAGTTGGAGGAGGTTCTTTCTATAAAGGATAGACCACATGGAGAAATGATAGCCCTTGCTCTGTAGCATATAGGAAAGACTCACAGGTGTTGGTAGGTGGGAAGAAATCTGTCACTATTCCCACGAAGAGCTGCTTCATACAGACAAGTGTTCGCTGGAAGGTAATGGACGTGGAGAAGGTGGAATTGCCTTGGCTAGTTGGAAGCACAGAGTCTGCCACAGAATTGATGGTACAGAGACAAACTCAACAATGCATAATTTCACCAACTGGCAACTAAGGTTAGGTAACTAACTGCAGCAATGTTTCAGAGGGAGTTGTAGTAGCTTATCTGGTCTAGTAGAGCTCAGATGCATATCAAGTGTGTCTGGGTCCAGTGCTCTAAAATTTTACTTTTAAAAGTTTTTAGAAAGAAAAAAATGAGAATGCAATGTTTTTAGAAATACCTTGTTCTTCTATTAGGTTATCTAGAAGTCAAGCAAAATAGATTGTTTCTATGTACCTGTGATAGTCTCCTCAATTTCAAGTCATTTGAAGTTAAGAAGATCTCCTAATCTATTCATGTGTACCATGGTTCCCAACGTATTTCTCTTCACACCTCTTATCTCCTTATATTTTTGTGCTTGGACTATACACCTTTTGCTGAGCTGACTCATTTGTACACAAGTTCCCATTTGCCTATAATGGCCTTCTTGTTAGAGAGGAGAGTAAACCAAATGAAATAGCTTAAGATAATGGTGTTAGTTTGGACAGTACAGGTTTTTCCACTAATGTATTTAATTACTATATCAAGATTCAGAGTTGGTAGTGATTATATTTTATTCCTAATTAAAATAAGCTCAGGGAAAGTATATTGAAAGGATTTGGTCCAATTAACTTTGGAAGTTTTCTGTTGAATAACCTCAAAAGACTTTCTAACTATTGAATATGCAAGGTGGGGGCACTTTGAAGTTTGAATATGCCTGGTGGGGATACTTTGGTTTCTTCCTACTCTAGTCTGTTGGAATGTCTATAGATGTCAGGCTTCCTCAGCTTATGGGTACAGATGGAGGCCACTATAGTGAAACAATCCATCTCTTTCTGCCTATTGCCCTCTCCGTTGACATAGGATCTATAGTCCTACTTTGAAAACCTCAGTTATTTCTGAGCACCTCAGGGAGCTTCACACATGTTCACAAACATCTTTTTCATGTGGTCCCCCATTCTGACCCTTCTCCAAGAATTTGTTCTTGGGGAATACCATGTGACCTAGTCATTGGAATAATAGCACTGTCACAGTAGTGCATACAGTGGTTGTATCTATTGAGTATGGATTTCCTTCTGGACCAAAACTTAGTTTGTGTGGCGTGGGCTATAGTAGAAGTTCATATTTTTCTATCCAAAAGTATTTTGGCTACTTAAAGAAATAAGCATTATATGCTGTAAGGTGCTACACATTTGTATGAATTTCTTAAGCTCAGTAATTCATTCAGTATTTGATACTTTCATATTTAAACTTGGGGCACCTGGGAGGTTCAGTTGGTTAAGTGTTGGATTCTTGATTTCGGCTCAGGTCATGATTTCATGGTTTGTGAGATCAAGCCCCAGGTTGGGTTCTGTACTGATGATGCAGAGTTTGCTTGGGATTCTCATTCTATCTCTCTCTCCCTCTCTCTCCCTGACCCTCCCCTGCTTGAACATGCATGTGCTCTCTCAAAATAAACATTTAAAAAATACTACTAAAAGAAAAACTTAATTAAATTTAAAATAAAAAGAATAAATTCAACATTTAAGATATGGTGGTATCTGAAGGCAGGTTGAATTCATGTCTGGAGGAAAGCAGAATAGCTAAAAATCCAACTGTTGATTCTTCTCCCAGTATTTCTCAGCTCTCCTTTTGTAACTCAGTTGACAACTTTCCTTTATGCTACTAAAGGGATTTCTAGAGCTGTGATGTTAGATTGTAAATTTTCTCTTACAAAGTCATTTTATTTATATTTGATCTTTATTATGTTCTTCTGGAATAGAGCAGGCCATGAGTATTAGCCTTCTTTTGTATTTGATGACACAGGAAGGCACTTGACTGTCCAAGATGATACAGCTCTCATGAGGTGAAGTCAGGTTTTGCATACAGATATCCTGTCTCCAAATCTGACACGTTCCCTTAGGTGGCTTTTAGTGGGTGGGAACAAGTGTCCTTTTTCCTTTGTACTCAGGGGTACATTCACCCCTCTGTTTATAGCAGCATTTTTCACAATAGCCAAGATACAGAAGCAGTTCAAGTGTCTGTCAATTGATGAATGAATAAAGATGTGGTGTGTGTGTGCGTGTGTGTATGTGTGTGTGTGTGTATACACACACATATACAATGGACTATTATTCAGCCATAAAAAAGAAAGAAATCTTACCATTTGCAATGACATGGATGGAACTAGAGAGTAACATGCTAAGTGAAAAAAGTCAGAAAGACAAATACCATATAATTTCACTCATGTGGAATTTAAGAAACAAAACACATGAGCAAAGGAAAAAGAGTGAGAGACAAACAAAAAACAGACTCTTCACTATAGAGAACAAACTGATGGTTACCAGAGGGGAGGTGATTCAGGGGATGGGTCAAGTAGGTGATAGAGATTAAGGAGTGCTCTTGCTGTGATGAACACTGGGTGATATATGGAATTGTTGAATCATTATATTGTACACCTGAAACTAATAAAGCACTGTGGGTTAGCCATAAAAAACTAACTTTGAGAGACTACCATGTGCCAAACATCAAACAGTTCTCCACAGCTGCCCTATAAAGTAGATACACTCACTATTTTTTATAGATGAATTACAGATTCAAATAGGTTTAGTAACTTGCCCAAGGCCTCATCTGGGGAGTACAAAAGTCAGAACTGAGATCCAGGTCTTCTTGGTCTTTCCACTACGTCACAGTTGCCTCCTACACGTGTTTAGAGGGACTTGGACAATAAAAGGAGATAGGATACAAGTCATCGGAAAAAAATTCTGTCCTCAAGATAAGAGTAGATAGTAGGGTCCTCATGTGTGTATGTAAAGGTAGACCCTGGGCAGGCCTGATTCCTAGTTGGAAGGGTCATTACCTACATTGTGTGACTTAGGAATTCCTGACAGATTCCTAAACAGACTTAAAAATGTTTCCCCCACAAACATTCTGGCGACTGTGCCTTGGAATCCTTTTAAAAATCCATATGCTTCTGGAAGGATATTACATGTTAGATTTAATTTGCTTAACTAGAGATTAGGAAAGGGACGGCTCTCTGCCATGCACTCTCCCTTAAGGTGGTCAAGTTTAAAAACCACACAGCAGGTGTATCGGAAAGGGTTGGTGTGTAGGAGCTGACCAAGGGCAGCCTAGGTGATGTCAGGCCCAACAGAGGAAGAGAAGCAATTAACCGCTGGGGCCCCAAGGCCCTGTGTGAGGCTGTGGAAGAGACGAATGAAGAAAGGGGGTGGGTATGAGAGGCCATTTTGCCTATTTTACCATTTATTCTGCTTCCAGCCCTATATACACTTGTCCCCCAACTAAATTTCCATGAAAATTCCAGAACTTTCCTTCATCATTAAAAGCAATTCATTTTATTTTCACAGACCAGAATTTCAAACATTCTGTGAATTCTGATTCATTATTTCTCCACACTCAATAAACAGTATGATTCAACAGCAAAACATTATTGCTTGATTAATAACAGCACACTCCTGACAGTTCATTTTTGAGAAATACCAACTCCTAATTGTTATTTTTTTCCTTGCCTCTGTAGCATACTAACATTTTGCTATTGATATTTGGCAGAATCTTACTACTGCTGCAACTGTTCCCCGAAATTCTCCTATTGTTAATCACAGAGCTGGCAGCCCCCTCTCCTCCTGCTGCTTCTGCAGACACTCATTTTAAGCTTGCAGCACCATAAATAGGATTCTCAGCCCCTGCTGGCTGCCTCATTATCTTCTTCCAGTTTCTTACTGCGTTACACCTACAACTGGTCAAGCATTCCCATAATTAATGTATAGTTCCCTACTTTCTCTTTCTGAATACCATATGCAGTTTCTTCCTGATGGGTCAGGTATGTGGTTTTCCTTTGTACTTTAATTTTTAGCTCGTCTTAAATCTGCCACTCTACATCAACATGCACAAAGTGACAAAGCTTTGAAACCTTGGCCAGCACATGAGAAACAAAAAAAGATAAATCAGTGAAGTTGATCTATTTGTAATTAAGGGACTCAATTTCTTTCCCCCAAATATGGGTTTCCTGCCTAGGAAAATGGCAGAAGAGACAAAACTTATATTTTGTATCCTGATTTTTTTTTCATAAAATTAAAAAAATTGTTTTAATGTTTATTATTTTTGAGAGAGAGAGAGACACAGAGAGTGCAGGGAAATGGCAGAGAGAGAGGAATACACAGAATCCAAAGCAGGCTTCAGCCTGTGAGCTGTCAGCACAGAGCCTGATGTGGGACTTTAACTCTCAAACCATGAGATCATGACCTGAGCTGAGGACAGATGCTCAACTGACTGAGCCACCAGGTGCTCCTAAAATTTTTTTTAATGGGAAATAAGTATACGTAACTATTCTAAGTTATGCTGACTCTACAAGGATCAGGTTGTGGACACGACAGCAGCATACCGAGCCATTAGCTCATTCAGGGTTAGCTTCAGTTTTGGAGATGCCAGCCCATGTCACACCCTTTCCTGATCAGCCTGCAGCTAATGACTGAGCCAGCAGGAGGAGAAATTACCAACCATCTGGACCTGACTTGGGACCTCTCTGAAGCAGGGATGCTCACTCTAGAGCACTCTTCCAAGTTGGCCAAGGTTTTTCAGGGTCTCCATCACGTTTGATTATCCCCCTGCCCAGTCCTGTCTCAGTCCTGTCTCTTTGCCTTTTCTTTCACAGCTGTTGATCTCAGTACCTGCTTCCCAACACCCCGGCCTATGACAGACACTATTTATTATAAATAAGTGTACATGCTTCTGGCTTTTTGGAGCTTCAGAGATGACCAGGCCTCTAACTGTATTCTGACAAGCTCCACTGAGGCCAGGCAAGGTACTCAGGGTCTAATGGGGCAGCTGAAGCCAGATGGGGGCAACCACTGTAGACCCATTGATGGGGAGGCCTGTGGAATCTGGCTCTGCTGTCTGCTAAAGAGTCCTGTGAAGAGGCAGCTTGTGTCTCCCTAACTAGCTCCACACTAGAGATTAGAGCCTGAAGATGAAAGGACTGTAGGCTATTTACAGCCTGGTGTCACTGGGGGGGGCTTTTCATGGTTTGGCTCCTGCCTGTCTTGAGAAGGATGCTGGAGTAGTGATTAAATCTATGGACCTTGTACTCAGGCAGGTCTGGGTTTTTAACAGCTTCATTGAGATATAATTAACATACAATAAACTACACATTTAAAGTGTTTAACAAGATAGATACACACCCATGAAACCACCAGCACGATCAAATGAGCATAACTGTTGTCCCTAAAATTTTTTCTTATACATTTGTTATCCTTCCCTCCTGCCCCTCTCTGCCCTAACCCCTATCTCCAAGCAACAACTGATTTACAATTTGTCATTATGGATTTGCCATTTCCTAGAACTTTTGCATCATTGGAATCATTCAGTATATACTTTTTTTCCCCCCCGTCTGGCTCTTTTCAACATAATTAATTTGAAATTCATTTATGTTGTTGCCTGTGTCAATCATGCGTTCCTTTGTATTGGACACTAAAATTTAATTGTGTTGATTTACATAGTTTATCCATTTACATTGAAGGACACTTGGGTGTCTAGGTTTTGTTTTTTGTTTTTGTTTTTTCAACTACAAATAAAGCTGCTATGAACATTTGTTGTGTGGGTGTATTTTGATGCCTTTTGTTTATTTCTCCAGGAAGAGATTGACAAACCTTTTCCGTAAAAGGACAGATGATAACCTAGGCTTTGCTGGATGTTTAATCGCTATTGCAGTTTCTCAATTCTACCTCAAGTATGAGAAAAGCCATTACAACATGAATGAATGTGTTTCAATAAAACTTTATTTACAAAAATATGAGACTCTTGCTCTAGGCTAAATACTTAAAAGTGGGATTGATGGATCATAGGGAAAGAATATTTTTAACTTTATAAGAAACTGCCAAACTGTTTTCAAGAATGGCTCTACTATTTTGCAATCTCACTAGGAACATATGTGAGTCCTAGTTGCTCCTAATCTTCAATGTTTTGTATGGGCATTTGGTTACTTATTGAAGCCATTCTAAGAGGTAAACAGTAGACTTTCATTGTGGTTTTAGTTTATGTTTTAAATTTACATTAAAATCATAAAAGTAATTTGATAATTTTCTATTTATATTTAAAGTTTATATGTATATATTTTAAAATATTTATTTTTATTTTTGAGAGTGAGGGAGTGCATTAGTAAGGGAGGGGGCAGAGAGGGAGGGAGAGAGAAAATCCCAAACAGGTTCCACTCTTAATGCAGAGTCCAACATGGGGCTCAATCCTATGACTGTAAGATCATGACTGAGCCTAAGAGTCAGATGCTTAACCGACTGAGCAGCCCAGGTGCCTGCCCCACTTTTTTTAAATTTAAATTTTAATCTTAATTTTGTTTTTGAGAGAGAAGATGAACAGGAGAGAGGGGCAGAGGGAGAAAGAGAGTGAATCTTAAGCAGGCGTTACACTCAGCATGGAGCCCATTGTGGGCCTTGATCCTAGGACTCTGGGATTATGACCTGACCCAAAATCAAGAGTCAGATGCTCAACCCACTGAGCCATCCAGGCACCCATAAATTTATGTATCTATAAAAATGTGCTTATTAACCATTAGTATATTTTTGGGTCCCTTTTTTTTTTAAATGAGCTGTTTGTGTTCTATTTGTTGCATTTTGAGAGTTCTTTACACGTCTTTATGCATATAAGTCCTTTATCAGATATGTGATTTGCAAATATTTTCTTTCACTCATTAACTTGACTTAATTTCTTAATCTTTCACAGAGAAAAAGTTCCAAATTTTCATGACATCTGATTTGTCAATTTATTTTTCTGTTACGGACTATTCTTTTATCATTATAATTAAGAACTTTTTGCCTAGCTAAAGGTCACGATGATTTACTTCTAGATTTTCTTTTAAAATTTTTATAGATTTGTATTTCACATGTAGTTTATGGTCAACTTTGAGTTAATTTTGTTTAACTTGTGAGGTCAAGGATTCAGCATTCAAAAGGTTAGTTGAAAAGACTAACCTTTTTCCATTGAATTGCATTTGTGTATTCGTCTAAACTCAATTTACCATATTTATGTGGTCCTATTTTTTAACTTTGTATTGTGTTCTAATGATATATGTGTCTACTTTTCACCAATGTATTACTGTTTGATTACTGAAAATTTATATTAAGTCTTAAAATTGGGTAGTGTGAGTCCTCCAAATTTGTTCCTTATCAAAATGACTTTGGCTGTGATAATGGCTTTGCCTCCTAACATGCATTTTAGGACTGGTTTTTCTGCATCTGAAAAAAAATTGGGATTTTAATTGGAATTGCATTAAATATATAAATCAACGTGGGGAGAATTAACATGTTACCTATGTTGAGCCTCCCAATCTATGAAGATGTTATATTTCATATTTATTTAGCTTATCTTTGATTTATTTCACCAGCATTTCATAGTTTCCCACATACTAATGCTGCACACAACTTGTTAGATTCACACTTAGGTCTTTCACTTTTTGGAGCTAATGTAAACAGTACTTGAAAAAAATCATTTTTATCTTCCAGTATGATGCTGAAAAGGAGTAGGTCACATAGACATCCCTGTCTTGTTTCTCATCTTAGAAAGCACTGAGGTCTTCACCATTAACAGTAATATTGGCTATAGGTTTTTGTTAGTTGCCCTTTATCAGGTTAAGGAAGTTCTCTTTTATTCCGAATTTGTAGAAGTTTTTGATATTTTAATCATGAATGCATGTTACAGTTTTTGAAAGCATTTTGTCAATTAGTACTATCATGTGGCTTTTTTTTAAGTTCAGTTAATACAAGGTCTTACATTGATTTTTGTGATGTTGAACCAACCTTGCATTTCTGAGATACACCCCACTGGGTTGTGATGTATTGTTCTTTTTACACATTGCTGGATTTAATTTGCAAATATTTTGTTGAGGATTTTGTCATATATATTCATGAGGCAGAATGGCCTATGGTTGTCTTTTTTTTTTTTTTCACTATCTTCACCTGGTTTTGGTAATGCTGCCTCATAATATGAATTATTTTCTGGAAGAAATTATATAGAGTTGGTGTCATTCACCTTCATTTTTGAAAGATATTTTCATTGGTAAGGAATTTGAGGCTGTCCTTTTTCTTTTCTATTCTATTCTTTTATTTATTTCTTTTTTTTTGTGTGTGTGTACTTTGAAAATGTTGCTTTACTGTTTTCTACCTTGCATTGTTTCCCACAGGAAATATTCCATGATTCTTATCTTTGTTTCTCCTTACATATCTTTTTCTTTTTTTTTTAATCTTTTTTTTTAATTTACATTCAAGTTAGTTATCATATAGTGCAACAATGATTTCGGGAGTAGATTCCTTAATGCCCCTTACCCATATAGCCTATTTCCCTTCCCACAACCCCTCCAGCACCCTCTGTTTGTTCTCCATATTTAAGAGTCTCTTATATTTTGTCTCCCTCCCTGTTTTTATATTATTTTTGCTTCCCTTCCCTTATGTTCAACTGTTTTGTATCTTAAAATCCTCATATGAGTGAAGTCATATGATATTTGTCTTTCTCTGACTAATTTTGCTTAGCATAATACCCTCTAGTTCCATCCACATAGTTGCAAATGGCAAGATTTCATTCTTTTTGATTGCTGAGTAATACTCCATTGTGTGTGTGTGTGTGTGTGTGTGTGTGTGTATATATATATATATATATATATATATATATATATATACACATACATACATACATACCACATCTTCTTTATCTGTTCATCTTTCAATGGACATTTGGGCTCTTTCCATACTTTGGCTATTGTTGATAGTGGTGCTATAAACATTGGGGTGCATGTGTCCCTTCAAAATAGCACACCTGTATCCTTTGGATAAATGCCTAGTAGTGCAATTGCTGAGTCGTAGGGTAGTTCTATTTTTAATTTTTTGAGGAACATCCATACTGTTTTCCAGAGTGGCTGCACCAGTTTGCATTCCCACCAGCAGTGCAAAAGAGATCCTCTTTCTCTGCATCCTTGCCAACATCTGTTGTTGCCTGAGTTGTTAATGTTAGCCATTCTGATAGATGTGAGGTGGTATCTCATTGTGGTTTTGATTTATATTTCCCTAATGATAAGTGATGTTGAGCATTTTTTCATGTGTTGGCCATCTGGATGTCTTCTTTGGTGAAGTGTCTAATTATGTCTTTTGCCCATTTCTTCACTGGATTATTTGTTTTTTGGGTGTTGAGTTTGATAAGTTCTTTATAGATTTTGGATACTAACTATCGGATAAGTGTTTTGCAAATATCCTCTCCCATTCCATTGGTTGCCTTTTAGTTTTCCTTCACTGTGTGAAAGCTTTTTATTTTGATGAGGTCCCAATAGTTCATTTTTTCTTTTGTTTCCCTTGTCTCTGGAGATGTGTTGAGTAAGAAGTTCCTGTGGCCAAGGTCAAAGAGGTTTTTGCCTGCTTTCTCCTTGAGGATTTTGATGGTTTCTTGTCTTACATTTAGGTCTTTGGTCTATTTGGGGTTTATTTTTGTGTATGGTGTAAGAAAGTGGTCCAGGTTTATTTTTCTGCATGTTGCTGTCCAGTTTTCCCAGCATCACTTGCTGAAGAGATTATATTTATTACATTGGATATTCTTTCCTCCTTTGTCAAAGATTAGTTGGCCATACATTTGTGGGTCCATTTGTGGGTTTTCTATTCTGTTACATTGATCTGAATGCCTGTTTTTATGCCAGTACCATACTGTCGTGATGATTACAGCTTTGTAATACAGTTTGAAGTCCGGGATTGTGATGTCTCATGCTTTGGTTTTCTTTTTGAAGATTGCTTTGGCTATTCAGAGTCTTTTCTGGTTGCATACAAATTTTAGGATTGTTTGTTCTAGTCTGTGAAGAATGTTGGTGTTATTTTGACAGGTATTGCATTGAATATGTAGATTGCTTTGGGTAGTTTTGACATTTTAACAGTATTTGTTCTTCGTATCCAGGAGCATGGAATATTTTCCCATTTTTTTTGTGTCTTCTTCAATGTCTTTCATAAGCTTCCCATAGTTTTTAGCATATAGATTTTTCACCTCTTTGGTTAGATTTATTCCTGGGTATTTTATGGTTTTTTTATGCAATTATAAATGAGATAGATTCCTTGATTTCTCTTTCTGTTGCTTCATTATTGGTGTATAGGAATGTAATTAACTGATTTCTGTGCATTGTTTTTATATCCTGCAACTTTGCTGAATTCATGACAATCTAGACTATAAAATAAAGAGTGTAACAAGAGATGAAGAAGGGCATTATATCATAATTAAGGGGTCTATCCACCAAGAAGACCTAACAATTGTAAACATTTATGCTCCAAATGTGAAAGCACCCAAATATATAAATCATTTAATCACAAACATAAAGAAACTCATCGATAATAATACCATATTAGTAGGGGACTTCAACGCCCTACTTACAGCAATAGACAGATTATCTAAACAGAAAACCAACAAGGAAACAATGGCTTTGAATGACACATTGGACACATGGACTTAACAGATATATTCAGATATATTCAGAACATTTCATCCTAAAGCAACAGAATATACATACTTCTCCAGTGCACATGGAACATTCTCCAGAATAGATCACATACTGGGACACAAGCCCTCCACAAGTACAAAAAGATCGAGATCATACCATGCATATTTTGGGAACACAACACTGTGAAACTTGAAATCAACCACAAGGAAAAATGTGGAAAGATAACAAATACTTGGAGACTAAAGAACATCCTACTAAAGAATGAATGGGCTAACCAAGAGGTTAAAGAGGAAATTAAAAAGTACATGGAAATCAATGAAAATGATAACACCACAGCCCAAAACCTCTGGGACACAGCAAAGGCGGTCATAAGAGGAAAGTATATAGCAATCCAGGCCTTCCTAAAGCAGGAAGAAAGGTCTCAGGTACGTAACATAACCTTACACCTCAAAGAGATAGAAAAAGAACAGCAAATAAAACCCAAAACCAGCAGAAGACAAGAAATAATAAAGATTAGAGCAGAAATCAATGCTATTGAAACCAAAAAAAACACAGTAGAACAGATCAATGAAACCAGAAGCTACTGAAGAAATTTAATTAGTAATCAAAAATCTCCCAAAAGACAAGAGTCCAGGGCCAGATGGCTTTTCAGGGGAATTCGATCAAACATTTAAGGAAGAGTTAACACCTATTCTCTTGAAGCTGTACCAAAAAATATAAATGGAAGGAAACGTTCCAAATTCTTTATGTGAAGCCAGCATTACCTTGATGCCAAAACCAGGCAAAGACCCCAGTAAAAAGGAAAAACTATAGACCAATTTCCCTGATGACATGGACACAAAAAATCCTCGACAAGATATTAGCCAACCAATACAACAATACATTAAAAAAAATTATTCACCACGACCAAGTAGGATTTATACCTGGGATGCAGGGCTGATTCAGTATCTGCAAAACAATCAGTGTGATTCATCCCATCAATAAAAGAAAGGACAAGAACCACATGATCCTCTCAATAGATGTGGAGAAAGTTTTTGACAAAATATAGCATCCTTTCTTGATAAAAAACCCCCAAGAAAGTAAGGATAGAAGGATCATAAAAGCCATACATGAAAGCCCCAACACTAATATCATCCTCAATGGGGAAAAACTGAGAGCTTTCCCTCTAAGATCAGGAACAAGACAGGGATGTCCCTCTTACCACTGTTATTCTCCTTACATATCTTTTAAAATCTGTATTCTTTTAAGATTTCTCCTTACCACTGATTTTGAGAATTTGATTATGATGTGTCTTATTAAATTTTCTTCAGGCTTCTTGTGCTTGAGAATTTTTGAGCTTCTTGATCTTTGAGCTATAGTTTCATCAAACGTGGAAAAATTTCGGGGTGCCTGGGTGGCTCAGTCAGTTAAGTTACTGACTTTGGCTCAGGTCATGATCTCACAGCTCGTGAGTTTGAGCCCCGTGTTGGGCTCTGTCCTGACAGTTTGGAGCCTGGAGTCTGCTTCAGATTCTGTGTCTCTGGCTCTCTCTGCCCCTCCCCTGAGAGTGCTCTGTCTCTCTCTCTCTAAAAAATAAATAACCATTAAAAAAAAGTGAAAAAATTTTTGACTGTTATGTCTTAAAATATTTTCTCTCTTTCTGCCCTTTTAGGACATTAATTATCCATATATTTAGCTCCTTGAAGTAGCCCCATGGTTCACAGATGCTCTGGTCATTTTCTTTTCAGTCTTTTTTTTTTCTTGGTGTTTCATTTTGGATAGTTTATATTGCTATGTCTTCAAGTTCACTAATTTTTATCTTGCGGTGTCTAATCTGCTGTTAATGCCGTCAGTGTGTTTTTCATGTCCGATATCTCTTAAATGTTCAAATGCATCATCTTTACGTCTTCCATGTCTTTATTTAACATATTTAACCTTTCCTCTAATTTACTGGATATATGGAATACAGTTACAATAACAGTTACAGTGCAGTTACAATGCACAATGTAATAATACAATGATGTTGTTTTACTATCCTTATCTGCTATTTACTGTTTATATAATTTCTGAATTAGTTTTGATTTTTTTTTTTTTACTGTGGTTGTAGTTTTTGCTTCTTTACATGACTGGCTTTTTGTTGTTGTTGTTTGTTTGTTTGTTTGTTTTTTTGAGCGAGAGAAAGAGAGAGTGCGAGTCATCACATGACTTGACCTCAGCACTGTCAGATCATGACCTGAGCTGAAATCAGGAGTCAGATGCTTAACAGACTGAGCCACCCAGGCATAGCCAATAAAATACTAAAGAAGTTAAAGGGACTTGAGCTAACCTGGGGAAAAATTATGCCCAAATATTTCTTTGTGTAATTCTTCATGAAAATATTGCTTTTCTATTTATTGTCCTCTTGTGATATGATCAACACATAGACACACCCCTATCATCATAACTATAAGCACCCTGAATTCTTCTTTTTTAAATAACATTTAAAAAAAAACATTTGTTTATTTTTGAGAGACAGAGAGAGCAGGGGAGGGGCAGAGAGAGAGGGAGACCCAGAATCTGAAACAGGCTCTGGACTCTAAACTGTCAGCACAGAACCCCAGTGCAGGACTCGAACTCATAAACGTTGACATCATGACCTGAGCCAAAGTCAGACATGTAACCAACTGAGCCACCCAGGTGCCTCAAGCAACCTGAATTCTTAAAGCACAGTCCCTTCTATCCTCTATAGGACAATATCTCAACTACTGTGAGACTGTCCTTCATAACAGTAATAAAAAATGGTAATTAGCATTTGTATATGGTTATGAAAAGGGATTGCATACATTTTTCACATAGTCCCATTTGAGCCCCTGGGAGGCAGGCAGTGTGAGTGATTTTATCCCCAAAGCAGGGATGAGGAATGGAGTGTCTTGGTCAGTGAGTTGCAGTGCCAGATCAAGTACAAGCTATTCTGATTCCAGCCACAATGACTTCCCCATGGGGGTGTTTTTTTCTGTGAGAGAATAAGGAGTTATAACTTCCATACTATTTTGCTCTCTCTCTACTGTAAGAAACTGTGGTTGAATGATGGTACCTCTGGAAATGATCCTTTTAAAATTGCTGTCAGTTGTTGTTAAATGTTACTACTTCAAATTGGCATGTTAATCTATCAATACAAAACCTACTTTCATGTTTAGCTGATTGTGTTTAATATGTAATGTGCTGAGCCTAGGATGGTTTTATACCTTTGGAAAGATTGAATTTATGAGATGGACACACAGGACAATTTTATGCTGTGTAGTATATTTTGCTTTTTAATGCAATAGTCACTTTTAAGTATCACCTTTTTTTTAAGGAATACTGCTTTTTCAGGTCTATTAATTATCTTGATATGAACTGAAATACTGTTCATTTGAAGAGAAGGCTAGGCTGTAAATTAGGAAAATCTTTTCTGTGAACTTTTTACCTTCATTTATTTCCTCTGATCTATCATTTCATCATTTTGGTTAGGAAACAATTTATATGTACTACAGGAATTCAGAATGATTTTTTTTTTCTCCGTGGACTAGAATACCAAATTCTGCTTTCTCTAATACCATGTGTAAGAGGGAGAACTATTAGCAAAAGTAAATTAAACCCTGGTTTTTGCCTTCCTGTGGATTATCTCCTTTCACTTCCCATCACCCATCCCAAGAACAAGAGACCTCATGGAGGTTGAGCCCCCTCCCTTCCCCTGTCCCCACCTCACCTTCAGTTTGCTGGATGGAGTGACTCAGTCAGAGAATACAACGCTTGATCATGGGTTGTAAGTTCAAGCCTCACACTGGGCATAGAGATTACTTAAAAATAAAATCTTTAAAACCTAAATCAAAACAAAACCAGTTTAAGTGTTTCTAGTTCATTGAGATGAATTAGCATGGGTTTTCCCAAAAGTAGATGGGTTTGATGATTGGATGAGGTAGAAGTGGAGAGACCCAAGAGACAGATAGTCACCTTCAGAGAATAGGGAGGTGATAGGGGCTGGGGGTTTCCTTGAGTGGTAGCACCATGCTCAACTTGCATGCAGTGGTCTCATAAGGGATGGCTGTGGCACTGGACACTAAGTGCTGAGTTCCTGAGGGCAGCAGTGAGGGTCTCTATGGCCAAGCCTGCTGTTGAGGAGAAGGCTGTGGGAAGCAGTGCTACAGTCCTCAGATCATAGGACTTGAGGGATAGGAACAGGCCAGGCACAACATAGCAGTATTGGGGAGCAGAGGGAATGACAGCACTAATGACAACCACCATGAATTACCAAGTCCCAGTTCTGTTATGTCATATTCATTCATTCATTTATTGTCCCCTAGTTAATTTCTCATTATTTGTTGTGTGTGTAATGAATGGTTTAATCAGTTTGTCTGGGGGCTATTATTAAATCTCCCAGATTCTTACATGATACCAAAGAGGACTCCAAAGCATGTCCAGTTCCAATCTCTTGCCACTCTGTGCTTCCTGTTTGTGTATCAAACATTAGCAGCAGCATCTTTTTCTGTTGTTGTTTTCTAGCAGATACCTGCGTACAAAGAAATTTGTTCATAGCTTCTAGATATCTGTGTAATTTGGAATGCTTTTGGCCATGTTCTGGTTTTCTATTTCTGCTTAACAAAAATAGAAAATCAGAAAACTTTGTGTTCTTTCTATTTTTTTTTAATGTTTATTCATTTATTTTGAGAGTGAGAGAGTGCACATGCAGGGGTGGGGAGGGGGAGAAAGAGAATCCGAAGCTGTCAGCATGAAGCCCAATGCAGGGCTTGAACTCATGAACTGTGAGATCATGACCTGAGCTGAAATCAAGATTTGGATGCTTAATGGACTGAGTCATTCAGGCTCCCCAGAAAACTTGATGTTTTAAGACAATTTATTATCTAGTTGATGGGATTCAGCTGGGTGCTTCTTGTTTAAGATCTTTCATGTGGTTACACTGAGATGATTACTTTGGCTGGAGTCATCTAAAGCTTGATGACTGAGCAGTGGGAAACTGATACAAGAAAGAAACAAATAAGTAATTAAAATACACAGTAGGGGCTCCTGGGTGGCTCAGTTGGTTGAGCGTCTGACTCCGGCTCAGGGCATGATCTCACAGTTCGTGGGTTCGAACCCCGCATCAGGCTCTGTGCTGACCGCTTGCTCAGAGCCTGGAGCCTGCTTGGGATTCTGTGTCTCCTTCTCTCTCTTCCCCTCCCCCACTCACACTTTGTCTCAAAAATAAATAAATGTAAATAAAATAAAATACACAGTAGAAAAAATGATGTAACAACTTTAGAACACTTTACATATAGTTCAAAGTCCTTTCCATATCTGTTATCTCATACAACAATACATTAACTCTACTCTGAGTTTTAATTAGACAACTAGGCAAGTGTAGATGGTGGCTAGATTAAGACAGACATTTATAGGAGAGGCTATTATGAAGGAAGAACGTGATTTCTATGAATGTAAAAGAGGAGGAAGGACTCTTACTCTGAGAGAACAGCACGGGCAAAAATTCCAGACAATGAGTGTATGGTAAGGGGGTCTAGCAACTAGAAGAAGGGATACCTGGAATACTGTATAAGGGAGATAGTTTATGAAATAGAAGTGAAGTTTTATGATATTTACTCATTGGAGAAAGACATAAACTCATTTATTCACAATTAGGAAGTCCTGGCTAAATCTGACTTGTTCAGAGGAACATAATGGACTACAAACCATGTCATCATACATGTGCCATTTATCATGTTACTGAGTTGACAATTTGACTGGTTATTCAAAGTATCAACAACTGCTCCTGGCTGGAAAAAGTTGCTTTTTCTCAATTCATCAGGAACAGGTTCTTAAGTAATATAACAGTGTCACATGTTATTAGAGACCTAGGATTAGATACTAAGCCCAGCACAGGAGGTGAAAATCCTGAAGTGTCAAATAATCTTTGAAAATCCCTTAGGAAGTTCTCATGGTGGAGATCAACATACTATCTTTTATAGATCCAACAAAATGTTTCTATAATTCAGAAACAGATAACGCATCTGTTTAGATGACTTACTCCGAAAACAAAACAAAACAAAACAAAATCTTAGATGTTTGAATAGAATAGCTCATCAAGATGTTCATATTGTGAGAGGCATGCGAGTACCAAGTGGCTAAGGGAACAACGGATTCACATTTCCCTCTTGGGGAAGCTCAGTAGATGGAAAACTATTTGACTATTTCTCATTCTTGTTCTCACACTTCCTCCTACCCCCCACATTTCCTCTTCCTCCACCTGACTTACTCCTTGTTGTGGAGCAGAAATAGGTGAATGTGTGGATGTTAAGCACGTACACTATTGTCCATGTGCTGGTTATAGAACCCTGACAGGGCCCCCAGCTATCTCTTCTGTTTGGAGAGCCTGGGCTTAATATCTCGAGGAAAATCTTGGAAGACTCTTCATCTCCCTGCCTCTTGAGTCTGACAGGCAGCTAGCTTCTCTTTCTTTCTGTCCCACTCTGGTTCTTCTCCAGAACCAACAATGACTGGCAGACTGATGGTATCTTTAGGCCCCAAATGGGCCTCCAGCTGCTAAAGTGGCCACAAGAGACCCTAAAGTGCCTTTGCAGTCAACAAGCGCTTTCTGAACTCTTGGTGGTGCTGTGCTGTGTGACAAGGACATTGTGGAAAACAAGATTTAGTCACAAACCACATCCAATCTAAAAACTAAGAGTTTAAACCCTGTCACCCAGTCTCTTCACCTTAGTACACACATAAAAAGTTATATTTGTCTCACATACTTGGAGCTGTGCTATGTGGTAGCTTTCTATAGATAGGTTTAATAAAAATCTGTCAGCAAAATAAGAATTCATGAAGCTAGGAAATGTGCAAAACGACCGTGGCAAAAGCATTTGTCAAGCATAGTTTTAAATGTTATACGTTTGGGGCTGCACTAGGAGCAGTGAAGGCTTGAGGAGCCACCACCCGGTTGGGCCGGCTCGGTCTGCCTCCTGCCTGCAGCTGCCACAGGTCCGGCCGGGGTGCACAAGCAGTTCCCCAGAGTTACCCAGGTAAGGCTTGGGACAGCGTCGGGGAGAAGTGGAGAGGGCCACACTCTGTGCTCTGAGTGGCCGGGAGGACCCTGGCCCACGTGAGCCCACCCAGTTAGGCCCCCCACTGCCTGCCTCTGGGCCTTGTGTACTGGGAGCCCGCCCCCCCACCCCCAGTTCTCTGCCCATTGCCTGACTTGGTGCAGCGCTGCAGGTCCTCCCAAGTCCCCGGTGTCAAGCCTCATTGGCGGGTGCGCTGCCGCGTGCAGGCTGCACCATCGCCTGAGTGTGTAGGCACCCAGGTGGTATGGCAGGAGATTAAGTAAAGTCATTTCTTTCCTGAGGATCTTGCAGTGTCAGTGTGCCCTGCTTGACCAGCAGTCTGGATAAGTAACTACATAGTATTTACCACTTAGCTTAACCCCATGTAGATCCCATGGTATGTATGTATGTTTGTACCTGTTTTACTGATGGAGAAACAAGGCATAGAGAAGGTAAGTAAGTTATCCAAAGTAGTAAAGCCATTAGTTAATGGTGGAGGAAGAATTGGACACTGGCAATTCATCCTTAGGATCTTAGAATAGATTTTAAATCCATCATTTAATAATTCATATATTAGGGTAATGCTGGCTTCATAACATGAGTTTGGAAGTGTTCTATCTCTCCCCTTCAATTTTTTTTGGATATTTTTAGGACAAGCATTATATTATATTTGCATGTTTGGTGGAATTTACCAGTGAAACTGTCTAGTCTTGAGCTTTGGTTTGTTGAAAGGTTTTGGTTACAGATTCAGTCTCCTTACTGGAAGTTGATCTATTTAGATTTGCTATTTCTTCATGATTCAGTCTTCGAAGATTGTTTCTAGGAATTTATCCATTTTTGTCTAGGTTGTCCAATTTGTTGTAGTTTTATTGTAGATTCCAACCAAAATGAATCACTGTCCTTTCCAAAGCAATCAAGTGACCATCCCTTGAAGGATGGTGCCATATTGGGAACTTAGCATAAGTTTCTGTTGATGGCAGCTGGACATTTGGCAGCAGCAGTAGCTAATGCATCCTTGGAGCCCATGTTATTGGGCCTAAATATAGCATCTATTCCTGCCATTGTGACTCCTCTGTTCATGTACCCATTGTGGCAGTACTCAGGTGACCAATGAAAGGAACTAACCAGTGCCAACTGGGCAAGTCATTTTGCTTACTGTGAATTTCGCCCCTAGTCTGTAGACCAATGAAAGGTGCCCCTCTCCTAGTGTGCCCCATACCACCGGGCTCCTAGAAAAATTCATCGTTCTGGCAAGCTCTTGAATCTTCAGAGTTTATCTTTTATCCTAAGGTATATATATATCTTACCAAGATGTCTGGGACACTTTTCGCTCTGATTGACCTGGTGTATTTATATAGTGGACTAATGTGATATTCATGCTCATATCTAGGCAGACTATATTTTGACTCATGGTCCACTATATGGTCCATTCTGGTGTACATTGCATATATGTTTGAAAAGAACATTCATCTTACAATTATTTATACAATATTAAGCCAAATATATTGTAATCAAGTAATATGATTGCATGTTCAATTGCAAATCACTATGTATGACTATATCTTTTATATCTATATATCACTACTGATATTTTTTCTAGGTTCTCTATTCATTACTAAAAACAGGGTGTTAATATTTGCAACTGTGAATCTGCATTGGTCTATTTTTCCATCTCATGTATCCATGTTTTTCTTAATGTATCGTACAGTTCTTAGATTCATAGCCATTTAAGATTTATATATCGAAGAATTAACGATTTTCTGATTCTGATATGTTCCTATTTATCTTGTGTTATATTCTTTAAGCCAACCATGTCTGCTATTAAGATAACATACCATACATCTTATGCTTAGTGTTTGCTTATTATTCAGTTCCATCTTTTTTACATTCAACCTAGCTGTGTCTTTGTATAAAATGCAGACTCTTGAGACCACAGAATAGTTGCATCTTACTTTTTTACTTAGACAGTCTCTGCCTTTTACTTAGAATGTTTAGTTCATTTATATTTAATGTCACTATCTATATAGTTTGGTTTGATTCACCTATTTGCAATGTGTTCTGTAGTGGTACTACCTGGTTTTGATTTTCTCTTCCTCCTTTTCCTGACTTCTTCGGAGCCAATCAGATATGTTTTATTATCTGACTTCTTCATTTATCTGACTTTTTAACTATATCTTCTTTTATTATTTTGTAGTAGTTTTTCTAGGGATGATGATGTGCATATTAACTTACCAAGTTTGCTTAGATTCAGTATTTTTCAATAGCAAATAAGATGTTAGCACAATAGTGAAATTTCATTTATCCCCTATCCCTGGTGGTATTGTTTTCATATATTTTACATGTGTTTATTAAATAACCCTACAATATAATGTTATTTTAAAATTTTATAAATTTTTAAATGTTTTAAAATTATTTAAATTTGTCATCACTCTAAAAAACGTGCAATCATAAGTATATTGTGGCACATCCATTACCTATTTACGTGGTTGCATTCTTAGACTTTCTTCTAAAATTACACCTACAATTCTGTAAGTTTTGGAGAAACACATAGGATTCATACCACCCTCAGCCTCCAGTCTGGGCGTTGTCCTGAAGCCCCCTGTTGCCCATCTCTATGGTGGGCTTTGGTGTTTGTCCTCTTTATGGGTTGTTTACTTTTAATTCTTTTAACCTTCTACTGGTAGGGCTGATGAAGCCAGCTCAGGCACACCCCAGGCTCTCCTGTCTGCATCTCACCTTCACCTCTGTCCCCTTCCCTGCTGCAGGGTTTCAGCCCTCACCTATTTCTGCTACTTTGTAGGACCTGTGACCATAGTGGTGGGTGCACACACTGGTGGGGGATTGAGCATGGGAAGATTAATGTCTGTGTGAGTAGGAAGGTATTAGGAGCTGTCAAAATCCTTTATTTTCCATTTCCTTCCATGACAATAAAGACATTGGATTCCACTGTTGCAAGCCAAGACTACTTCAATGTTTTCGTCTACCTTTCTTACAGCACTTGCTTTTGGAAATGAGAAAATGGCTGAGATTCTCTTTCAGTCATTCGTGTCCATTTCCATTAATGCTATAGTCTGAGCAATAAATAACTCTTGGCTGTTCTCTCTGTCAGCTTTCCCAATATCCTCTGGCTTTTAGCACATCTACAGTTGCCTCTGGTCCAAGTTACTAGAAAGAGATTTCCTCAGCATTCTATTTCCCCCTCAGTGTTTATTCTTACTTTAAATTCATACACCTGATGCTGCTGCTATAGTCGACTATATCATACTTTCTTATATGGATTATTGTAGTAGTTTTCTATGTGGTCCTCTCCCTCTCATTAGCCTTAACTTTCTCTCTCTGTACCAAGCCATCAGCCAAATTTGGCTTTCAGAAAAGGAAATCTGATCTAGTCATATCCCTGTGTGTAAGATAAAGGCTTCCCTCATTTAAATCTTTGTTCAAATGCCCTGTCAGAAAGGCCTTCTCTTACTACCCAATCTCAAATAGCACCAATCCCTCATTCTATGTCTCCTTATACTGGCTTATTTTCCTTCTTACCACTATATGCCACATAACATATGTTTGTCTGTCAACCCCCACTAGGACATGAGCTCCATGAAAGGTTTCTGTCTTTCTACTGCTGTGTGGAGGCATGTAGTATGTGTTCAGTAAATAGTTGTTGGTTGATATATGTAGAGTGAATATAAGATAAAAACAATTTTCACAATCGATTTGCCACTAATATTGAGTGTCTCTAGTCCTGCTGCATTCCACCAGGCCCCACCCCCCATACTTCCTACCTTCTGTATACAGAATATGCCATGGCTTTTTGGATATCTGTAGTGTAGGGTAAATTTTCTTTTTGCCTGGGCTTGTCTTCCCTTCCTCAACATCCCCAGTCAAACAAATTTGGAATCCCTTCCCATCATTCAAAATGAAGCCCAAACATCACCTCGCTTCTAAACACCTTCCTCAGCCTGCTCCACAGCCCCACCCAAACACTCTCATTTCTCCCACCCTGGCAGAATTCTCCTCTAATTCTCCTTTCTTGGTCTTCCTTTGGCACTTGGAACAGAGTCCTCCTTTGATATGGAACACTGTAGTTATCTGTTTATTTAGAAGGCAGCAGAGAGTTCTGGTTATATGAGTATGGGATCTAGACTTTGCATCGCTAAGGTGTAAATGATGGCTTCATGATTTACTGTGACTTTAGGCTTATTGCTTAATTTCTAAGTGTGTTCATCTATTAAATGAGAAGAATAATGGTAGCTATAGATAGAGAAGGGCCCGGTACATAGTAAGCACTCAATTACTGTCACCGTTGATAATGATGGTGTTACTCTCCTCTGTGACTGTAAGTGCATTGTGGGCAAAATATTTTCTCTCCTGGTGTTTAGTAAAGCCTGTGTCTTCAAGGAAACTAATTAATACTCTTTGTTTCTATTTTCATCTCCTTCTCCCTCCCTTATCTTCCCCCTTTTCTTTTTACCACAAACTATTATTGAGTATCTGTTAGGGTCATCTACCAAGCTAGATATTATTCACATAGGTATAAAAGGAATTCTATTATGGTGCAAAAGTTATGTTGAAAGAGGTAGAAACAAAATTTGGTGCTTTGGGAATTGTCTGTGGATGTGATACCACATGAGCTAAGTTTTGAAGCACAACTAGAATACTGACTGAAATCATTTAGAAAGTGATAACTGTATTATTTTGTAATAACAGTTTAAAGGGCATATTTAACATAAGGGAGTAAAAATACCATAGGCAAATAAAATTTCATGTTCAATATCTTGGGTCTCTAAGGAAATCTAATATTATTGTAATTTAATTCCCACTGGTTCTGAGTATGTGTGAGACTTTATTTTTGATTCTAGTTATGGCTAACGTCACACAAACTTTTCAGCAGCTGAAGGATGAACTGGAGCTTCTGTTTTTTTCTTCCTCCCCTTTTCTTTGTCCTTGTACCTATTCTTAGTCTCCAAAAGCTCTCAACTTAATTTACCCAAGTACTTTTGTCATCTTTAGAAAATACACTCTGCAGTCTCCTTATTTATTAAAATATTTAATAATTCGTATATTTATTTCTCATCTTCATTAAGTACACATAATTTTTAAATAAGTGGACTCTTCTGTATAATGGGAATATCTTTTGTGTGTGTTATAGAAAAAGCACAGACAGGAATGTGTCTGTCACATATTTGCAGTTTGTTATGGACAAATACATTGACCTCTCTGAACATTGATTTCCTTATTTGAAAATTGAGGCTACTCATACTTACCTCACAGAGTTCGTTTTTTAGAGAATAAATCTACTCATAAACATGATGTCCTTTACGTACCTGACTAAGCCTTTAACCTGTGGGATTTAATGCTATCAATAGGTAGATAATATCAGAATTGAGTTGAATTGCTGGAGAATCGCTTGGTGGGGCGGGGGGAGGGGACAAAACCTGCATGTTGTAATTGGTGACCAGACTCATAATACCCTTAAATATTTTTTTATTTTAATGTTTATTTTGAGAGAGAGAGCATAAGCAGGGCAGGGGCAGAGAGAAGGGCACAGAGTATCCAAAGCGGGGGTCATCGCTGACAGCAGTGAGCCTGATGTAAGGCTTGAACTTGTGAACTGCAAGACCTGTGAGAACATGACCTGAGCTGAAGTTGGACGCTCAACCAACTGAGCCACCCAGGTGCCCCCATAATACCCTTTATAATAGTATTAAATAGTAATAAATCTAACAGAATTTACTCAGCCCTCTATTTTTATTCTCCATTTGCAGTGTTTTATATGGATCTAGAGAGCTTTGATTTATAGAACTGTACACAACTTAGGTTGGCTCAAACAGAACCAGTATGTAAATGTCGTGGAATCTTTGGAAAAGAATGCCTCTTTCTTGGAGGATAACAGAGATTGTTGGATATAAGCTTGGAGCTCCATGCCCTGAATAGAAGACTTTACAAAGTTAATACAGAAGAAGCAGAGCTAAGGGACAGAGAGAGAGAAAAAGACTTGTTAGCTAAAACCTGATATTTGAGCCGAAACCTGGATCCATCCAGCTACAAACTGCTCTTGAGTTGTTCAGTTACACAGGTCAATACATTGATTTTATTTCCCCTTAAGCTGATTTGAATCAAACTTCTGCCACTTATAATCAAAAGATGTTCACCTATAAATGCATCAATAAGCTTTGCTGGATATAAAGGACAAAGTTTGGAAAGGAATGTTTGTCCTCCTGAGGAGAATTACTCTTGCTTGTTCTGTGTATTGCCATTGTAGGTTCATTTGAAAGAACAACAAAAATCACCTTTCACTTTCAAATTATCTGTATTACAGCCCATTTTGGATACATGATATCCTATGATTAGGAGTTTATTACTGTTATTTATTACTCTTTGTTTTTAGGTTGTACTTTCCAAATTTATTTATTATATTTTTATTTGATTTCACTATTGTATTTTGTTAGGTTATATTATTCATTTGGGTTTCTGTTTTATTCATTATGTTATTTATATTTTAATGGATGACGTATCTTGAAATTAACCTGCATAGGACTCTAGTGTGTAAAATAAATGAGAAGAGAGGTACTTTGGTGACTGAGAGAATGGTGGGGCCTAAAACACCTCCATCTAGACCTGGGGCTCCACTAGACATTGTTTGAAAAATACTGGTTTAAGGCTCTGAAATCTTCAGTTTGTTCCTCCCCTTCCCCCCTTCCCTTTCCCCCTATCCTTTCTCCCCTCCCCTTCTCCCTCCTACCCCCTCCGCCTCCCCTTTGTCTGAGTCAGATAACCATATGTTTTTAAAAGTCATGTAGAATTTAAAGATATGCTTTAAATAATGATTAATATATTAAAGCTAAAAATAAGTTTGAAATCAATGAGAAAATTACTATTACTACCTTCCCGAGAAGCCGTTCCTGGCTTGACTCTGCCACACTCCTGGTCCCATTCCCTAATGAAGAATAAACCACTTGCAACATTTTTAGCTGTTGCTATTGATACTACTTGCACATTTCTAAATGAAATGCTTGAATTGCCACTTCTTTTAATTGTTCATTCTAGATACCATGCATTGAATTCTAGTAGACAAGAATTTAGCTTTTATGTAAGTATCACTTCCAATTATTTGCTATGCATCTTCCCAATGTAGTTACAACACAATTATTCAGTAGCCAGGATTTATTTGAGTTATTTTGGCTATTTAATGGTATTCTCTGCTAGTCAGAAAATGCATTATTATTATATATTTTTTATAACTCTTTCCTTTTCCTGGACTTGTTCAAATTTTTTCATTTGCTTGGTTTTCAAAATATACCTATTACTAGTTATCCCCAAATTCAAGTAGATCTGTCAGTCCCTGTCAATACAATTTTCCAAATGGTCAATTAAAATAATCTTTCAGTTTTTTCTCCTTTATACTCTCCTACCCCATGATCTATCCCTCCAGAGTCTTCTCTTCTTTTCCATTCTATAGTGGATGCTCTTATGATTTGCTTCACAGTTATCCTGAAATTTCTCTCACCATCATTTTAGAATTTATCTCTCTGTTCACATGTGCTGGATCGCTTATACACTGAATCTTTCATTTTTTCCCTTCTATATTCATTCTATTTGCTGCACAGATTCCTGGTAGTTTTCTATAAGAAGTGCACAGAAATTAACTTACAAAATGTTTTGCATGTCTGAAGTTACTTTTGTTCTGTTACTTAATTGATAATTTGGCTAAGTTTAGAACTTTAAATTGAAAATAATTCCCCTAAGACTTTTTGCATTGCTTCTAGGGTTGGTACTTAAAAGTTTGAATAGACTTGCTCTTTCCTTGTGGAAATATTTAGAATCTTGTCTCTATTTCTTATTGTTGGTAGGTAATTGTCCATGGATCTCTAGCATTTCTGCATGTCTTGTGAACTAAGGCATTGATAGCCTTTCATAGCAACTATTCTTTCAGAGATGTTTGTATAGGCAACAGCCTTGGAAGATAAAGTGTGTCTTTAACAGAGGACCTGTTTGTTTTTTATCCAGCATAACAAAAACAGTGTCTCCCTTTGGTGCAAAGTTCAGGCAGGTTTCTTTGAAGCCTACTATAAAAGAATGGAGTTTCCCAAGCTCAAGTTTTTTTTTAAACTTTTTAAATGTTTTTATTTATTTTTGAGACAGAGACAGACAGAGCATGAGCAGGGGAGGGGCAGAGAGAGAGGGAGACACAGAATCCAAAGCAGACCCCAAGCTCTGAGCTGTCAGCACAGAGACCGACGCGGGGCTTCAACTCACAGACTGTGAGATCATGACCTGAGCTGAAGTCAGAAGCTCAACTGACTGAGCCACCCAGGCACCCCCCAAGCTCAGGTTTTCTTAGCTGTGACACAAACTCAAAGCATGTGCAGCATACACCTGGATGCTCTGCATTGTCCCCTTGGGACTTGGGGAGCAAGGAGAACCATGTGACTATGAAGCTTATGTTGTTTGCTGTGTTGTAATAAAGCTCCTTGCCTCTAACCCAGAAGTCTCATGTCTTTTGCCAGAATCTATGAAACTGTGGCAGGCAATCTTGTTTGCTTGCAGTAACCAAGAACCTTCATGGTTATTGACAGTGATAATTGGCTGTGAGCCTTTTACTTTATTTTAAGGACACTCGGAGCTTTTATATTAGGGTTCTCCAGAAAAGCATAACCAAAAGCATCATTGGGTGATGACCGGAGTGGCTGGGGAAATAGGCCAACTAGTATCCAAAGAACAGGTCATCCCAATTTCTTCATTGGTAAAATCATCCTTTGCTGATGTCCATTTGTGTGCATTCACATGGGATACACATACCTTCATGTTTTTGCCTATTCTGAGAGGTCTGTCTTTACCAGATTTTCTTGTCACCACTTTTCTAACCATGTTCCTTCCATGTCCCTGACCACTTAGCCAAACTATGTGCTAAAGCCCATGAATTGGCATATAATCACACATATGGCCATTTCTCCTTCCAAGCGAAGTGAGCAATTTCTGCCAAGAAGATTTTCCCTTACCACTGTTCTTCAGTGATGTCCCGGGAATGGGCTATAGTGCTGCAGCTCTCTACTTTCGAGTGGCGCCTGCATATCCTGCACACCTGTATACCTGTAAACCTTCTCTTCCTCTGTCAACCTCTCATAGGGAACCCCACAAAAAGCCATAGGTGCAGGCTGTGAGAGAGAAAGCAGGAGTGGGGATCATGGAAATTTGGGCCATTTCTTCATGTAACTTGTCTCTTCAGGGCTTGCTCAGACCTGATTGGTTCTCCAATTTTTCTTTTTAATTTACTGTATCCTATTTACATGTCTTTGTCTTTATGTCCCATGTTCTAGGTTTCTTTGAATTGATCTTTCAGTACTTCTTTATTTTATAAATTAAGCTTTTTATTTTGAGATCATTGTAGATTCATGTCCAATTATAAGAATTAATACAGAGAGATCCTGTGTACTCTTTACCCACTTTTCCTCAGTGATAATATTTGCACAAACTGTAGTACAATCTTATAACTAAGGTATTAAAACAGTTAAGTGGAGAACTTTTCCATCACTTCCTAGTCTCCAACCTACAAGCCTCCCTAGTCTGGGCCTTTTATAGCCACGCCCACTTTCCTTCTCCACCTCATCCCTAATCCTTGGCAACCACTAATCTGTTCACCACTTGTATAATTTTGTCATTTCAAGAACTAATAAATGGAATCATATGGTATGTAACCTTTTGGAATTGGCGTCTTTAAATTAGCAAAATTTCCTCAAGATTCATTATCAGTTATCTGTTCCCTTTGAGACCTGAGTAATATTAAATAGCTTGTTTGTTTAACCATTCAACTGTTGAAGGACATCCAGGTTGTTTCCAGTGTTTGGCTGTTAAGGATAAAGTTGCTGTGAAAATTCATGAACAGATTCTTGTGTGACCATAACTTTTTTATGTTTGGGGTACAAATGCACAAGAGTGCTATTGCAAGATTGTATGGTAGTTGCGTGTTTAGTTTCATAACAAACTATTAAACTGTTTTCCAGAGTGATGTACCATTATGTTTCCATCCATGGTACTGAATGAGTGGTTGAGCTTTTCTGCATCCTCATCAGTCTTTGATATTGTCATTATTTTTTACTTAATCCATTCTGATAGATGTATAATGACACCTCATTGTGGTTTTAATTTATATTTACCTGATGTTGAATGATGTTGAATATCTTTTCATGTGCTTCTTTGCCATCTGTATATCTGCTTTAGTGAAATGTCTGTTCTTGTCTTTTGTCCATGTTCTAACTGAATTGTTTTGTTTTGTTTTGTTTTGTTTTTTACCATCAAGTTTTGACCAGTATGTATTTTGAACTTTTTATTTTGGCTTTCTCTGTTTTGAAGAGATCCTTCTCATCTGATTCTAATAAGGAGATCTTGATCTTTTTTAATGGATACAATGGCTTTTTATCTTTCTGAGTATTACACAGAATTTTTTTTTTTTACACAGAATTTTTTTAAAGAGTTTGACATCTGAATTTTTTTTTATCTTTGATATTCCTTTCATTTGTTTTACTTCATCATTTCCCTATTGAGGCTTTCTTCAAATATCCACTGATTTGTGGTTTAGGCCTGTCCCTCATACCGTGGAGCCTGCCACAAGACTGTAAGTGGAAGCCTATATACCATATATCTAAATATTTAGAAATTGTAATTCCAGCTAACAAACTGTTCAATTCTCCTACCTTGATAAGTATACTTTCAAAATTGTGACAATAATAATTTTGTAAGTATGTAAAGCTGGTTTTCATTTGACTGGAAATCATTAAAACATCAAAGATGATTGAAGTTAATTATTATGGTTCATGTATGGGTGTTCTATAGATCTGTAGATGTCTGGACAAGTAATTAAATAAAAACATAACTTTTGAATTATTATATATTCTTCAAACTATTTTTTTTGCTTTTATTTCAGCAAATATACTAATTATGTTGTTATAGTGAAAATTTTTGCATAATTTGTTTTTGCCAGTAATGATCTAAAAGAATTAAAAATAGTCATAATTGTAGTCAAAGTGTATACAATTTGAACATATTTTCATCAGAAAATGTAAGTTAATGTAAGAAAGTAAAAATTTAATTTCTCATGTATATTGCCAAATTCATTTTTATTCAACATATGTAGGATGCAGATGTTTATAGTGTACTGCACTGGCTCTGAGATAAGTCTAAAGTGAGAGGCATCATGTGTTCTTTAATACATTGAGTTTTTTGTGCTTATGCTACGTGGGGATCTTTAAATGGAAGGCTAGGGAAGAGGCCACAGAGCTACTCTTTTAATGAATGGAAAACCACTCTGGCTTTCCATCTGTCACTTGAGAAAGGCACTAAAAAGACATTTTTCTGTGTGTAATAGTGGGACTTTTCAACTTGTAGGTTTCCCTTTGTAGAGAACAAGCATAAATCTGGCCTTTTGTTGGATTCTCAATGGTCATTACTTAGATGTCTTCTCTATAGGTAGGTCATTTTCTCAGAGGATAATTCTCCAATCCCTTCTGGCTGTTAGAATTCTTAAGTAGAATAAGTGAAAGACCTGGGATTTGGAGGTGGAAAGAGCTCTTTTTCAGACTCCCTCACAATCCTCCTGAGTTCCACGCTTTACATACCCATCTTTCACAATGTTTATTTATTTTTGAGAGAGATAGAGACAGACAGACAGACAGACAGAGCATGAACTGGAGAGGGGCAGAGAGAGAAGGAGACACAGAATATGAAGGAGGCTCCAGGCTCTGAGCTGGCACAGAGTGCAACTTGGGGCTCGAACTCATGAACTATGAGATCATGACCTGAGATGAAGCCAGTTGCTTAACTGACTGAGCCACACCAGTGCACCACACAATTTCTGACTACATTTCTTAGAGCAAAACCTGGTTAGTGGAGAATGAGAACTGGAGTATCAAACTTCATATGTACAGGCTTTCAACCAGTCCTTCTGGTTAGGGACATATCTCTTCCTCTATCCCTTTCTTGGTACTCTAAGTGCTTAGCTTTTCAGGGGTGTGGGTAAGGGAATCAGTTTGTCTTTTGGTATTCTCCTCTACTAGACTGGTTTCCTGAACTCTGGTAAGTTGGTCATCACTCCATTTATTTAGTATTTTGTAAACCCCACTGCTATCTCTAGTTCATTTTTACCTTCTTTCTGATTTTGTGAATTGATCGATTTTGAATGTGTTTACTCTGGTATTCAATGGAATTTTGGAAAGAAAGGAGATAAGTCTACCATGTTTACCTGAAAGTGGTATCTATCACCTTTTGGAATTTTAAATCTCCCCGTAAAGGGTAGCATATTTTAGTCATGTTTGTTTGCAAGTGCCATCATCCAATCATGACTCACTTAAGCAAATACTATTATTGCTAGTAACAGGAGAATTTACTGGAAAGTCTCAGGATTCTAGCAGGAAATAGAATTCATTGAGGTAGCTCAAGAGGAAGGAATGCTTACTGAGATATGGGCAGAGCTAAATAAATGAGGGACAGTGAGATACCCAGAGACCAGTAACAGAGGGAAACCAGTACCACTTCTAGGGCTAAAGAGAAAAGGGAGAAAATAGTGTTACTAGCACCTGGTGAGAGTTGTAATCTTAAGGGAGGGATTACCTAGGAGGAATTGTAGTCATGGAGGGATGTAGCTACTAGTAGAAAGCACAGAAGCATAAAGGAAAACAGTAGAGAAGAAATACTCTAGCTTTTCTTATCTCTACCCTTTGTAGATCTGCAGATGCTTCCACAGGCCAACTCTAATGGAAGCCAGGCATCAAGACAACCAGAGTGATGCACTGTGTCTTGGTGAGCTCCTGGAGCCCAGGTCAGGTAAGAGAAGGCAGGAAAGATCTGGGGAAAAGTAGAGTAGGTGGAGTATAACCAGTACCAAAGGACAATAGAGTACCTTATAGAACAAAGCTGCTATACCTCAGAAAGCTCAACAAGGTTGAGTACCTCAACAAAAGCTGCTATACCTCAAAAAGAGTGAGAATCCAGCCAATTTCAGCAAATTTAGAGCTTCACTGAACTTTATTGCTAATGCTTTTTATTGATATGATACAGTTCCCAATACTCTTAGTCTCCAATTAATTCAAATTCTTGACAAAGTTTTTTTGGCCATGAGTCAGCCAGTCTAGTCTCTTTCCCTTGTCAAATACCACCTATGATCTAATTAACTATGCCCAGGAGCTTAAATCTTATAGTATGGATATGGAGGTAGTGGTCCAAAACTAAGAAGGCAGTTTTAGAGAGAAGACCATGGCTGGAAATGTACCCCAAAAGGTATCAGCTACTCAAATGTAGGAATAGTTACCCTATATTTACAGGAAGTCATTAATTAGCATAGTATCAGAGCTTTCCTCTTAGGACAGAGGGGGAAGATAGTTAATTTTAGGCACTATAACTAAAGGTCAGGAAAAAAAGAAAGTACTAAATGTATGTGTGGAAGTGGTGGAAATATTGTCTAATTCTCAACCTTGATTATTGTTAAGGGCATGTAGGCAGTACATAGTGGGTCTTCAGGCAACATTGTGGGTGGTACTCCCCTGGAATTTTGCAAAGTGGCAACCTTGCTTTCAACTTTGCCAAAGGAATTATTCTACCTTAAAATCACTTGCGTGGCGTTCTATAGATTTTGTGCTTCGAGGCTGGAGCTATCCTGGAACAAAGTTGTATCTCCCTCCATGTTCACAATACATGGAAAGTGGAGGAGCAAAACAGAGCCTGAAGTAGCTTGGTAGGGGGGAATGTCCATAAAGAAACACCAAAAGGTAATAGAACATATTCAAGAGGTTTCAAGACCCAGCTATTTGGGAAAAGCACAATACTATTGAAATATCAATTGAGAGCTTTCCTATGATGTGATGAAACGCTGTTGTACTCCAAGCTATTTGTTACATACGACCTGTAGGAAAGATAGAAAATTCACAAAGGTCATTTGGTGACTGATAATTTTAGCCAAGTGATGTGGGAAGATCTGTTTTCCTTATCTGACTCTTACAGTGATAATGGGATTTAAAAAATACTGTAGAGCAGTGGTTTTTAATGCGTGGCCCCCAGACCAATAGCAACAGCATTACTTGGTAACTTAGACATGCAAATTCCTCGACTGGTAAGAGTTTGATAACCACTGCATCAGAATCCCTGATGGATTTGTCAAAACTCAGCTTGTCACATGCCCTGCCCCGCTCCCCAAGAGTTGCTGACTTAGCAGGTCTGGACTGGGGCTTAGAGATACACTACTATTGAGGAGAAAGTTTTCTTAAAAAATGGTTTCCAGGGGTGCCTGGGTGGCTCAGTTGGTTGAGCGTCTGACTTCAGCTCAGGTCATGATCTCACTGTTTGTGAGTTCAAGCCCCGCGTCAGGCTCTGTGCTGACAGCTCGCAGCCTGGAGCCTGCTTTAGATTCTGTGTCTCCCTCTCTCTCTGCCCTTAACCCACTCGCATTCTGTCTCTGTCTCTCTCAAAAATAAACATTAAAAAAAAAGTTTCCACCCTAAGATTGGTAAATATATTAGAAAAAGGTTTTTGGACTAGTGAAACAGCATGTGTTTCATATAATCCTTAGGAGGACACTTCCCAGACAGTTGGATTGTCTACATCAAAATACAAAGATTTTAAATTTGGCAAGGATAATGTTATTTGCTTTGGGATAGTGAAGTCTTAAGAAATATTTTATAAGATCTTAACCCAGAAATAGCTTCAAGAGTTCAGAGAGTGTATTTTGAATTTAGAAGAAAAAACAAATAAGACCCTGTGTATTACATATGTAAATAGTATTCTAATTAACTGAATTTGAAAAAAACTGGTTTTTCTTATGAAATTGTCCATTATTTAATGTTTTAAAGCTGTTCATAGGCCCAGAACTTGCTATCTGTATGCATTAGGGGTTGTGTAGTTACTAACACAGATGTACCAAGCCAGTGAAACGACTTTGGAAAAACATCAGTGAGTCTTAGGACATTGGGTATTACCACAGCATCCATTACTAAATGGCTCTAATATCATGGTAGATAGAAGATTTATGTTTTGTAGTCAATGAGAACGGCCATGACACACATTTTCCTCCCTTTCATAACTTAATTACTGTCACCACATATTATTATCAGCCATTACCACAGATTCCAGAATATGGAAAGTTGCTGGAGCTGGAGCAAAGGAGCCAAGTAAAACACCTGCAAGGGATTTCAAAAGTGATTACAGTTTAGTTGCTATATTTTTAGTGAAAAATACAGATGATGAAGCAAAGAAGCATCTGTTCTTTTTTCTCCTGGCTCTGTGCAATGCTGTCTCGTGCATTTGCCTTGTAACTTCAATCAGCCCCCCTCCTGCAGAGCGTGCTGTACTTCATACATATGGTCACTCAACAAATGCTTAGGACTTATAAATATTTACTAAAGAAAGTATGATCAATGTCTGTTAGCAACAGTTTTTGGAGCAGATGCTGTTTTCGGAACGTGGCAGTCATCACAGGGATGACAAGAATGTAACATTTCTGTGCTAACACCTGACAATTGTATGATTCTTCTCCAGTTTTTAAGGAGTTTTGTGTATAATATTTTATGTCACCCTAGCCCCAGTCCTGGGATTAGAACAGAAAACAATGATCTCCACAGTAAAACAACAGAAACCTGTATTGAGTGTCTTGACCAAGGTCTCAGAGCTAATTAGTTGCAGGGGGGGTGGGGAGGGGTGGCATTTATATGCAGGCTTTTTATTCTCCAGGTCAACATTTAAGATTTAAAACAAACATTGAAAGCAATGCATTTAGGGTTTGGTATTATCACTTTTCTTTCTAGAATCTTGAGTTAATCTTTTCCCTTTTCCACTTGGCAATGAGAACAGAATTTTTTTTCAAATAACTTTCCAAAAGCACAACTAGCTGCCACATTAAGGATTGAGGTGAGAGAAGCCTAGCCCAAAGTCCAGGTCCATTTCAGATGTTGGGACCGCTGGACGGTAGATATGCTACTTGGTGAACTATAGCCGTTCTGTGGGGCCCTTCTTCCACTGGCTTCTTGGTTCTCTTCTCTAGTCCCTTCTTCTCCAGCCCTGGCCTGGACAGCCTACCAGGGATGTGCTCTTTCCAGAAAACAATGTGCTCTTTTTGTGAAACTAACTTTAAATGCTGCTGCCTTCTTCCTTAGATGTTGAAAATTGCTATCTCTATATGAAAAGGGACTGTAGAAAATGCCTTGGAAGAATAACAACACAGCACATATCCCACAGAGCAGCATGGCTGCTGGTCTTGCTGGAGAGGAACCTGAGAAACTTCCATAAGATTCCTGGAGTTCCATTGTTAGTTTCACATAAGCTAAAGTAAAATTGGGCAAACAAAGAGAGCGTATTCAATTTTAGCTTGGACTATAAAGTAAAACAGAAATAAACGGACATGATTCAAGTTTTCCCTCGAGGTGCCTGCAAGTCTTGCACAAAGTATATTGGCATAAATAAAGTCATACTTGTGCCTGGTGATGTAGATAGGTTATATTTCTAAACATTTTGTGTATATAGCTCATAGGAGATATTATTGCAAGTTTATTTTTAAGAAGCTTTATTTTTAACACCAGATTTACCGACCATGAAACATGCTAGACACTAAAGTTTTATTTTAAGCAAAAGAAGAGGGGGAAAAAAGCCAAAAAACTGCCCTAAATTGTTTATTCCACTACAGAAATGCAGATTGCTCTTCACAGGTCCTGACAAGCTCTATCCAAGGCATTCTTTTCAAGGTAGACAGTGATGTGGCGTTTTTGATCTTGGCAGGGGAGAGAAATTCTTCTATTTAGTTTAAGAGTAAATGGATTTGTTACAGGTTAATAAACAGTTTGTAGAATTGCTAGTAAGGTTAAAAATTGAGGCTTGAAGAATTGTTTTAATAGCCAAAGGTCAACAAGACACTACGGAATCGTAAAGCTGCTGGTGCCAAAAATCAAGGTGTCCTGTCACAACCAGGGGGCCGGTGTGGTCATGCAGCACTGACAGCAGAAACAGGCATCTTTAGGACACGACTTGCTGCAGAACCAGTGGAAGCAGCAGAATCCCAGGCTCCACCTTCTTGCTGCCTTCCACATGTCATGAAAGTCCATCTGACAGTAGACTTGGTCACATCCAGAGTGCTAGCTGCAAGGGAGTCTGGGAGATTTTTTTTTTTTTTAAGGTTTCTAGCATAAAAAGAACATTATTCCATCACATTTTACCTATCTGCTCCCTTATATGGGCACTGAGATTGCTTTCTTTCTTCAGCTACAAAACTTCAGTGAAACTTCTTCTGGACTATATGATATTTTCTCTGAGATATATACCTAGAGGTGGGAACACATGGTTGTAGTATGTAGGCATACTTTTTTTAATGTTCACTTTTTTTTTGAGAGAGGGAGAGGCAGAGTGCACTTGGGGAAGGGGCAGAGAGAGAGAGGGAGACACAGAATTGGAAGTAGGCTCCAGGCTCCGAGCCGTCAGCATAGATCCCAATGTGGGGCTTAAACCCATGAACCATGAGACCATGGCCTAAACTGAAGTGAGACACTCAACTGACTCAGCCACCTAGGCACCCTGAGGCACGCTTTTTTTTTTTTTTAAACTGAGTACTGCCTTAATATTACTGTGAGAATGATTCCACTAGTCCTGCAAAAGTTTAATGTATAAATAACTTGACATTTGTACATACTATTATCAAAAATGAAGTTTCTACTTTCAAGCTTATTTATTTATAAAGACAAACAGTAGATTTTTATTTTTTAACTATTTTGGCTGAAACAGTATAAAAGAAGATAAATCAATAGGAATGCTTTGTTGAAATTTTACTTGCTTACATAAAAATGGGCAGTAGTGTAGGGCAGTAGAGAACACTCTAGGCCCCATGTCAGGTGAAACTTAGATCCTGCATGTAGGACATGGGGCAAGCTCCTTAACTCTCTTTGAGACTAATTTCTTTGAGCACCCCCCAAATGGTGGCCATGATAATAAGAAAATTGTTGAAGAATTGGAGTTAATGGATAAGAAGCAATCAGGACATGGGGTGCCTGGTGGGTCAGTCAGTTAAGTATTCGACTTCGGGTCAGGTCATGATTTCACGGTTCATGGGTTGGAGCCCCACATTGAGCTCTGCACTGACAACTCGGAGCTTTGGGTTCTGTGTCTCCCTCTCTCTCCACCCCTTCCCTGCTTGTATTCTGTCTCTCTCTTAAAAATAAGCATAAAAAAATTGTAAAAAATCAATTAGATCAATGCCTGGCACATACTCCTTGGACAGGAGATGTTAATTATTCCAGGGAGGACTTCTCCCTACAGCAGATCATCTACATGTCCCATGTAAATGAATTTTGTGGCAAACAGAGGCCTAGATTGTTGACTGCCAGAAACTAAGTTCCCAGAGGCTAGGTGCTCATCAGTGCTGGAAGAGTACAGAGTGAAAGATAAGATGAAATCTGCCTTTGAGGACCTCAGAATGCAAAGGAGATAGGACACACACGTGCCTTTTGTTTTTTGACTGTGTGGTTGACCACGGGGAAACACGTAAAGAGGAGAGCAGGTGCAGGTGTAACGCTTGATAGTGCAGCCTTCCAATCTCGCAGTGGGGACTTGAGGCCTGAACCAGCCCTTCCCCGGCCCCATTTCATGCACGGGTGTGTTGTGTCCTCTCAGCTGTCCTGACAGTTCCTCTCGGGGCTAAGTGGCCCTCTTTTCATTTTCCCATACCAAACTGCATTTTCTTTTAACATAGCTTACCATACGGTACTGTAATCTATGTTTTTATCTTAGGGATGATTAAATAGATTTGCTCAGTTATTTGGCCTTGCCCGTGCTTGAATTTCAGGTGGCATTTTTTTGGTCACATGATTTCTGTATCAGTTCAGATACCGTCAGCAGGCAGAGACCCAAGCAGCTATTTGAACAGAGTGAATTTAATGTAGAGAATAGTTAACTAGGTATAAAGTTATAAACTGTAACTGATGAGGCAAGAAGAGAATACTCATGTATCTCAGAGTGGCAGCTGTGGGAAGCCACTCCCATCCCTAGGTAAAGTGGGGGCCAGAGGGGCGCCTGGGTGGCGCAGTCGGTTAAGCGTCTGACTTCAGCCAGGTCACGATCTCGCGGTCCGTGAGTTCGAGCCCCGCGTCAGGCTCTGGGCTGATGGCTCGGAGCCTGGAGCCTGTTTCCGATTCTGTGTCTCCCTCTCTCTCTGCCCCTCCCCCGTTCATGCTCTGTCTCTCTCTGTCCCAAAAATAAATAAAAAACGTTGAAAAAAAATTAAAAAAAAAAATAAAGTGGGGGCCAGAGTCATGAGGTTGAAATTCCTAAAAGGCAGAAACTCAGAGAAGGGGCCTGTGGAGGTGCAACTCATGTGGCTGGAAGGGGGCTGTTCAGCAGTTGGTGTTGGTGTTCCCCAGAAGAGTGTGATGAGGTTGGCCCTGCAAGTGTTCGAAAAACTGCCAACCTCATTCGGCTGCTGGTACAGCACTGGAAGGAAGTACCTGGCCAGGTGAAGAACGTGGCTGGGGTGTATTGGAACTGCAAATGCACAAAAGCAGTAAGAATCAGGAAGGCACAAGTTCTTACCTCCTTCTCCAGCCTAGCCTGAGCCATCTAGCGCCCCCTGTTGACAGAGCCTAGCAGGGAGTCGGAGGTAAAGCAGAAATTGGATTTATAGTCACCACTCCATTTGCCTGAATCACTATAAAAGGATGGGTTTGGAGCTGAATGACAAGAGCATAATAACGGATCTATTTCTTAAAACACTTTGTGTTACATTTAAAAAACTAGGACCCATATCCATATCTCATCCACAGATAAATGGATACACAAAATGTAGTATATACATTTAGCAGAACATTGTTCAGCCTTTAAAAAAAGGGATGGAAATCTTGCCATGGGCTACAACATGGCTGAACTTTGGGGACATTTTGCTAAGTGAAATGAGCCAGTCACAAAAGGACAAAGACTGTTAGGATTCCACTTTTATTAAGTATCTAAAGTAGTCAAACACAGAAACAAAGAATGGTAATTGCTGGGAATTGGGGAAAGGGGGAAATTGGGAGTTGTTTACTGGTTATAGAGTTTGTTTTACAGAGATTAAAATGTTCTCAAGGTCTGTTGCAGAGTAATGTGAATATACTTAACACTACTGAACTGTACACTTAAAAATGGGTAAGATGGTAAATCTATGTAGTTTTTGCCACAAATTTAAAAAAATATTAAAAATTAGGATCCATTAAATACTGGCTATTTCTAAGACATTTTAGGTCTCTTCATGAATTTCTCAGCCTTACTTTAATGTTTTTCCACATTACTTTGTGAAAAATCCTCGATCCTTATCCCATATTGCTATGGGATAATCTTTGATCTCTTCTTTATTGTTATTTGAATAATATTCAGGGTACAAATGATAAAAGAAATCAACTGTTTATGAAATGTAGTTGCAAAATAAGACCATCATCTTGCAAAAATAGCTCTGTTCTACAGCTGCTTTTAAGATTCTGTATCAATAGAATGGTCCAAAGTAAAACAAACTGTTTAGGAAACCAGCACAAACATTTTAGTTAGGTTTACAGGACACAATGAAATTTCTTTGTTGAAATCTTGTGTAGTGGAGCCAGGTTTATGCTTTTCCATGCTCCGTTCTCTGTTACATTGCCTGCTGGAGCCAATCTTTGCCACACTGCCTCATAAACCTTTACAGTAAATATTCCATTATTGGACACTGGGGTGGAGAGTGATGGAAGGGAATGTAATTGTTTTAGCTTTAAATTTACCCTTCAAATTTGTCTTTGACATACAGCACAAGAACAGCCTGTAAGTCATGAAGATGTTCACATCTCTGGAGGCTGGATTGCATTTAAACCATTCCAGATGGATGAGGGAAGTGCCTTAGGAGAAGGAAGAAGCAATCCCACAACCCCTCTTAGTAACTCATCTCCTGTTTGACAAATCTTGCCACTGGGTCTTTGTGGTTAGTCCCACTTATCTGCTGCGATCCCCACCCCCAACTTCTGGTTTCATCATTAATGGAGATTGGAACCAGCTGGCCTCCCTCTTCTGTGTAAGGGGTTTTTATAGATGTGAAAATGATTATTCAGTTTTTCTTAAACTACTTTGCTGAATAATACTGTCCACTAACTTTGCCCATAAATTTTATTTTTCAGATCTTTCAGTGATCTTTCCGATGCTTCTCTAAATCTTTTGTAACTTACCATACTGGCTCTCAACTTGTGGAATTCTAGTTTTCATGGAACTCTAATACATTTCTAAGCATTTTTGAGATTAATGGAAGGACTACTCATTATTATACAATAGTCGCTTAAAAAATAAATATCCTTATTAAATAATTTTCTAAATCTTTGTGGTTTTCCTGACAAAAAGGAAAAAATACTCTCACCACTTTGTGCCAAGCTGTTAGCCCTCATCAGGTCAGGTAGAAAGCTTCTTTTTGAGAGATTTTTAATCTATATGGAAAATAAGAAAGATCATAAAAAATATAGAAATATATATTGGTGGAAATGAGGATCAACTGGGATGAACATAAGTGTGAGAGGCTTTCCCCATATCATGAAGATTCTTTTTGCTATTTTCTTATTTTCTTTATAATAAATGCAAAGAAAAAAGTTAAAAACACCTAAAATCACATCATTTTGAGGCATGAGGATTGGACATATTAATGACCATCTTTTTGTGTTTTTTTCACGTACTTATACTTTATCTTAAATGTGATCATGTTATTTTTCTTTGTCCCTTTTTAAAATCATTTTTCTGTATGCATTCTTATCTTCACATGCTCTTCCTTCTCTCCCAAATATCTCTTTTATCCCTCCAGTCCTTTTTCACTGACATGTAATCATATTTGAGTATGTATTTAAAGGCTTATCGTTGTTTTTCTTAGAGAAAATTATATAGTCTCTCATACACCTTGTTTTTCTCACTAAACAAATCATTATGGAAATTCCTGCCAGGCAACCCATACAGATTTAACTCATTTATTTTCATGGCTGCATAATGGTATGGCTGTAACTCAGTTGAGCCCCTCCTCCATGCATGTTTGTAAGATTCTTAGCTGCTATATCAGGTTAGATCTCCAGAATGTGGTTCCATAGCCAGTAATATATCAGAACAGGACAACAGAAGGCATTAAATGAAAGTAAATTTTCCACCTTACACATAAATCTAGAGAAAAAAAATTACAAAAACTAAAAAAAAAGAAAAAGGAAAAGATTAAAAATAAAAACAAACAAAAAAATAAAAAGGGAAAACTAATAAATCCAAAAACTGGTTCTCTGGGAGAAAAAAATCAGGAAAATTGACAAACCATTGACCAAACTGACACAGAAAATAAAGAAAAAACTTAAATACACAAAATTGGAGGTCACAAAGTAAAGGTTCAGAAAGAGAAAGCTTTAAAAATTATAAAAGACTACTTTGCACAACTCTCCGCAAATAAATTTAAAATGGATGAATTTCTGGTGTGATATGATTTTCCAGTAGAAATGGAATATCTAAATAGAGCAATTAACAGAGATGAAATAGAGAGCACTCCACTGTGAAGCCTAGATAACTTGACACAAGAATTTACTAAAACTTTAAAGATTAGTTTATCCTAATAGTACTTAAACTATTCCAGAACGTGGTTTAAAAATAAACCTTGCAAATTCTTTCTATGAAGTAAATTGATTCCAAAACTCAACAAAGTTTTGTATACTTGAAATTAACATAGTCTTGTGTGTCAACTATCCTCAAGAAATCAACCGACAGAATTTGTACCCCAAAATAAAACTATTGGTTAGTCTCATGACCATCAAGTTAAAATGCTCCAAATAAAAATTAGGAATTTATTAGCCCATTAATAAAGACAAGACTAAATGAAGTTGTTTTCCTGCAATGTAAAAGTTCAACATTAGAAGATCAGCTAATATCATCATTTTATTAGAAACAAGGAGAAAAATAGATGCAGAAACATTATTTGACAAAATTCAAAGTTCAATAAAAGAGAAAATGGTGGGTAACTTCTGTACAAGGTAAAATATGTATACCTCCACCTAAAGCCAGTTTAACTCCATGGGTGAGCATTATAGGATTTCCTGCTAAAGTCACAAGCGAGGCAAACATCTCCACACTGTATTTGAGGTGGTAAGCCACAAATTTAGATATGACAAAGTAATTAGCAGTATAAGAATTGAAACAAAAAAGTAAAATTACCTCTATTTGCCGATGATATGATTATATATCTGGAGAGTCCCAAAGAATCAATAGGAAAACTACTATAAACAAAAAGAATTTAATAAAGTAGTAATTTATGTTGCCATCACATAAAAATTAAACTAAAGTTAACTCTACAGGAAAATATATATTAATGTTCAATAGCATTCATCTTACTAGTGCCTCTCCAGATTCTAGAAAACCTCATTTCTTAGAAGAGTTTTCAGCAAGTGCTGATGGGAGTAATATTCATTCTGTTATTACATGTCCACAATAGATTTTCTTTGGACTTTGTACTTCAAGGTCAGTTTGGATATAAATTACATGGCTCTCATTTTCTTGAGCAATTTAGATGTTACTCAGTTGTCTCCTGGGATAAAGTATTGGTGTTGAAAAGTATAATATCAATCTGATCTTTTCTTCCCTTTTAAGTGACATAGTCTATTTGCCTACACACCCTCCCTTTTCTTTCTTAAATGTCCAATAGTTTTATTAGACAACATTTTGATATTGACTGCTTGGTTTGATTTTTTTTTTTTGCAGGTATGCAAAATGCCCTTTAGATATGTAGATTGAATTTTTCTTCTGTTTCAGGAAACTTTCATTGAACTGCAGATCATTTGGTGACTCCTATTGCATATACGCTGAAGTTTCTTTGCCTTTCTTCTATATCTGTCTGTCAAATCCTTTAAAAAACTTTTCTTTCCTTTTCTTTTTGGTTTTTAAAATTTATTTTCTACTCTGTTATTTCTTATATGGCATTATTATTTGCTCCTGTGTATGTCTTAATTCTTGACATGCTTTGTTATTATTTCTCATTTTTCTTCTGTCAGCTCTCTTTTGTCCGACTATCTCATTTCTGAGATAAAAAAAAAAACTATGATTTATGCTGTTATTTTATGGTTTCTATAATTGTCTTAAATTCTTTTGCTGCTTTAAAAGTTATAAATACATTTGTATTTGTGCATGTATTTGGGAATACCTTTATTGTTTGCTGCAGTATTGTTCTGCTCTTACCTCACTTTCTGCTTATAATAACTTTATAGGAAAATGAATTACAATTGTTTTTCAAGTGTTTTAGTGAGATGTGGTTTCCTGAGTTTCTCAGGAAGGAAGGACAAGGAGTCAGTATAGTTAGGCTAGATACTTCAAGGCTCTCTTTTGTTCTTATCGTGAAGCATTTAAAATATTACAATCTTGTACTGAGACCTGTCATCCGTCCCCCTTTTTTCCCTTTTGCACCTCTCCTCTTGCTGCATCTACTGTTGGTGCGTCCCCCGCTGTTGTAACCCGCTCGTTGTTCTGGCATGGGCCATGGACCAAGCCAACCAAGGCTCTTGGTGGGGCTGTAAGTTCCCCCAAGATTTAGCTATGACTCTGATTTAAACCTTGATTTGAAGGTCAGTCCCTTAGCTCTCTGCTGGAGGGTCACTTTGCCCCCCATTCAGTGACCTGTTCCTCTCCATAAATAGGCCACCAGCACTCAGCTGTCTTCTCAGTGCCTGCTGACCCCATGCTCCTCGGGGGCTGATGGAGACAGGTTGGGTTGGGAGTGGCATGGGTAACTTTCTTAGTTCCTCTGTTGACAGCTGCCCTCATTGCCCTGGGGAATCTGGGTGCTTCTCTTGATGCACTGCCCCCTCTCCAATATCTGTGTTTTAACTGTTGAAATAGAATCTTTTTAGATAACTGCCTGTGTCTGATTCTCTTTTGACCATTTTTTTTCTGTGTATGTAAATACTGTATTTTGAATTTTTTTTTTATTCTCCAGATTGTCAAACTTTGTGTTCAACAGCTTTTTGGTCTTTTAAAAGGCCTCCTTCTTACAATAGAAGGTCTGGCTTTTGTACTTTAACTTCACTATGATTGCTAGGCATTTAATAATAACATTTAGAAATTTGTCTTCCTGATTTTTTGCTTGCTGTATCTCTCTTCCCTCTAGAGCAGCACATATGAAAAACTGTCATTGTGTTTTCCTAAATGCTTGCAGAAAGGATAATGAATATTCAAAAGTGTGTCATGGAGGTTGTAAAAGAAAATTGTCCCAAATCTGATCTGATCTGGGACAGATCTTTTGTGTGATGTAGTTCACAGGGAGACAAAAAAATAACATTTCTGATAAAAATGTGTAACCTATTTTCCAAGGAGCTTTAATGGAATTAAAATTTATTCTGAGAACCCAGTCACCTACATACTCAGCTGATACCTGTTAAGAATTTAATAAATTTTACCAACTATTCTTTTCTTTTTGACTTGAGCCAACCAATGATAATGTGACCCTATATTTTTCAGAGAGGGGGCAAATTTGGCCCCTAGGGAACATTCGGCAATGTGTGGGAACATTTTTTTGGTTGTCACAACAAGGTGAGGGGAATGGGGATTGCTACTGGCATCTAGTGTGTAGAACCCAATGATGCTGCACAGGACAGCCTCCCTGCCCCCCACCCCCATGAATTGTCAGGTCCAAAATATCGGTAGTGTTAAGCTTGAGAAACACTGATCTAGCCATTCTTTTTTCCAATAAATTTCTTAATGAATTTCTTTTTTTTAAATGTTTGTTTATTTTTGAGAGAGAATGGGGGAGGGGCAGAAAGAAAGAAGGAGACCTAGAATCCCAAGTAGGCTCTGAGCTACCAGTACGGAGCCCCACTTGGGGCTCGAACTCACTAATTGTGAGATCATGATCTGAGCCAAAATTAAGAGCTGCACGCTTAACTGACTGAGCCACCCAGATACCCCAACTCTTGATGAATTTCTTAATGAATCTTTGAGTTGGTATGTTGTATGCCTTTCCTCTTGGAACAAGATTTAGTAAAATTTTTATATATTCTCATGACTAATTTGCTTTAAGATTTTTGTGTGATTTTAAACAAGAGATTGGGGGACAAACCTCACTTAAATTCCTAAAAATGTTATCCTACTACACTCAAGCAGCTGAGACATGATCTGGGGTTAACGGATACATAATCCCCAGGCAAGGCAGGAAACTTCAGTCTTTTGCTTTAAGCAGGGACTTCTGGGGTCAGAGCTGATCATAAACTGGCACAGACCTGATTTGCTGTGCAGATGTTGACTGTTGAGACTAAGCCCAGAAGCATGTTCACTACTATCTCCTAATTCTTAAGTTCCTAATTCAGCTTGGCCCATAGCCCATTGACTTGCCTCCTGGTTGCCGTGGTGCTCAAATTTAATTTTTGTTCTCAAGAAATTTGTTTTCAACAGCATCTCTCAGTTGCCTGTCTCTCCTGTCACCAAGGAGACACTGTTCTGTGGACACTGCCTTTCTTTCTGACCAAATCTTGTGCTTGTAGAAATGAGCCTTCTTTGCCTCTCCTACCCCCAGGAAGGTCAAAGAGGAAAGTCAGATGGTGGGGTGGGGAGTGGGAAAACCCAAGTGCATGCTCATCTTGCCTGTGGGGGATGTAGAGAACACGCAAGATGGCTTGTGAAAAAGCACAGTCTTCTCTCTGAGTTTTGCCAAATACCTAGGAGAGGAGTGAGTGTACCAGATCTTCAGTTTTGCAAGGCAGATGGAGGTATTGGTAGTAACACCTGGGTTCACAAGAGGAAAAAGGCAAGAAGAGAAAGAAAATTCTACAGAGTTGTTTGAAAGAGACTTTGGAGGGTCTTCTTTCTCTATATTTTCATGGGAAATAGAAAATGTTTTTTAAAGACACAGTTCATGTAGCAGAGACCCTGCGTCTAAAGAAAACCAATACAGTTTTCTTTCTGGAAAAAAAAAAAGAGGAAAAAAATAAGAGCTGAATATTCTTGTATTCAAGGGTACATAAAACTGATATGGAAGCTAGGGGAAAACATTTTCACAAGAAAATACTTTCCTTTAAAATGATGGCTTAAATGTACTTTTGCTTTGCTTGAGGAAAAGTGAGGACATTAGGAAAAAGTATGAGATTCTGAAAATATCCATTCCTTTAGACATCTTCTTCCACATGACTCTTAAATGAAAAATTAGGCACATTTCTAGGTATTCATGATTAGTACTTTGTGCTGTTGGCTCACATCTTGTATTTTATTTTTTTAGTAATAACAGGCTGCTGATTTTCTTCCAAGCACTCTCAAACCAGTAAGTGTTCAAATCCCAGCCAAACTGCCTGTAATAATCTAAAAATTCTCCTTTGTCCCAGCCAGCAGGCTCCCCTTCAATTTGCCTCTGATGCCTCTGCTCACTTCTCAACACTCTTCCCTTCACATTGCCTTTTTTTTTTTAAGAATAAAAATCTTAGTAATTCTTTCTGACACACCAATTTGGGCTACATTCTGAAGTCTTAATTATGTTACGATTTTCATTTATTTATTTATTCCTTCATTTTTTTTTAATGTTTATTTATTTTTGAGACAGAGAGAGACAGAGCATGAACGGGGGAGGGTCAGAGAGAGGGAGACACAGAATCTGAAACAGGCTCCAGGCTCTGAGCTGTCAGCACAGAGCCTGACGCGGGGCTCGAACTCACGGACCGCGAGATCATGACCTGAGCCGAAGTCGGCCGCTTAACCGACTGAGCCACCCAGGCGCCCCATGTTACGATTTTTAAAAGAAATTATTATATCTGGTCCAAACTTCCAAGTCACCTGTGCAGGTGTTATCATGCATAATATAGCAGTGGCATGGATTTGAAGGAGTGAATGTTCCTATCACGCTTCTTAAGGTGGAAGATATTTTTGTAACAGAGAAATTAGGATATCTGATTCCATTCATGCAAACAATGGCAGCCACCAGAGGAAAATGAAATAAGGGCCATTATCTCCCCTAAAATATGGTACAGTACCTGACACTGGGGTAGAATGGTGAACAAGAGAGTGTAGCATCTGCTCTCAGGGGACTTGCATCTAACGGGTAACACCAGGATATTTAACAGTGTGGAATGTGGTCTGAAAGAGGAAGTAGAGTGAATGATGGGACTTTACAATAAGGGCTTTAACTTACTTGTAGGGGAAGTGGGACTCTTTTTTGAGAGAAGAAACATCTAAGCTGAACACCAAAGGAAACACCCTTCCCTGTTTGTCCGTCCAAATGAGGAAAGTAATATAGCTAAGGGCTATTGTGCAAAGCAGGACTTGGGCTAAGACCAGAAGATTTATCTGTGTTGTGTGTATCTGTATGTGACTAAATTTTAATATGCACATGTCTTAATGGGAATTAATAATTAACAAAACTATAAGGCAGAATCACTGTAGAGAAGTGGGTAAATGGTTTACCCTTCTTGAACCCCACACTCTTCTCATGTGGGACAAAATCTTTTCCTCCTGCTCAGCAGCAGGCCAAGTAGACCTGGCTTCCTTCAGTCTCCCTTTTGAGTGGGGATTATTATTAATCAAAATTGACTTTTTTAAGGTGTCTAAAGTTAACAACTAGAAAATTCTTATTAGTCTTTGCATTGAAGAGAGGCAGAGAACCTGTGATATCATTCCCACTTGGGATTTGTGTGTGTGTGTGTGTGTGTTTAAAATTTTAATTTCAATATAGTTAATATACTGTGTTATATTAGTTTTTGGTGTACAATGTAGTGTGCACGAAATAATTCTATATATTACTCAGTGCTCATCATGATAAGTGTACTCTTAATCCCTTTCACCTATTTCACTCATCCCCTCTCCATGCCTCCCCTCTGGTAACCATCAGTTCTGTGTAGTTAAATGTCTGGTTTTTGTTTGTTTCTTTTTTTGTTTGTTTCTTAAATTCCATATATGAATGAAATCAAAAGGTAATTGCCTTTCTCTGACTTATTTCACTTAGTATTAGACCCACTAGAGACATCTATGTTACTGCAAATGGCAAGATTTCATTCTTGTTTGATGACTAATATTCCGTTGTATACACCACATCTGTTTTATCCGTTCATGTATTGATGGACGCTTGGGTTGCTTCTATAACTTGGCTATTGTAAATAATGCTGCAGTAAATATGCATATATCTTTTCAAGTTAGTGTTTTCATTTTCTTTGGGTAAATACCCAGTAGTGGAATTACTGGATCATATGGTAATTATATTTTTAATTTTTTGAGGAACCTCCATACCATTTTCCACAGTGGCTGCACTTTGAATTCCTACCAACAGTGCATGATGGTTCCTTTTCTCCACATCTTTGCCAACACTTGTTGATTCCTGTGTTTTTGATTTTAGCTATTCTGACAAATGTGATATGGCATTTCATGGTAGTTTTGATTTACGTTTCCCTGATGATGAGTGATTTTGAGCATATTTTCGTGTGTCTCTTGGTCACCTGTATGTCTTCTTTAAAGAAATGTCTGTTGATGTCTTCTGCCCATTTTTTAAAAATGTTTATTTATTTTTGAGATACAGAGAGTGAGCAGGGAGGGGACAGAGAGAGAGAGGGAGACACAGAATCTGAAGCAGGCTCCAGGTTCTGTGCTGTTAGCACAGAACCCGATGTGGGGCTTGAACTCATGACCCAGCGAGATCATGACCTGAGCTGAAGTCGAATGCTTAACCGACTGAGCCACCCAGGTGGTACTTCTGCCCATTTTTAATTGGATTATTTGAGGTTATTTTTGTATTCAGTTGTATAAGTTCTTTATATATTTTGGATACTAACCCTTTATCATACATGTCATTTGTTAATATATTCTCCCATTCAGTAAGTTGTCTTTTAGATTTGTTGATTGTTTTCTTTGCCGTGCAGAAGCTTCTTATTTTGATATAGTCCCACTAGTTTATTTTTTCTTTTGTTTCTCTTGCCTCAGGAGACATACTAAGAAAAGTTTTGTTATGGGCAATGTCAGAGAAATTACTGTTTGTGCTCTCTTCTAGGATTTTTATGGTTTCAGGTCTCACATTTAGGTCTTTAATCCATTTTGAGTTTATTTTTGTAAATGTTTAAAAATTTTGTAAATATTATGGTGTAAAAAGTGGTACAGTTTTATAGTTTTGCATATAGCTGTCTAATTCTCCAGCACCATTTGTTGAAGAGACTGTCTTTTTCTCATTGTATATTCTTGCCTCCTTTGTTGAAGATTAATTGAACATATGATTGTGGGTTTATTTCTGGGCTCTGTATTCTGTTCTATTGATTTGTGTCTGTTTTTGTGTCAGTATCATACTATTTTGATAAATATAGCTTCTTACTATATCTTGAAATCTAGGATTGTGATACTTCCAGTTTTGTTCTTCTTTTTCAAGATTGTTTTGGCTCTTTGGGGTCTTTTGTGATTCCATACAAATTTTAGGATTATGTGTTTTAGTTCTGTAAAAATGCTGGTGGTATTTTGAAAGGGATTGCATTAAATCTGTAGATTGTTTTGGGAAGTATGGACATTTTAACAATATTTGTTATCCCAGTCCATGAGCATGGAATGAATATTTTCTATTTGTATCATCTTCAATTCCTTCATCAATGTTTTATGGTTTTCAGAGTGCTATTCTTTCACCTCCTTGGTTAAGTTTATTCCTAGGTGTTTAATTCATTTTGGTGCAGTTGTAAATAAGATTGTTTTCTTAATTTCCCTTTCTGCTGCTTTATTATTAATTCTATAGAAATGCAATGAATTTCTGTATATTGACGTTGTATCCTGTGACTATCTGAATTCTATCAGTTTTAGTAGTTTTTGATGGAGTCTTTAGGGTATTTTGTATGTAATATGTCATTTGCAAACAGTGAAAATTTTACTTGTTGCTTACCAATTTGGATGCCTTTTATTTCTTTTTCTTGTCTGATTGCTATAGCTAGGATATCTAGTACTATGTTGAATGCAAATGGTGAGAGTAGACATCCTTGTCTTGTTCCTGATCTTAGGGAAAAACTCTGTTTTCCACCAGTGGGTATGATGCGAGTTGTGGGTTTTTCATATATGGCCTTGATTATGCTGAGGTATGTTTTCTCTAAATCTACTTTTTTTAGTTTTTTTTTTTTTAAATCATGAATAGATGTTGTATTTTGTCAAATGCTTTTTCTGCATTTACTGAAATGATCATATGGTTTTTATCCTTTCCCTTATTGATGTGATGGATCATTTTGATTGGTTTGCAGATATTGAATCACCCTTGCATCCAAGGAATAAATCCCACTGATAATAGTGAATGATTACTTTTAAGGTATTGTTGGATTTGGTTTGCTAATATTTTGCTGAGGATTTTTGTACTTATGTTAATGAGAGAGATTGGCCTGTACTTTTCTTTCTTTCTTCTTTTGTAGTGCTATTTTACTTGGTTTGGTATCAGCGTAATGCTGGCCTCATAGAATGAATTTGGAAGCTTTCCTTTCTCCTCTGTTTTTTTGGAATAGTTTGAGAAGAGTAGGTATTAACTCTCTTTAAATGAATTTACCTGTGAAGTCATCTAGTCCTGGACTTTTATTAGTTGGGAGGTTTTTATTACTACTGAAATTTCATTGCTGGTAATAGGTCTGTTCAAATTTTCTTTTTCTTTCTAATTCAGTTTGGGGAGGTTGTATGTTTCTAGGAATTTATCTACTTCTAGGTTGTCTAATTTTTTGGCATACAACTCTTTTATAATATTTTCTTATAATCCTTTATATTTTGTGGTGTCAGTTGTTATTTCTCCTCTTCAATTTATTATTGTGTTTATTTGAATCCTATATCATGTTTTTTTGATGAGTCTGTCTAAATGTATATCAATTTTGTTGACCTTTTCAAAAAAACATCTGGTTTCACTAATCTGTACTATTTTCTTAGTTTCTATTTCATTGTTTCTTCTCTAATCTTTATTGTCTTCCTTCTACTGTTTTGGGACTTGGTTTGCTCTTTTACTAGCTTCTTTACGTGTAGGATTAAGGTGTTTTTTTTTTTTTTTTTTTAGATTTTTCTTATTTCTTAGGTAAGCCTGTATTGCTATAAACTTCCCTCTTAGAACCAATTTTACTGCATCCCAAAGATTTTGGACCTTAGTGTTTTCGTTTTCATCTGTCTCCATGTATTTTTTTAAAATTTTTTCTTTGATTTCTTGCTTGACCCATTCATTATTTAGTAACATATTATTTAACCTCCTTATATTTGTGCTCATTCCAGATTTTTTCTTGTGGATGATTTCTAGTTTCATTGTGTGTGATCAGAAAAGTTGCATGGTATGACTTCAATTTTTTTGAATTTGTTGAGACTTGTTTTGTGGTCTAATATGTGATTTATTCTGGAGAATGTTCCATGAGCACTTAAAAGAATGTGTATCTTGCTGTTTTAGGCTGGAACATTCTGAATATATCTGTTAAGCCAATCTGGCCCAGTGTGTCATTCAAAGCCCCTGTTTCCTTGTTGATTGTCTGTTTGGACAATCTGTCCATTAATCTAAGTGGGATGTCAAAGTCTTCTACTATTATTGTATTGCTATCAATTAGTTCTGTTGTTTGGTTTTCACTGTTCTGTGTATTTGGGTGCTTTATTGTTGGGTGCATAAATATTTACAGTTGTTATATCTTCTTGTTGGATTGTTCCCTTTATGACTATATGGTATCTTTCTTTGTCTCTTGTTATAGTCTTTGTTTTAAAGTCTATTTTGTCCAATGTAAGTATTGCTACCTCAAGTTTCTTTCACTTGAATTTGCATTATAAATGCTTTTCCATCCCTTCACTTTTATTCTGCATATGTCTAAAGGGTCTCAAATGAGTCTCTTGTAGGCAGCATATAGATGGGTTTTGCTTTTTTATTCATTCCATAATCCTATGTCTTTTGATTGGAGTTTTTAGTCCATTTACATTCAAATTAATTATTGATAGATATGTATATATTGTTAGTTTGTTATTGTTTTGTGGTTGTTTTTTGTACTTTCTCTCCAGTCCTTTCCTCTCTTGCTGTTTTTCATGGTTTGTTGGCTTTTTTAGTGACATACATAGATTCCTTTCTCTTTATTCTTTGCATATCTATCGGTGGGTTTTTGATTTGTGGTTACCATTCAGTTTATATATAACATCTTCTGTATATAGCAGTCAATATTAAGTTGATGACTGCTTAATTGTGAACCCATTCTTTAGTCCTCTCACCCTCCACATTTTAGGATATTGTATCCTGTTTTACATCCTTTTCATTTTGTGAATCCCTTGACTGATTTTTACAGATATGCTTATTTTTACTATTTTTGTGCTTGCAACTTTTTCTACTCTCAGTTATGGTCTTTGCACTTGAAGAGTCCCCTTTAATATTTCTTGTAGGGCTGGTTTAGTGGTCATGAAGTCCTTTAGTTTTTGTTTGTCTGAGAAACTTTTTATCTCTATTCTGAATGATAGCCTGGCTGGATAGAATATTCTTGGCTGCAGACTCTTCCTGCTCAGTACTTTGAATAGATCATGCCACTGCCTTCTGGGCAATAAAGTTTTGCCTGAAAAATCCACTGATAGCCTTACAGGGTTTCACTTATATGTAACTGTCTTCTCCTGCATTAATTTGTTTTTATCATGACTTTTTGCCATTTTAATTACTGTGTGTTTTGGTGTGGACCGCCTTGGGTTGATTTTATTGGGGGGGGGGTCTCTGTGCCTCCTGGATCTAGATTTATGCTTTATTTCCCAGATTAGGGAAGTTTTCAGCTATTTTTTCTTCAAATAAATTTTTAGTCCCCCTTTTTCTCTCTTCTTTCTGTGATCCCTGTCATGCAAATGTTATTGTGCTTGATGGAGTCACTGAGTTCTCTAAATCTATTCCCATTTTGCATAATTCCTTTTTCTTTCATTTGCTCAGCTTGATTACTTTCTATTATTCTGTCTTCCAGGTCATTATTTTGTTCCACTGTTTCCTCTAGTGTGCCATTTATTCCATCAAGTGTATTTTTAATTTCATTTATTTTGTTCTTCATCTCTGATTGGTTCTTTTTTTTATCTCTTTATAATGGTCTCACTGATCTCCTCCACTCTTTTTTTTTTTTTTTAATTTTTTTTTTTTCAACGTTTTCTATTTATTTTTGGGACAGAGAGAGACAGAGCATGAACGGGGGAGGGGCAGAGAGAGAGGGAGACACAGAATCGGAAACAGGCTCCAGGCTCCGAGCCATCGGCCCAGAGCCTGACGCGGGGCTCGAACTCACGGACGGCGAGATCGTGACCTGGCTGAAGTCGGACGCTTAACCGACTGCGCCACCCAGGCGCCCCTCCTCCACTCTTTTCTCAAGTCCAGTGAGTATCTTATGATCATTACTTTAAATTCTCTATTGGGAATATTACTTGTATCTGTTTCACTTAGATCTCTTACTATGGTTTTGTCCTGTTCTTTCATTTGGGACATATTCCTCCATCTCTTCATATTGTCTACCTCTCTGTGTCTGTTTCTATGTGTTAGGAAAGTCAGCTTTGTCTCCTGTTCTTGAAGGTAATGGCTTTATGAGGAAGATATCCTGTAGTGCCCTGCACTGCAGTGTCTCCTGTTCCCCAGGACCTAGCATTTCAGAGAGTGTCTCCTATGTGTGCTGTCTGTGCCATGCTGTTGAGTCCTGGCTACTTTTTTCTTTAGTCCATTTGTCTGCCATGGCTCTCTATGCTTGTTGTGGGCAGTGTTTGGTCCCCAGCCAGGTGGGGCACATTTTAATAAAGTGTGCTCTGGTCTGTTTGGAAATGAGGATTGTCATTTACAAAACTGAGGTCCAGTAAAACACACAGGCCAGGAAACGAGGTGTTGGTAGGGTTCCACTGGTCTTCTGGGGGAAGGGGTTTGCAGCACCAGGGAAAGCATGACTGGGAAGGGTAGATCTGCTGAAGTGTGGGGCCAGGCCTTGGTGTACAAGTTAGGTAGTGAATGTTGACACTGCACTGGTTCCTGCAGGTGTCCACATGTTTATACTGGGGGCTGGGGGAGGAAAACAGTGCCACCAGTTCCTTTTCTGGAGGGGTCTCCCCAGATGCCTGCCTCTCTGGGGCATGCTCTAAGATGAGTAAATGACTTTCCCTCCAGTCTGTCCTACACATTTTTCACATTTTATTTTATTTTATTTTATTTATTTTTAAATATTTATTTATTTATTTTGAGAGAGAGCACACATACAAGCAGGGGACGAGCAGAGAGAGAGAGGGAGAGGGAGAGAGAGAGAGAGAGAGAGAGAGAGAGAGAGAGAATGAATGAATGAATCCCAAGCAAGCTCCATGCTTAGCATGGAGCCTGATGCAGGGCTCAATCTCATGACCCTGGGACCATGACCTGAGCTGAAATCAAGAGTCAGATGGTTAACCGATTGAGCCACACAAGTGCCTCTGCCCCAAACATTTTTCAAACTGCTTTATCTCTTCTGGCTCTTTGTCATGCTGTCTCTTTAAGGGTGAGAACTCCACTTCTTAATGCCATCCAGGTTCTCCCAGAGTAGAACCCTCCAATTTTTAAAATTCCAGCCTTTGTCTCACTGGTTGTAAGAACTCATGAGATTTGGTCCCTCTTGCTTTCCAAGATAAACGTTATAGGGATTCATCTTCCCCATTCAGTCTCCCCAGTGAAAGTCTGTTTTTCACCTTTCTCTGCACTATTGGCTCCCTCCCCACTGTGGATGGATACGGTCTGTTTCACTCCCAAATCTCATCTTCACCTTTCTTTCTTCAATGTGGCTTTTCTCTACCTTTAATTGTGGAGTTTGTTCTGCCAGTCTCTGGGTCATATTCTGGGTTATTTATGCCAATGTGAATGTTATGTAGTTGTATGAGATGAGGCAAGTTTAGGATTCTTCTACTCCACCATCTTCCCTGCCTCCTCCAGCCCATCTAGTGTATTTCTTGTCTCGGTTATTGAGTTCTTCATCTCTGATTGGTTCTTTTTATGTTTTATGTCTCTTTGTTAAGGGTTTCACTGCGGTCCTCCACTCTTTTCTCAATCCAGTGAGTACCTTTATGACCTTTACTTTAAATTTTCCATCAGACATATTACTTATCTACATTGTTTAGGTCTCTTGCTGTGGTATTTGGGACATAATCCTCTGTCTCCTCATTTTATCTAGCTCTCTGTTTCTATGTATTAGTCAACTATATCTTCTGCAGTGCACTGTCCCCTGTTCACTAGAATCTGGTGTTTCAGGGATGTCTCTTATGTGTTGCATGAGTACCCTACTATTGTGGCTGAGCCACTTTTGCCTTCATCCCTGTTGTCTGCAGTGGCTCTCTTTGCCTGTTGTGGGCAACATTTGGTCCCTGTGTTGTCAGTAAGTCATCATGAGTTTGAGTTGAGTCAGACCAGGCATTTGCCTGAGATGTGTGGCACCAAACTACGGGGTGCTTTCCCTGTGTTGTGCCCTGAGAAGTTTTGTTGGTGGGTGCATCCTGAAGTCAGACCACATGTCTGCCCCAGCCCACTAGTGGGGCCTCAGTTGGTTTGGTGTGTTTGTGTCATGTGTTGTTATCCTCCCTTCTCTCCAGGGTAGGAGTTACTTTGGAGTGGTGCTGGCCCCTTTCAGGGCTGCTTGTACCCTGCCAGCCTTGTGGCACTGCTTTGGATAAACTCTAGCCAATGTCCTATTGGAGGGGCAGGTCTTCAGGAGACACAGGGACCAAAGCATGCCAGGTTGGAAGGTGCAGATCTGCAGAAGCACACAGGGCAGAGTGAGTGGTGTTAGCAAGTTAGATGGACGGTGTTGTTGCTTGGCTGGTTACCACAGGGGTCTATGTGTTTAGGTGATGGTAGGAAGTGGAGATAAATGGCATCTGCCAGCTCCTTTTTTCCTGGAGAAGTCTCCCAAAGATCTTTGACCCTCCAGCACGTGCTCTGAGATTAGTGAACAAATTTCTCTCCTGTATACCCCAGGCATTTTCAGAAGTGCTCCTCCTATGCTGTATCTCCATGGGGCTGTTTGTTGTACTATCTCTTTAAAGTCAGGAACTTAGTTTCCTCTCACCCTCTCTGCTTTCCCAGAGCTGAGCCTGCTGATTTTTAAAGTTCAAGATGTTAAGCCCCACTGATTATAAAAGCCCATGAAATTCAGCTCCTCTGGTTTTCAAAGCCAAATGTTATGGGGATTTGTCTTCTTCCTGTAGGCTCTCCATGCCTGGGATGCCTGGAGTGGCTCTCTCCCCTCTCCATACCTGTGGTATCTCTCCTTCCTATAGACTGCCCCATGGGTCCATTTAGCTCCTGGCCACATCTCTGCCCTTCCTACCCTCTTTGATATGGCTCTTCTATACACTGAGCTGTGGAGAGTCTGTTCTTTCCCTCTTTGGGTTGTTTTCTGGTTTTTTTTTACATCGATATGGGTGTTATCTAGTTGTATCTGTGGCATGAGGTGAGCTTAGGATCCTCCTACTCTGCCATCTTCCCAGGAAGACTTCCATATATATATTAAGAAGCACTTTCAGAAATAACTCCTGGTAGATCTGGGCCTGGTTCTCTCTGGGTTGTGATCTTCAACTCTGGCTGTAACTAACAAGTGTGTAAAACTGCAGCTGCTCTAGTTCACACAAGACTCATCTACTCACAATTTCTAGGCATGAGGCTCTGGTATTGGTAATAAAAACACTCCCCAGGTAATTTTAATGGCAGCAAAGTTTGATGTACATTGTATCAGGGGGTGGTATGCCAGGAAAATTTAAGTTCATCTGGTCTCTTAGCCTCGACAGGCAAACAGGGGGCCAGAATCTGCAGGTATTAGGCAGGACCGTGCAATTATAAAAAATCTGTGAGGATGGCAAGATCTCCCTCAAAGAGCCCACTGGATTCCATCCTGTCTTCCCTCCTGTGTATCATGGAGGTATTCATGGGCATTTGGAAGCTTGGACATGCTTCTGTGTAATTCCCCATCTCTGTCTTCCTGTGCAGTGAGGTGTCTTCTTTAAGTACATTAAAGGAATGTCGTCCACCACCTTTCTGTCACTTGCACACTGTCACAGATAGAGAAAATATTTGAAACACTAGAACTGTGACAGAATGAGATTTTCTTTCCTTTACTCACTTCTTTACTTCTACTCCTTACCCCTGTAGGATATGGGAGCCTTGCTAAAAGTAAGGAGTTGATTGTTAGCACAATAATATATTTATGTTTTGTTGTGAGAGGCAGCTAACAATAGCAAAAAGAAGAATTGTTTGTCCTTATAAACATTCCACTCTGAAGACTCTGACTTTATTTCTTATGATGGATTACATGTACATGCCCTCCAGACAACACGGACATGAATAACAATATTGAAGATTTATGAAAGCAGCAGTGATTTGTTGGCTAAATGTTTCCAATAATTACTTCCATTTTTAATACATGTTCTTAAAAATAACTTGTAACATTAAGAAAATAACTTTAATAATACATACTTACTGAAGGAAAATCAGAAAATACAATAGAAAAAAACGCTATAATCAGAAAAAAATGGTTAATATTCTTCCATGTTGAGAGCCTTCTAGAAGCATCTTTGCAAATATACGTTTGCATACATGTTTATTGACAGGTTCTCTGTACCAGGCCTGAATTATTTTCAACCAGCTATATTCCTTCTTCTCTCTATATATGAAGGATGGGATGTCCAGTGCAGACAGCACTTCCTGTGTTCCCCCATTGCCATATCATCTAGCTTTCATCAAGGCTTGGCCAATGAGAAACCTTCATGAGTTTGGAGGCAGGAAGAAAAGGAGAAGCCAGGATGTTTTAGCCCCTTCTCTCTGCCTTGAGCAATACCTCCTCCAGTTTCTGTGTCACAGGACTGATAATGTCCTAATTTCCATCAGACGACCTTGGTCTTTGGGCTATACTATTACCACCTTCCCTTTGTCCTTATAGCCTAGGGTCTGGGTAGTGGTTTCCTGCTCTTGCTAATATGTCATCTCATTTCCCCCTGATTTCTCAACTATTTCATCACCTGCATATCCAGTTCTCTGATTTAAATTTAAATTCTTTTAAATGCTAGTGTGATTCCTGTGCACCTGGATGGATATTGATGGCTATAGGTTGATAGTGATATAAAAGGAATATTACACTTATATAAGGAAATATCACAATTGAATTCTGTATTTAATCACAACTGGCTCTGACTAGTTGAAGTTCATTAAAGACTATGAACTTTGACCCTGGAACTAATTGAAGACCCTGATCAGTGAGCTGTGGGGTTTGTTGTTATCAATTGTTTACAGGCAGTGGACTCATTTTCAGTGCTTATTTAGTAGATTTTTTTTTTGCATTTAAAACACCTCATTCTCCCCTGTCAACACACTGCTCAATTGCTCAATGATTTCTTTACTACCTTAGGATCCCCCGCCTGGGAAGATTATAGACACAACTTGTTTTTTGTTTTTTGTTTTTCTTTTAAGGCTCTGGTAGTCTTTGTTTTATTGTTTGACACTAAAATCCTATTTTACAATATGCCTTTTCCTCTGTTCAGTATTTTATGACTTACCACAACAAATGTATTTGTAACATTTCAATGCTGTAATTTCCACATTGCTAAACATTTAGTTTGTTTCAAGTTTTTTTGCTTGCTGTGATTAACACGTTCACAGTTAAGTATCTGATTTTCAATTATTCAAGTTGTAAACTTTTTGAGCAACTTTTTACTAAAGGGTTCAAAAGACTTCTCCTTTGAGATGCAAGCTCAGAGAGAGTAAGAACTGACTGACAGAAAAGCTAAATGGAAAATAAACAGTAGTGGTTATCTTCAGTGATCTTTTATTATTCATCTACTCCCTTATCCCTTTGTTAAGGTGTCCAACCATGCTCAACTCAGTTGACATGTCTCAGTGGAAGCTGATTTCACCCAAGCTCCAGGGTAGGTCTGTGTTTAAACCTACCCCCCTTGCCTAAGATTGGTTTAGAAATTGTCAGATGACTCAATCTGTGCCAATAAGCATCCAGGAGAGGTTTGCTAAAGATGATGGGGAAAGTGCATTCTTCCTAATCTGGGAGTTTTCTGTTTTCTTCTGGTTGTTGTGTGGCCCAGAAGTTCTGTATTCATTTCATATCCAGCCTCAGTAGGAAGCCACACATACCAGAGGGAGAACGGCAGGGAGCCAGAGACACAGATAATGTCAACTCTGAAATCTGTTCAGTCTTCTAGACTTCCAGTCATGCAAGCCAGGAGACTTTCTTACATTTGAAGACAGGTTGAATTTTTCTGGTATTTCTTGATCAAAGAATCCAAATTTGTAAAGTAAATTAGCAAAATAAGTCCTAGAGATAAGTGCTAGTGCTAATATTTAAAAATGAAGAGAAAGAAAATGAAGAAAAAAATCTAAGTGATTATATGTCAACTAATTTTAAGCATTATTTTTATATCTGACCAAAAAATTAGAGACACATTGATTCAGAATAGATATATTTATTTTTAACAAGTGTGGTTCTGGCATATATGTCTGTTGATATTTTTTTTAATAATTTTTTTCATGTGTATTTATTTTTGAGAGACAGAGAGAGCATGAGTGGAGAAGGGGCAGAGAGAGAGGGAGACACAGAATCTGAAGCAGGCTTTGAGCTGTCAGTACAGAGGCCGATGTGGGGCTCAAAACCTTGAAATCATGACCTGAGCTGAAGTCAGATGCTTGAACTGTCTGAGCCACCCAGGTGCCCTTATGTCTGTTGATATTTTTATTTATGTTGGCAAATAAGATAAAAGTGAAACAGCTTTGATGTATATTAGAACTTCGTTGGTTCATCAAAGGGATGAGGAGAGACTTTTTGCTTAATTGGATGATAGTTTTAGAATACTAGAATAATATTTCCTCAATTTTGTGTCTATGTGTTCTTTACAATGTAATGGCTACATTATGTTATGATGCCTTTAAATTTGATGTATGTTAACATTTATCTATCATGTTAAGTCTAGACCTCAGGTTCTCTATTGTCGTAAATAATTTTATTGAAACACAGCTGTGTCATTTATTTACATACTGTCTGTGTCTGCTTTCTCACTGTCACAGCAGTGTTGAATAGTTGCGACAGAGATCTTGTCCTGTAAAGTCTAAAATAGTGCTTACTATCTGACCTTTTATAGAAAATGTTTGCCGAATCTTGGTCTTGGATGATCAACAAGAGTAAATCAAACCCTGATCTACCTAGTAGAACAGCTGAAGTCAATAGCCACATTGGCCAACTCCTGCATTAGTGTCCTTCCTTTGTCTCACACCAGCCCCCTCCCCCTGCCCTGTTGTCCCTTCCTATGCTGATCAGCTGACACTGGTTAAATCTGGGGCTTGGAGGAAGAAGGGGAAACATTTTTCAACTCCAACTTTGTCTGTTTAAAAGACATTTGCTTTAATGCAGTTCTTCTAGTGTTGCAAGTGCTTCCTATTTTACTATTTTATCACTATGATTTCATACTTTTGTAAATAAAATACTTATTTTTAATATCTCTTTATTTCTTTCTGAATAAATATAAACTTAGTTGGCTGTGAGCCACACTATATGTCAGATATGGACAGATATGGTCCAACATGAGTTCCAAAGATTTATGATTTTAACAAGAGTAGTATTGTGAAGCTATGTGTAACAAGAGATCTTCAGGCTATTGAAACCACAAGTAGCTTGCTGTCCCTGGAGAGACCACTGACTTGACCAACGACTTGACCTTCGTTATCCCAGTGTGTCTCACCTGCGTAGAGTTACCAAGGGTATTTGTTAAAATGGATTTTACACATAAAATGTAGATTTACAAAGGCTCATTGAATCAGAACTTGTGGGACATAGGGCCTATGAACTTGTAGCAAGTATGTTTAATCAAATATTAAGAAATCATCGTGACTTTCCATATGACATTGGATAGTCTTTGGGCCTCATTTTATAAAATGAAGGGTTTAGGTTCTATGATTTTATGTAATATATTAAGATTGGTTGTTTTTTCATAGTGCAGGAGACTCTAACGTGAAGGGGGCAGAAACAATAATTATTCCTTTAACTCTGTTGTTTGTTTAAAAATACACGCACACATCCCTTTGTGCTGAAAGCATTCTAATGCACGCACTTCTCTTGCCATGTGTTTTTGGCAATGGGAGGCATTTATGGCAGGACTCCTGTTTATACACAAACTCTCGGGCATCAAATGGAGCATCCAGACATGTTCTAGATGAAAGCATCCACCCTGTACCTGCTGCATTAGCTGGTGCAATAGTGGAAAAGCCTCATGGGACACCATAAAGATGGAGTGTGCTATCTGATGGGCGCTGCAGATGTGCTCAAGGTTGTCACAGTGAACCATGCAGGTGGCTTGCTTCAACTGAGTGCACCAGATGCATATCCTTACAAAAGGTTTCTGCTACCAGCGATGAGTCAGATTGGTGACATGGGAAATAAACAACACCAAGACTCTCACTCAGCTTGTGTTTACTGACCAATTTCCACTCTCTCTCTCTCTCTCTCTCTCTCTCTCTTTTCTACAGGAAGTCCACAAGTTGCTTGGTGGCCAAAAGTTTGGTAGTTTCTATAAATACTTTAAGATCAGAAAGTGTAGGAAGATATCCACAAGTTAATGTCATGGTAGCTAGCTAAGAAGCAAAAGTTGAACTACAGAAATTATGTTCCCATTATAATATTTCCAAATAGATAAAATTGCCTCTTTAATGTCTTTGTAGTACAATGTGGGTCATCTTGCTAAGCCATCTTTTATAGAATGTTTACTTTTCATGTTTCACTTCTTGCTGCTTAGGCCCGTACAACCTCTTCTTCTATGCCTGCTGTTTTCCTGGATGTTTTAGCAGGAACACCTTAACTCAAATATGACAAAACCTCTGTCTGCCTGCCAATGGAAAATCAGTTGCCACAAGGCAGACATGTGGTAAAAGGAAGGCAGAAAAGAACTTGGACTCCTAGGTTGCTCTTAAATTACTGCCAGCTTGCACTCAAACTTTTCCAGGAACAGATTGTGGAAAAGACTTGGTGTGTGTTCTTGCTGATGAGCATTTCACAACATAGTCTCCATGTACCAAGCCTGCTTCCGTGCAGATCGAAGCAGAGTCTGGTGGCGAATGGGGAGTTGGCGACCTCTCCTCTGTCCACATGAATACTCCTCACTGCCCTCTTCATTAAGATTCAGAGAATCCAAGATGAAGGAAGATGGAATGAATTCTGAGATCCTAAAAAAGAATTTTCCAGATAGAAAAAGATTTCTAAGGTACTGTTAAAATTAGGAACATTTTCTAAGTAATAATACCTAAAACAAATTAGGTACATTGGTTTGCTAGGGCTGCCATACCAAATACCACGGACTAAATGGCTTAGCAACAGGAATTTCTCACAGTTGTGGAGGCTTTGAAGTCCACAATCAAGGTGTCAGGTTTGGTGTCTCCTGAGACCTCTGTCCTCAGCTTGCAGATAGATGCTTGTCTACTCCGTGTGTCCTCACATGGTCATTCCTCTGTGCAAGTGCATCCTTGTTGTTTTCTCTTTTTGGGTGTCCAAATTTCCTTCTCTCATAAGGACACCAGTTACATGGGGTTAGAGCCTCATTCTAACTTAATCACCAATTTGAAGGCCCAATCTCCAAATATAGTCACATTTAGAGGTACTAGAGGTTAGGGCTTCAACACATGAATTTTGGGGGATAAAATTTAGCCCATTACACTAACCCAGATTACTAGTAGCCCATGAAAAAGATATAGCACAGAATGATCTTGACTTTCTAATAATACCCAATTTGTTTTTGGCTTTTCTAATAAGCCAAATGTACAGGATTTGAAAAGTCAGCCTTCTTTCTTTTTTTTTTACTCTGACTCCATGGGCTGCATTTGTTGATAAACTTCCGCCTTGCCGTGTTTATTTGATGAGTTTCCTTTTTGCAGCTTTCCTAGAGTAATTGGAAGTGACACACTTGCATCCACTGACTGTTCTTTTGTCCTACCTCAGCTGTCTTTCCTGTGGTCACACCTGTGACCTCATCCACATCAGGAATGAATACTGCTGAAATCTTGACTCCTTGCATCCACTAGTCTATTATAGACATCTCATTCAGTGATTCTTTGACCTTATTGAGATCTTTAGCCCATTGGCCTTACTTACATTAACAGTCCTCCCTTCCACCTCCACCAGGTTTCTCTTCCTTTCCTATCCGGCTTAAGATTCTAAGATCCATCGCTAGAATTACCTTTGTTCCCTTTCTCCCTCCAGGGTTGATAGAATTACAATACTGGTAAAACCAAATCCTCTGTTTCCTGCTTGCCTTTCCCCCTAGCAGCTATAGAAAAATGAAACTTTTTTGGGGGCGCCTGGGTGGCTCAGTTGGTTAAGCGTCTGACTTCGGCTCAGGTCATGATCTCACGGTCCGTGAGTTCGAGCCCTGCATCGGGCTCTGTGCTGATGGCTCAGAGCCTGGAGCCTGTTTCAGATTCTGTGTCTCCCTCTCTCTCTGACCCTCCCCCGTTCATGCTCTGTCTCTCTCTGTCTCAAAAATAAATAAACATTAAAAAAATTTTTAAAAAAACGAAACTTTTTTTTACTGTTTTCACTTCAGAGTCCTAGCATGTAGAAAGAATAATCCTCTCCACCAAAGATGTCCATGTCTCAAATCAGAGAAGGTGATGTGATGTGATGACTGAGGCATGGCAGAGTAGGAGACATGGCAGTGAAAATAGGTCAAAAATTTGATGCTACACTGTTAGCTTTGAAGGGGGGGGTGGGGGGAGGGATCATGATCAAAGAATTCAGGCAGCCTCTAGAAGCTGGAAAATGCAAGGAAATAGATTTTCTCCTAGAGCTTCCAGAAGGAGTGTGGTCTTGCTGACATGTTGATTTTAGCCCAGTGAAACCCATTTCAGAGTTTTGACCTCTAGCACTTAAGATAATAAATTTGTGTTAAGCTACTATGTAATTTGTTACAGCAGCAATAAGAAACCAGTTCAAAGAACAAACCTCAAATGGCCACTGAACACCGTGTGACATTTGTACCTTCCAGTATGCTTGGTTTTGTATTCTCCAAAATAGAGTTCTTTTCTATTCTCCAAAATAGGAGTTCTTCCCACCTTAGCAGCTAACATTGCCTTGTATTTCATTGAGAACCTGACTCCCATTATAACTGATACATGTATTTACTTGCTCAACTCCTTGTATATATAATCAGTGTCCCAACCTCATTGCCACATCCTCATTGCCACATTTTTGGCCCCTGGCCATGCCACTATCTTCAAGGAAAAGGGATGGAATAAGAAGAGGAAAATCAACATTCTATTTAAAAAATTAATTTATCTTAATTTAATTTAATTTTAGAGAGCATGAGCAGGGGAGAGGGGCAGAAGGAGAGAGAGAGAGAATCTCAAGCAGGCTCCATGCTGATTGTGGAAGCTTGATCCCAGGACCCTGGGATCATGACCTGAGCTGAAATCAAGAGTCAGAGGCTCAACCAGCTGAGCCACCCAGGCACCTCAACATCCTACTCTTCAATGTTAATTGAGTGTCTGCCTGTGTTATAACATATCTGTAGTATGTAAACCCAAGCTTCTTCATATTTGTATGCAAAGAACAATTCCTGCTTTAATATTAAAACTTATTTTTTAATTATAGTCCGAAGAAGTGGTGCTTTTGTGTTAAAGAATTACTTCCTGGACAAAGACATTACAAAAAATATGAATATAACAAATTCTTTCCTTTCGGGCCCTCACAGATTGTGGTGTTGCCATGGGTCACTGCCCTGTCTGGTATTACTGGTATTGTACAAACAAGTCATATCCAAAGTCTCACTTCTGCAGAGATATACCTGGTGTGAAGACCTACATCTTTGATATGGAATGGAAGAAGGCAAAAGTGATGAGTTTTTACACCATGGCCACATGGTGTCAGATGAATATGAACAGCTCTCTGTTTTGAAGCCCTGGAGGCTTCCTCTGTGCCAACAAGTACATGGTGAAAAGTTGTGCAAAGATGGCTTTCACATTCAAGCACGCCTCCACCCCTTCCAAGTCATCCATATCAACAAGATGTCGTCTCCTGCTGGGACCATACAGACAGGTATGTGGGGTGCCTTCAGAAACCCCCAGGGCACAGTAGCTAGAGTCCATAATGATCAAGTCATTATGTCCATCCTTACCAAGCTGAAGAATAAAGAACATGTGGCTGAGACCCTATATAGGGCCAAATGCAAGTTCCCTGGCTGCCAGAAAAATAACATCCCCAAGAAGTGGGGCTTTACTAAATTTAATGTAGATGAATTTGAAGACATGATGGCTGAAAAGTGGCTCATCCCAGATGACTTTGGGGTCAAATACATCCCTCATGATGGCTTCCTGGACAGATGGGAGGCCCTGCACTCATGGGAAACTTGGCACTGCCCACTTATTCATGCCCACAGATAAATCCTATTTCATGTTAAAAAAAAGGATATATCCAACGATAATCAGTGACTTGAACTCTTTACCATAATGACAAGCATAAGTCAACATAATACCTGTACCTGTTACATTAATTTTGGGGTTTTTATTGCTTTTAATCATAATTTTAAAAATTTATTAATGATTTTTATAGGGCATATAAGTGCATATATGTAGTTTGAAAAGCAACAGATGAACACATGTATATATATATAACTGTACATATACATATATATGTATATATTAAAAAATTTATAAATTAATAAATATGTATATGTGTGTATGTGTATACACACACACACACACACACACACATCTAGTTTAAGAGAGAAATTTTGAAGATTCTCTGTGTTTCTACCTCATGGCAACCTCACTTCATCCAGGTTAACCACTGTCCTGAAATTTGTGTTAATATTTTCCTTTTCTTTATAGTTTTACCACCTGTACAAAATGTGACCAGACATCTAGTTTACCTAAGACAATCCTGGTTTAAGAATGTTATCCCTGAGTAATTATTAACAGTATTCCTTTTTACTGTCAAACATCCTGTTTTGGATGATCTAAATTATATATGGACACAGACTTTATGTGTATATTGCTATACAGTGGGTTACTTAGTTTAGAAACTCAGTGGCAAAGAAGAAATCTAATTTTGTAAGAAAAGGGCATTATTTCCATAGTTAGATAAAGACTCCCAGAGAGTCTTGAGGTCATGATTTGGCTTCAGTGTGTATGAAATTTCAGAAGTGCATCTTTTGGAGAAGTCAGTGGAAAAAGCAGTTAGTTACTTTTGAGGAACATAGGGCTTATCATTGTCTAGGCATTTGCTAGGCTAAGTGCGGGTCAGGTTGTTAATCATATTTTTAAATTCTCTTTTAAAATTATTTTTAATATGTATTGAGGAATAATATATCTACCATAAACTACATGTATCTTAAATATATACCTGAGGAATTTTAATATCCAACATATTCCTGTATCCATCACCCAGATCAAGATATAGACACTTCTAGCCCCAGAAGACTCCCTCATGCCTCCTCCCACTCAGTAGCCCCTCTCAAAGATGGCTATTCTGCTTATAAGCAGTGATTAGTTTTATCTGTTTTTGAAATTCATATAAATGAATTTGTCTAGCTGCTTTTGCTTACTGATCACATCTTTGAGACTCATGTGCTAGATATCAGTTTATTCTTTTTCTTGCTGTGTAGTATTCCATTGTATGACTACACCACAATTTTTTTAATGCATTCTACTGTTGATGGACTTTTATTTTTAGTATTTCCAACTTGTTTGCTCTTATAAATGAGTACCAATTTCAGTACATCATCAGCAAAAAAAGAATTCCAACTCTTCTATATCTTCATTTTATTTTGTATTGTCACTCTTAATTTTAACCACTCATAATTTTTTCAACAACGATATCTCAAAAGCCCAGTGAATTATAAAATTCATAAAAGGAATTCCTTAAAACAAAATGAATCCCTCAAATGTTGTTAGTCACATTATCAATTATTTTCAAAATTTTACTGTTTCAGAAATTTTGATCAAAATTTTGTTGAGAATTATATATAAAGATATTTACTAGAAAGGAAGAATAAATAAAGGAATAATGTGTTTGCTGAGTTTGAATCATAACTTTTTTATAAGCCTATGTTAATCTATGGACCACGTTGTGTCCCCTCAAGATTCATATATTGAAGTTCTAACCTCCAGTGTAACAGTATTTGGAGATGGGACCTTTGGGAGATAATTAGGTTTAGATAGGTCTGGAGGGAAGGGCCTTCCTTCATGATGAGATTAGAGCTCTTATAAGAAGAGACACCAGAGGGCTTGCTCTCCCTCTCTCTCTGTCATGTGAAGACACAGTGAGAAGGCAGCTGTATGTAGCCAGGAAGAGACCTCTCACCTGTAACTGAATCTGCTGGAACCTTGATCTTGGACTTCCCAGCCCCCAGCACTGTGAGGAATGTCTGTTTCTTAAACCACCAAGCCTGTAGTATTTTGTTCTAGCAGTCCAAACTAATACATTAAAAACTGATGTTCTACCACATGACTTTATAGAAGATGTTGCATAGACAAATATGTTTAGAATTTTCTCATATAACAGGTATGATTATTTCCAAATGATCCATCATTAACAGGAGTGTGAAGAAGCATTTCTTTTTCCAGTTTCTTGATTATACTGAATTCTACTTGGCCACAGACAAAAAGGTATTTCCATAGTATTTAAAAGTAGGCCAAGAGAAGGTAACATTCCTGTGACAGATCATTAGGCCAAGGAGTCTGTCTCAGGGAAAGAAATGTAAACAATAATTGACTGTAGAAAAATAAATACTAATGATTTTAGAAAAGAAAAAAGTTGGAGAAAAATTGGGAGACCAGCAGTTTTGATTGTCTTGCCGAAAAATCATTTAGCAAAGTCTTGGGAGTGAATTCAAGAAAGCTCAGAATGGCTGTGAGCCCAATGAAAAGATACTATTTCTGTGTAATCAGATTAAGCTTGTTACTATTTCAGTGCAAATTCTGAAATGGGAAACTAAAAGGATTTCTATTTGAGACATCAAGTGCTGGCAATGGAAGCTGAACTAATCTCAAGCGGAGTAACTATAGAAAGTCATTCTGAAAAAGGATTTATTTTCTCACTGAAAAGATGTGCTGAAAGAGAGGACCTGCCTTTGACTAGGGATAGAAACAGAGAAAATGTAGATAAAAATTCAGGAGATAATTATACTATTTAAATCAAGACCACTGTATTTAATTAATTGACATAGCACACATTGATAATCTACCATGTGCCAAGTATTGTGCTATGTAATAAGGTATATGTGTTTAGAATCATTAGATGATTAACTCAGGTGCTTAGAGTTACTTGAGAATATGTACTACATTCCCTGGGAGACCTGCATTCATCCTCAGAGTCAGACATATCTACACCTATTTGCAATACTTGTGGGGGACCTGATCAGGCATAGAGTTACATGAGTGATCAAATTGCTGAGGTTAGCATTGATTGTTTCTCCAGGGTACTGCTTCATATGTTTATTCAAATAAATAAAGCATATGTAAAGTACCCTAGATGTGGCTAGTAAATGCTCATATCATATGCGTGAGTAGTAATCTGTATGAATAGTCATGAATGATCAGCGGATTTTTTGATGGATTATCAAAGAGAACATTATTAACCAGTAGCTGGTGATAGAAACTGTTATGTTAAGGACCCCCAGTTATTCCATTATAGGCTTTTATACCTATAATTCATGACTAAAATTTAGTTACCTATTTTAAATAACTCATTAAGCCAACATTCATTGAGCCCTTTCTGGTTACTGTGTTGAAGGTCAGGGATACAGAGATCCATGAGAGGTGTCAATTTTGGAGGAGATCAGAGTCTAATGGTAGCAGCTATGTGGGCAGATAATTATTGTATAATGTGATAAGTCCTTAAAGAAAGTAAAAGCAGAAGTGGAACTGCAGAGGAGGAAGTGGCCAATTGCCCAGGATATCAGAAAATAATTTAAATAGGAGGGGATATTTTGATGATGAAACTGAGGCTGAGCACATCCCAGTGAGCAGGTGTGCTGAACTCCAAGTCAAGTGCTTGAGGGTTTTCTTTTTTCTTTTCTTTCTTTCTTTTTTTTAGCGTCTTTACTAAAGATGAGCAGAATCTGTACTCAGAGCTCTCAAAAAGTGAACATTTTTTTTTTTGAAGTACACTAGACCAACTGTTAGGAGGTAACCAAAGTTCACTGTGAATTTTAGAAAATGGTTGTAATTAGTCCCTCTTTCCACCTCTCTTGATTCTTACCTGCTAGATACATAAATATGTTTAGGGAGAGAGTATAAATTACATTATGGGTATGCTTCTGGACTCAAGCAGAATTATATCCATATTTCAGTTCAAAATAGGAGAAAGTGTACTTTTAAATCTGCTGCTTGGCTACAGTAACATTTAATAAGTGTGTATCAATTCCCATTTATGTATATATATATTCTAAACAAGTTTAGGACTATAGTACAATTTTCAATTTGGAATAAAAGGACAGATGTAAGTGTTTCAAGTCTAGCATAAAAAGAGCAACGATGGGAACAAGAAGACAATCATTAGGTCACGAGGTGTAAGTAATCTAAGATGGGTTGATGTTGGCCGTAAGTTGACTGGCAATTATTCTCTCAGTTTTTGCTTATCTGAGAGTGTCTTAAAATTTCTCCCTCATTTTTGAATAGTAGTTTTGAAGATATGAATTACTGGTGGACAGGGTTTTTTTCCTTTCAGCACTTTGAATATGCCATTTCTTTCTAGCCTCAGTGGATCTTGTTGAGAATCCTGGTCTATAATAACTTCTCTCTTGCTGCTTTCAGGATTCTCTTTTTGTCTTTTTGGAAATTTGAGTATAATGTGTGTATGTATGGATCTCTTTAAGTTTAATTCTACATGGGTTTGTTGAACTCCTTGGATGTGCAGATTAATAGTTTTCATCAAATTTGGGTATTTTTTTTTTTTTACTATTTCTCCAAGTATTCTTTCTGTCTCTTTCTCTCCTTTTCCTTCTGGGACTCCCATTATGCATACATTGGTATATTTGATGGTGTCCCATAGATTTCTGAAGCATTATTCATTTTTCTTTATCCTTTTTCTTTTCTGTTCAGCAGGCTGAATAATCTTATTTAACCTGTATGAAAGGAAAGTAACAGAATTTGTCTTTTACTTGTAGGTTTATTAAAAATAGCTATGAGGAAAGGAATGGGTAAGAAAATTTTGCCCTCACCAAAGTCCAAGGGTTCCCTCTCCTGTCCCTAGAACTACCTTTTCTCAAGTGGTTGACAGTGGGAAATCCACTGCCTTCAAGCAAATGCCCAACCTTACTTGCAGGATGTGGGTGTGGCCGCCTTAGTAAATTAATCATCTCAGAACATAATGGTGCAAAATCAGGTATTACTCAAAGTCTGGGTTGTCTCATGTAAAACAGCACAAGAACATTAACAGTCTGTTCCTGCTTGGAAGTCATTAGGTTCTTTCCATTTTATTTTAGGTCTTTTTTCTAATTTGACGTGAAGGAACCTCTTTTCTTGGTTTCAACTCTTCATCTAAGAGTTTTTGCCCAAATAGGAATACAACTTCCTATAAACCAGGGACAATTTTTAGGCACTGAGCACACTAAATTTCAAAGGAAAAAGAAACATTTTTCTCAACTCCATTGGCTGCCCAACAAAAAAGCAACAATGTCTTCCGAGACACTAATCCAGTTTATATAGGCAATACGACTGATAGTTGCTCATTCGTAATGCCAGCATATGGGTTTATGGGGCTTCTGATTTGTCCTTCAAAGAGAATAGATTCGAATTTATTTTTTTGTTTTTTGTATAGCTAAGAGTGGCCATTTGGTCATAAGAACAAAGAAATTAGCAAGTCTCAGGATAGAACCAGTTAACTATATCCTGCAAGATGAAATAATTTTTCAGGTTTTAAATGTCAGTTTTCAGTTTCTTTACAGCTTCTACCCATAAGAATTTCAAAATTCTTAAGGATCTGGATTTTAAAAGGTCATCTTGTTGCACATGCACTATTTTCAAAAAGCTAATCTAAACACAACACAAACACAAGAAGCATGGTGACCCTTGGTTGAAAATAAAATACTGAGGAATTTATTCCAAATCACAAAGACCACTCTTTGCAAGACTGTGATTTAATGGTAAAAAAAAAAACAAAAAAAAACAAAAAAAAAAAAACAAAAAAAACCCACTATCTCTCTTGCCTCCATTTGGAGAGAATTCAGTTTTCCTATGACTGTAAATTCTAGGTTGAGTGTTTGATATTATAAAGACTTAAATACCTAACAGATGGAGACAGAAGTATGAACTACTGCAATACACGTTGAAGTCTTGGTATCCAGGCAAAAATCCTATAAGGTTCCCTTTAAAAAGAACAGAGAAACCCTGACTTTGAACTTACTAGGAGAGACTATAACAATGCATTTGTGTATGTAGTTGAGGTCAGTCTGCTTGTGAGTAAACAGGTGATGTCACCTTTTATAGCAATAGCAGGGTTACAAGGACAAATTGAACACAACCCTGTCTGCCATGACTCCATCTTCTCCCTGTCCCAATGATTTAAAATTTGGGACTTCTTGTCCTAAATGGTTAGAGAGAAGCTCCAACAAAGGCATTAAGTGAAAACACAAAAAACATAATTTTAGAATTGGGAGATACCAGTTACATTTTTGCTTTACTCTGTAACCTACTTCACATAAACGGAATGGAAAGTTTTGTTCTGATTCTATCAAGAGTGATGAAGTGCTTTGTTTCTGGACTCATCTTCACAATTCCTGCTGATCCATCTATCATTTCTGGGACCATCACTAAAATTAGTTATGCCATGCTAGTGTTCTCAATCACAAAATGGAAATTAATATCTGATATATATGCATTTGAAGATTAAGTAAATAAACCAGATATGCAAGTCTTACAGAAAACACTCTTTGTTTTCTATGAGATTCGTCAGTTGTCTGAATTAAGGAAATAAAATACATACATCATAAATACATGGTGTTTCTGACCATGGTTGTAGAGATTAAGCCAGGGTAAATACTTAATAAAATCTGCTGAATGAATAAATGGAATAAATATAAAATCATTGCTTTTCTAATTGCAATTGTAGTTCACATAGGATTCAGACATGTCTTTCCTAAGAAAAAAAAAATCACAAAATACCCTCAAATTCTTGACCCAGAGTAATCCTTGTTTTTGTAATGGACCCCAAGAGTTGGCCATCTCCCTTGTTATTACTGTGAAAAGTCTCTGGCAAATGAATCTCTTGAGCAATTTTTAAAATAATTTACTTTCAAAGAAATATACTCAATTTTCTGCACTCAATGACACTAGAAATCTTGTGAAAAATGTGACCTGAAGTAAATTTGGGACAGTTAATTTTCTCACCAATTAGTTTATTTGTCCTCTACAGGATATATAGGGTGTTTATGTGTTGGGTTGTACTGGTGGCAGTTGTTGGCAGAAGGGTGTTGATTTACTCTTGCCAGTGAAAACAAGCTGTTAACTTTATTTTTTGAGCAATGACAGCCCGTGGCACTGAGCACAGCTTTTGTAACTCATGAACAGTCAGGGACAGAATATAAAAAACTACAAAGAATAGGGAAATTTTATTTGTGAATGCTGTAAGTAGTCTTCAGGGAATGGTTCACCTTCTTATTAAGAATTAGTAGGGCGCCTGGGTGGCGCAGTCGGTTAAGCGTCCGACTTCAGCCAGGTCACGATCTCGCGGTCCGTGAGTTCGAGCCCCGCGTCAGGCTCTGGGCTGATGGCTCGGAGCCTGGAGCCTGTTTCCGATTCTGTGTCTCCCTCTCTCTCTGCCCCTCCCCCGTTCATGCTTTGTCTCTCTCTGTCCCAAAAATAAATAAAAAACGTTGGAAAAAAAAAATTAAAAAAAGAATTAGTAGTGATAGGATATTGAAAATCTGAAAAATTTCATTGAATTTTCTTGGCATTTCATATTATCTTCCTCTAGAGACAAAAGATTAATTAGAATAGATTAATGTAAAGGGTTATGAAGAAAAATGTTGTGTAATTCTCCAGGGTCAACCAACTGTAGGCTTCCCAATGATCTTTCCATCCCCATTGCCCTGGCCTTCCATCTTGCACTTTGACGCTCTTTCCTACCTACAGGGCCTTTACATATGATTTTATTACTCTTCCTGCCTCTCTTCAGGTCTTTCAGGAAAGATTTTTTTTTAAGTGCCTAAATGATCTTATAACACCATGTTCTTCTTATCATAGTTTAATTTACATTTGTGATATTAATACCTGACTTGCCATGAGACTTCATGCTCATGAGGGGAAGATATGATGTCTGTTTTGACTTCACATTGTATCCCCACCATAGTACTTGAAATGAGTCCTCTACAAAGAGAGACAAATGATTAATTCTGCCTGGGAGCCAGCAAGAGATGAAATAAGCATGAAGCATAACACAGATAGCCATAGATATCAGTTAGCATAGATATCAGTTTAGCCCGACAGATCATGATATGCCAGATAAGGAAGGTATTGCAATTGTGGGAACCACATAAGCAAAAGAATAGAGACAAATAAATACATGGTGTTATTCATAAGTCAGAACATGGGTGTAGAGGAGGGACTGAGTAGAGATGAGGTTACAGGGGCAGATTGGGATCAGATTGTTTAGAGCCTTGGGATTTTAAGGAATTTGGACATTTTCTAGGCATTGAGGAGCCATTTGAAGACTATTAAGGAGTAGAATAACACAATCCCATCTGTGTTCTGATATCACTCTGGCAGCAGTGTGGAAGGCAGTGGAACTAAAAATAGGATTATAAGTAATGTGCTCATTGCTTTTCCCCTATTTGCACAGTAACCCAATTTTAGCCTTGACATACATCCTGTTTGTACAGGAAAATCCCTATGCCTGAAGAAGTATCTCCTTATGCTATCTGGAGGAGAGTTTTGTTATAAAGCCAAAGGGCAATGTGGCCATCAGCCATCATATTGTGTCTTGTGCCAGTGAAGGTGTTTAATAACGAAGACATTTAACAAAAATAATTAACTTAATACATGGAACTGTAAAATTCTGGCATTGTTCAGACAATCTCAGAAACTGACATGTAAGAAACTGTGCAGAAAAACAGCAGAGGGAATCAATTTTATACATCTTCTAACACAGCAGGAAGGTCAACTAATTCTAAGAAAGTGATTAGCAGTACTCTAGAAATACGTTATGGGAAAAAAAACAGGTTATGGAAACCCATTATATAACTTGATATTACTAGACATCTTGAAAAATGTTAACATTTAGATGCTAGGGACATAATAATATTTATTGAGAACTATTGTATACCATATGCTGTTCTAAATTGATTAGCCCATGTAATCCTCACAACTTTATGGGTGTTACCAGCTCTATTTTATGCCGGGAAAAGGAGATTCAGTGAGTGTAGATAGTACACTCCTAGGTAGTAATGACATGGTGGAGGTGGATTCAGGCCAGGGAGTCTTACTCCTTATCCCTGTGCTTTCCACACTTCCCACTCTGCCTCATCATACAGAGCTGTGCTCAGTTTTGGAAAGACCCCTCTTTCCTCTTTATGGTCCTATCCTTACTCATTCTTTATTTGTTTTTCAATCAAAGAGAAAGCATCAATTTAGTATCAGTTTCTTCTGTCTTTCTCATAAGATCACATGGATTTTGTAAACACCTGGTTTTGATGGTGATCATTTAAAAAAATTGGTTCAGGCTGGTCCTGGCTGAGGAGATAAGAAATACTAGAAATACAGGCTGTTAGAAATCTGATTCACAAGATGTCTGTAGAGGGCCACAGCTCTAACACAGAACCCTAATTGTTCTATCTTTGGGGTGTTGTTTTAGAGTTGATTATATCTTAAAAAATTTTTTTGGGGGGAAGTACACAATTAAGTTATTTTTTTCCTAATACTCTGTTCCTCGAGTTTATAATGTCAAAATCACAAATAACTCTACATTTCCTTTTGCTTTGCTTTCTTCCATCTTGAAAAACCTCTTATAGTAGATGTCAACTAGGTTTTATGCAGTATTCTTTCTTGGTGTTGTATTTGAAAGTATTCTTGTAAAAATCCTGACGACTCTTGGTGGCTTTGACACAGTAATGTTCAGAGTTACTGTAGTAAAGGAAAAACAATTAGAATCCTAAGTGGCATGAGCCATTTTAATAGAGCCCATATAAGTTCAATAATGAGAATATTTGAAACAGTTAAATACTAGTAACAGTAATGATTTCAAAACTATTGTCATGTGATGAAACCCTCTTGATCATAATAGCCTCCTAATTTTATGTAAGCCTTCGTTGACTAAAAGGACTAAATGTAGTCTGAGGAAATCAATAGGAGGTACCAGATACACTGTATTCTTAACTTATAGAATTCTAGGCTCTCAGGGGTAATGTAGTTTGTCTTCCTACCCCTCCTTGACTGCTGTCGTTTTCCACACACACACAAATCCACCTGTAATCAGGTGACAGCTACTCCAGGCTTTATAAACTTAAATGCCTATAGAAATCAGACCATGATATAAACGAATAAAGCAGGCCAAGATCCCTCTCTCCTCTTTCTTGAAATCAGCCATACTGTCTGCTATCTTATATTTTTCTACTTTCAATACAGATGTGGGTACAGGGAAAAGGTTCTCTACTATGAGGAAAACCATAGTGCAAATAAGATGATAAAAGGCAGTTGATACTTTGCCTTTAGTTAGGGACCAACAACTTCCATGCTGGAACGTTGGGCTCCATGCTGCCTTCTGCTGGTCCTCTTCCGCTCATCCCAGTCTACCTTTTAGGTCTCTCATTCTTAATACCAAACTCTTTATCAGTTTCGAGTGCTTTGAGTTGCAAGTAATAGAAAATATCATTAAACTGGCTTAAATAACAAAGTAGTTACATGGTTTACAAAACTAAGGGTTACATTTTAGAGGTTGACAGGGCTCAGGTGAGGTTTGATCATGGCTCCATCTCCATGTCTCTATTTTGTTTGCCTCTGTCCTCCTTCATCTTGACTACATCATCTTGATAATTTCTCTTGGGTAAATGGCTGCAGCAGCTTCAAGTATCATGTAGATACACCACACTGTCCAGGACAAGAGCAGCCCTTATTTACCTCAGCTGTCAAACAGAAGTCCTGCACATTCTGCTAATGGAACCAGTCACTGTGGCCAGGATGATCAGATTACACTTACGCCACTTTGGGTCCATCTGTGAAGTTGGGGCTAGGCCAATATCACACAACTATGGCTTGTACTTAACTGAGAGAGAGTGTAAGGATGTGGAAGAGGTCTAGGCTTCAAGGTTTTCTCAGGTCACAGCCCCACAGAGAAGATAAATAGTCAACAGTTGGCTTTACTTGGAGATATGATCTTGTCTGACCCCATTTGGCCCTTGGACCAATGGCGGTTCAGAAGATCACGACTGGCAAACCTTGGATCTCTTTCTCACTCACGTGGCTGGCAGGAAAGGCCCTGTAATTTACAGTTCCTTCCATGTCATATGGATCAGGGAGGAACATTTTCACAATGGAAAGAGGGCAGCTAATGTGTAAAAATAACATGTTCCTTATTTCCTTATTCCAGTTTTATTGGAATATCTTATTTCCCAGTTTTCTGCCCTTCAACGAGTCATCGACGTCTCCCAGAGATGATACTACATTCCCAGGCATTGGTTTTAAGGACAGACTCATAATGTGCACTAGTGTGTTTTTAAAACACTGTGAGAACAACACATGGAATTTATGTCTAAGTGTATCTGGCAATTAATACTGTTTGGATATATTATATACTACAAGCTTGCTGCATACAATCCATGAATCACTCTGTGGTATACATCTTCCTTAGCATATGTCCAAATTTTAGTTCTTAGCACAGTGTTTCATCACACTCTTTTTCCCTCCATGCATATAAACAAAGAGCTTATCAGAGAATTAAGAGAAAGAAACGGGCCTTAAGAATTTCTCTTTGCCCAGAATGAAGGGTGAGTACCTTTCAGGCTCTGGTCATTTGTTCATATTAACCCATCCCTAGAGATCCCCCAGGTAATCTTGATAATTACCTATTTTTGGAAGCCTCTGAAAAAGGATGTACTGTGTTCTCTTCACTGAAATATTTAGAGCCCAGTGGATACAGACATAGTGCTAGCCTCTTCAGTCTGAGCAGTTAAGGAGTCTTTTATGGAAGACGCTTGGAAAAATCCCTTTTGATGGGGGCCTGTGTTTTTTTTTTAGCATCATTATGTGACAATTTCTGCTTCTAATAGAAGGGGGTGCCATTGAGTGACTATAGAGCTGGTCTACCCTTCTCTGGCCACAGATTGGATCTGTGTCAAGGAGGAACACATGTGACTTTGGCAGAATTCCTACCTAAACCTTCCTCTTTGTTTAGGGATCATGCTCATTTGCTTTTTATGCTTCTAAAAAAAAGAAGCCTGTTCCTCCCCTTAATGTCCCAGCTGATGTAATTGATAGGATGTCATAAAGGGGCCATAGTTACTTTCCCATGAAAAGTAATAAGAAAGGTTAGAGCAACTCCCATCTCCTCACATTGAACACTGCCCAGGAATGTTTGTTGTTCATGTAGGCTCTGCTGCAAGTTGTGGGCAGTTCTTCTGACCTATGTTCCAAAAAACTAACTGATAAGTTCTAAAGTTCAGGACTGTGGGTGGTTGAAAGAATCCCACCTGCAGGGGCAGGGCAGGGGTAGGAGTAGTGAGTCTAGATTAGCGCTGTCCAGCGGAGATATAATGCAAGCCACCAATATCAGCCACAGTAATTTTACATTTTCTAATAACTACACTAAAAAAGTGAACAAACATTACTTGTCATTGGATTTAATAGAGATTAAAGGGAAAGTGCAGTCTTTTGACTGATACCTTTTTTGTGATTTCTTGCGATGTTTGCTTCACTTTGATGAGACAAAAGAAAAAAATATATACAGAAAAGTTCTGGTCTGGAGAAAGGAAGCAAATCTAAGTCTGGAAGATGCTAACACAGAGCCTCGGTACCCCCTACAAGAGCAAAACTACAGAGGGGAACAGACTGTGCGTTGTTTCTATAGCTCGCAGTGAAGACTGCTGTAAGGCAATTCACTAGTGAATTCCCATTATAGGGAAGAAATAAGTTACACAGATCTGAAAGTTAAGATCCACAAAATATTTATTTTATACAACTGAGCTGTAGGAGATTAAATAATGTTTGGAATATCATACATTTGTATTACTAGGGCATGGTCAGATAAAAATACTTGTTTTCAACTCTAAGTGACATTGAAGATTATTTTTTAAGGATTTAAATCTACACACACAAGGAGAAACAGCCTCCCTGCACGGTTAAGCATAAAAAGAACAATCTCTTTGCCATGATATTATCCCTGTCATACTTTTTTGGGTGGTAAATTGAATGTCTAGATTTGTATAAATTAGTATACTCAACAAAGATTTACATGAATTCAATAGCCAACCTCAATTAAAATGAAGTATTGAGCTCAATGCTCAATACTGATTCAAACATCTAGAAATTGCAATAAACTTAGTTTAGGCAGTGATGGCTGTATTTCCAAGTGTCATTGAAAGTGAACATGACAAAATGTACCTCTACTTTCGCAAAGGGAGATTTGGCAAAAAAAAAAATTAGTTATTTCTTAAATTGAACAAAAAATTCCAAAAATTATCTGCCTCTTCAGGGAGAATATGAAAATGGGTTAGGTTCAAATTTATTGCTAAAGTTACTATAGGATAAAAGGAAATTGAATGCTGAGCCTTAGCATGATTAATTTTCTCACACCTCTTTTTGTTGTTATAGGGCTGTGTAATCTGGAAGATTTAGAGAAATAAAAAAGTTAAATAAATGGCATAATATATTACATTGGATTTTCCCAGTATTTAATGATTAGAATGCTGGCTAATGTGAAGGCATTTTGCTTTAAATAAATGCTCACATGGTATTAAATAACATCATCTTCTGATAGCTGTAATTCACATGCTCATTTAGTAAACAGGTGCAGACATTCTGAGGTACCATTCCATTTCTGCTCTTCTCCAATGCCTACATTTGCTGTGAATGAGGTATTAGAGGGTGGATGCTCCCTATTTCCTGCCCCAAACTCTGGCATAGATTGGTATGTATATAATACACAGCATTTCCATTTTATTAAGTGGAAATATTTCATTTATTCTTCTCACTCAGCCTACTTACTGAGCACCTACTATGGATCAGGAACCAGCTAGGTGCTGGAGGATACAAAAATGATTAAGATAAAGCTTACACTTGACTAGTTGAGGGAGAAACATAGACAAGTCATAATTACAATGTGAGGTGAAATGTGTAATAGCAAAGGACTTTGGAAACATTTCATACCAGTCAGCACCAACTACTGTTCTTATTAGAATACTTTAAGGTGTTAGCATCATGTTTCTTCAGTACTCTGTTTTAAAACCCCGTTGTGCAGTAACTTTTATGAGTTGACAACTGAAAGAAGGAAGTGGACATGATAAGAATCCATACCTATTTGTGGAGAAGAACAATTTGGGGACATCAGGAATCATATAATGAAACAGGATTTGAAGGGATGATGGTACAGACAAACTATGGCAGCCAAGTGGTGCCTTTTATTTATTTAAATAGCATTTATTTTTATAGCAGTTTTATGTTCACAGAAATATTGAGCATAACGTATCAAGACTTTCCATATACTCCTTCCCGTATACTGCCCCCCCCATGATGTATAACCTCCCCCGTTATCAACATCCCCTACCAGAGTGGTTCATTTGTTAAAATTGATGAAACTACATTGATACACCATTATCACCCAAAGCCCATATTTTACATTAGAGTTGCTCTTGGTGTTGTCCACCAAATGGTGTTTTAAGGGAGCAAAAAATTAGGGAGAATAGCCAGGCAGGGTGTTGAACAGAGAAGCAAGGAGGCATCTGTTTCACATTAACTAAGACTGGTCGTGACTTAGTTATTTTCCTTTGTTTTCCTCCCACATGCTCTTCGAGCATAAAGAGAAGGTTAATAGAGTCAGGAAACAGGTCTTGTAGACAGCCATGAGTTCAGTGGCTGCACACTCATTAATATTCATGGCCAATGTGATGATGAATATGGCATATCTGGAGTCTTCTAGGTTGGCTAAGAACAAGTGGAGCCAGGGCACAGCTCATTACTCTGAAATTTGATAATTAAAGGAAAAGAATTAAGTATTCATATTGACTTTCTGGTGTAAACTATTTTTCAGTGTAATCAAATGGTGTTAGTAGATGAGGGAAAGTTTTTCTGTACAGATGCATTCCAGCTAATAAATGCAGAAGGAAAAATAGAATTGGAAAAAATTACCATTTTGCAAGCTCTAATGAAATAACTGACGCAGATAATGGTCATCAACAGATGCAGAAACCATTAGTTGAAGTGTTGATGTGGAGTATTGAATACTCTGATCAATCCTAGCATCACTAAAAGTGAAAACACCAGGCAAGAGGTGACTCCTGACATGCAGGATGAAATACATGGCACAGTTAGGGGGTATAGGTGTCAAAAATTCAAACCTGAGATTAATTAACATTAATTAGGTTATTGAATTAGGAATCTAACTTTTGACTCATAGGAGATACTGAGGATAGAGCCAGCTAAGCAACATCTGGTGAAGGCCATTAACCAGAACGAGGCTGTAAGATTTTTTCCATGTTAACTGACCGAGTCTCAAGTTTTAAATAGACTTTTCCCAGACGATGACCGTTTGGAGTAAACAGACTTTAGGAAAGCTGACTATGCTCTCATAGGTGTGTGTATTTAAGAAATTGTTGGTAATGGAACGCCAAGGTAAACTCCAAGTTTTATAAGTGGAAATTAGTAAATTACAGATTCTGAAATTATGGGCAGATTCATCTGCTAATGGATGAAACCATGAAGATTATGCTCACAAACTGGCTTTGGATTTCTGGTTTCAGATCAGAAATCAGTGTTGGGACAAGGAAGAAACTTTTTTTAATGTTTATTTTGGGGAGAGAGAGAGAGACAGTGTGAGCAGGGGAGGGGCAGAGAGAGAGAGGGAGACACAGAATCTGAAACAGGCTCCAGGCTCTGAGCTATCAGCACAGAGCTTGATGCAGGACTCAAACTCAGGAAAGATGAGAGCATGAATTGAGCCAAAGTCGATGCTTAACCGACTGAGCCACCCAGGTGCCCCTGGACAAGGAAGAAACTTGATGCATGTCCTGCATGCATTCATTATTCTGTCCTTTGACCAGATTAGTCTCCTGTCAAGTTATTAACCTAATATCTCTGGTAATATTTCAGCAAGTAAAATAAAGAGACTGAAACAAACTGCTTAAAAAATGTCAAAAAAAGTTAAAACAAATATTCAAACTTAATATTTGATCTTGACACTAAAGCTCATGCCCGATGGAGTCTATCAATTAGGACATGTTTTAACTATAGTGATTGAGAAATAACAGTAGTTTAAACAAAGTAAGGTCTATTTTTCTCTCAGAAATATGAGGTCTGGAGTTAGGCAACTCAGGGCTATTATAGCAGCTCCCTGGTCATCAACATCCTGGTCTCCTTCTTTTATGTCTCATGTTGGTTTGAAGCTTTGAGAGTTCCCTGGATGAAATTCCCAAGTGGCCTTTATACATGGAGGGCAGCCCCAAGAAAAAGCTGACCATTCCAGTTTGATATGTGTCAGTTCTAATAAGGAAGGGAACTTACATAGGAGGCTTGTCTTGGGTGGCTGCAATATGGATAGATCTTCATACTTGCCTGCCAGAATCTTAAAAGTTTATGTAGAGGCCTGAATAGGTTCAATATTGTACATAGTCCAAATGGTCTCAACAGCACAGTACTCTTCCAAGGCTGGGTACTTGAGGCAGTTTCTAGAATAGGAACAGTGGGCAGAATGCACATTCCAAGGACAGAGGTAGAGGTTAGGAGCTTCTGATTGCCCCAGTGTAACTCTCTGGTCAACTGGCAGTCCCATCATCTTAATGACCTCCTCCAACACCCCCTACCCTAGCTGCATCTCTGTCCATTCTGTCTGTGATCCAGGCAGCTGGAAAGAAGAAGGGAGAAAGGACAAAGCTTATTCCTCCTAGCTGAGTGTATTCCCTTTAAGCAGGTTTTCTAGGAGTTCCACATAGTTCTACTTACATTGCACTGAACACTGGGAAACATGGCCATGTCTAGATTCAAGGAAGCCTGGAACTACAGCCTTTGAGTTGGGCACGCTGCTGAACCAACAAAACTGAAGTTCTCATGCTAAGAGAGAAAAGCATATGGATCGGAGGATCTCTGTTGATGAAGAAAACAAACATTTGAGAAAAAATTGAAGTTACTGTTTAAATAAGTTTATTTCTACAACATGATATGATGTAGAACATTATATGGGAGACTGCATTTTATAACATATTTTGTGTTGTTTTTCACAATATCTTGATTGTATGATTAAAGGAGTATGAATCTGTTGGGTGTACTATTTTAAATGCTTTTGGGAAACAGTGCTGGCCCTTGTTAGTGTATATAAGTTTATATGTGTGTTATATCCATTTTGATTACTTAATTGACCTTTATGTTGCTATAAGCTCTTGTGTGATTTACTGATAAAGTCCTCATTAACTTCACTATTTGTCCTTTCTCATCCTGTCTCCATGTATGGCCTATTAGGCCAGAACAATGACATTTCCAAGTCAAAGGTTGTTTAATAGTTGAGTAGCACTGTCAAACTTTCTTGTCTAGGAAATCATAATTGGCAGTGGTCTGGTCTTCAGTTTGATTTATTTTGCGTCCCTTTCTGTCATAGGTCAATTCTCTGGGGAAAGTGAATGCACAGGGGACTGGGGGGCAGTCTTTGTAGACTTCTGATCTATGAAATCTCATGGGTATAGGTCTCCTTAGCCTTATTTGCATAACTCCATTGATGATTGAGATAATTTAGGATTTTAAGTTATCCAAGAGGAATTCTGTAAGAACAAATTGCTAGGGAACAGAGCTATGCCAAGTTCTCCCGCCCCAAATGCCACATATCACAGTGATGTATTTGGCGAAGTTTGATTTATTATGTTGACACCTGAATTATTCTCCTAAGCCAAGCTTTTATAAATTATTATTTATGCATTGCAGCTTTATCTGAAAGAACTGATGGATTCTGTAGACATGTGGAATGAAGCACCATCTATATACATCATGTAGTGAGCAAAACACCAGATTTAGGGTGTGAGGACCAGAGAGACTAAGTCTGCTCCCCTCTGGACCTTGTGATTCTGGCCAACTGTAACTTCTCTGAGCCTCAGATGGCTCCTTATCAGACTCTGTTTTGGTGACCAGGTATTACTATGTGCCAATTGATGTCTTAAGCACTGAAAGATGTGTATGAGCAAGATAAAGGCAGTTATGGCCTTTATAAAAGTTGTTGCAAATCCCATTGCTGCCATAAGTCAGGCAGGGAACATAGACACCTGAAGAGGAGGGAAGTAAAACTATCAAGGAGAGATGGGGACTATGGCTGAATTGAACCTGCAGCTCATCAAAATGTATTTGGACTCAAAAAAGTTTAGAAAAACTAGCTAGTCCTAGTGATACCACTGCTGTGTGGGCCAGTTAGCCCTACCTTGACTATGGTAGAATATAGCGAAGTCAGTATACTCACAGGTAACTTCTCTGCTTTGGTGCTCTAACCTAGCCATCAAGAGCACGGCTATCGAGGCCACTGTGTTTGCATCCCTACTTTGGCATTTGTCCATCTGTGGTCACTTGCTCAATTAAATGACTTTGGCCAAATCACTAATCTCCATGTGCCTCAGCTTTCTCTTCTCCAACACAAGAAAAATAATAGATTCAATGGCCTTGCAGTTAATTGAGTTAAAACATGTAAAATGCATGTAATACATGTAAAACAAAATAGTGCCCGTCACATAATATACACTCAATAAGTAGAGGTATTATGGGATTGCATAGAAAAAGGACTCCTTAAGAAAGCTTTAAAGGGTGAATTAGAAACAGCATGGATAAAACACTGGCAGTTAGAGAGTGCCTGCTCTTTGGCTATACCATCACCAGTTTGATGGGAATAGCCAGACATAAACATAAATGGATTATTGAGACATTTTGTCTCTTTGGCAGGGTAACACTGTGATGGTTAATTTTTTGTGTCAACTTGTCTGGGCCGTGGTGCCCAGATATGTGGTGAAACATTTTTCTAGGTGTTTCTGTGAGGGTGATCTTAGATGATATTTACAGTTGCCTTCCATGACATGAATAGGCCTCATCCAAGCAATTGGATCCAGCAAGACTGACCTCCCCAGAGCAGGAAAGCATTCTGCAGCATTTTCCTTTGGACTTCATCAGCAATTGGCTCTTCCAGTTCCATGGCAGACTGCCTTTGGATTACAACTGCAACTCCCTCTGGAGTCTCCAGCCTGCCTGCCTCCCCCATCAGATTTTGGACTTATCAGACCTCCACAATCACATGACCCAATTCCTTAAAATAAATCTCTCTCTATATACACATCTATTGGTTCTGTTTCTCTGGAGAACCCTAACATAAAAATACTTTGGTTGGCAAGATAATGTCCCCCCACCCCCAAATTACCACACCCCAATCTCCAGAGCATGTTACTTTACATGGCAAAGGAGAATTAAAGTTGCAGATAGAATTCAAGTTGCTAATTTACTAACCTTAAGATAGAAAGTTGTGATACTGTGTTTCTGGAACACAGTACGTAAAACTCAGAATTTCCTAAGTGATAAGGATGATAAAGTGCCTTGATATTCATCAGAAACCCCTTTCAGCCACACCTAAGTATATGTTAGTGAGTGACTTTTGGAATGCACCTAAGGATGGGAGCTGGTTGCCAGGGGAAACAACAATAATTATAGTTGGAACTTTTAGTCCTACCCCTTGACCCCCAGGGAGGGGAGAGGGTCTGAAGGTTGAATCACTAGCCCATGGCTAATGATTTAATCAATTGTGCATAAGTAATGACGCCTCCATAAAAACCCTGAAGGACAGAATTTAGGGAGCTTCCAGGTTGGTGAACATGTAGATTTACTGGAAGAGTAGTGCACTGGGAGAGACCATGGATGCTCCACACCTCTGCCCACATACCTCACCCTATGAATCTCCACTATCTGGCGGTTTCCGAGTTATAGTTTTTCAGAATAAATGGGTGATCTAGGAAGTAAAATATTTCTCTGAATTTTGTGAGCCACTCTAGCAAATTAATGGAACCTGAGGAATGGGTCATTGGAACCCCTGATTTATAGCCAGTTTGTCAGAAGCACAGGTGACAAACTGAACTTGTGATTGGCATCTGAAGTGGGGGAAGAGGCAGTCTTGTATGACTGAGCCCTTAACCTGTGGAATCTGATGTTATCTCCAGGTAGATAGTGTTAGAATTGAGTTGAATTGTAGGACACCCACTGGTGTCAAATAATTGCGTGGTGGTGCAGAAACACACACACATACATTGGAATTGGTGTCGTATTTGGAAGAGCTTATCAAGGTGAGTCCAATAAAATCACAAGGGCACTTAAAGGTAGAAGAGAGAGGGGTGCCTGGGTGACTCAGTCAGTCAGGTGTCCAACTCTTGATGTCAGCTCAGGTCTTGATCTCAGAGTCATGAGTTCAAGTCCCACACTGGGCTCCACACTAGGCATGAAGCTTACCTAAAAAATAAAAGTAGAAGAGAGAAATAGGAATGTTGAGAATCAGAGTCAGATATGATTAGAGATACAAACCAGGCAGTGACTTTAGTCATAAGGAATGGGGGCAAACATGTTGGGCCCCACATCCTTCCCTCTCCTCTTTATCCCCATGCTTCTCCTCTCATTGGGGGATACCTATTCTAGACTATCCAACTTTAAAGACTTACTAACCAAATAATTTTGTGTGAAGTGAACCTTTGTAGATTGATTATGTCATTTTCTATCTTGTGGTTTAAAATATTTTGAAGAATATAGTTCCAATATATTTAGGAAATTAGATAAAAAATTGTTAAGAGTAGACTCTAACCAGGCAAGAGTGGCTTGGGGGTGGTAAATGGAAGGATATTGTTATACTGGCATTGGGGGTTCCGAGCTGGTTGCCAGAGTGCACTGAGGACAGATTTGGGGCAGAGACAAGTGGAAAGGGGTTGGTGCTCCTGGAGTGATAAGAAAATGTTAGGGGCATAGCAATAGTTTGTATGGATACCATCAGAGTATAGTTTGCACCTGATAAGCCAAGAGTGAGAATGGGTCTTAGGGCAGCCAACGGTGGAGGGAGATATTATATATCACTTGGGATGCCTTCTGCTACAAAAAAACAAAACAAAACAAAACAAAAAACAAAAAAACAACCAGAAAAACCCCAAGTGTGGCTTAAAGAAAGAATTTTTAAGTAGCTCACATAACCAGAAGCCTGGAGGCAGCAAGCTTAGAGGAAGGTTTCATCTATTCAGTGGAATCAATGTGACTTGGGCTGCTTCTGTTTTTACCCTCTGCCAGCTTCAGCTGGACCCATTGTTCACCCTCAGGCATGTTGTATCATGGTTTCAGGGTGGTCTCAAGCATCAGGAAAATGGCAGTTTTGTTCATTTTTTCTTTGTTTCTAGTACCTAGTACAGTATGGTATATAGTTTTAGCACAAAGTAGCTGCTCAATAAATACTTTTTGAATAAGTGATTATTAATTTGGTTCTAAAGAGAAGGCTGAAGGATGTCATTATTTGCTGGTTTTGTAATTACCATTGTAATAGAACTTTACAACTAGCCGTAACCACACAGTAACCACATCTGACCACTACTGAGGATATTAAGGGAGAGATAAGTAAAGGGATTACCTAGAATAACGTAGCTGGTTAGCATTAGAGGATTCAGCCCAGGTGGGGCAGGACACAGAATCTAAACTTTTCTTTTCCTCTATCTAAAAGTCCTGCTCAGAGTGTGAACAGACTTTCTCTGTGGAGGTGGGGTGGTCTGGCTTTTCTCTAGTCTCCTTCCAATCTTTTGTTATGGCAGGAACTCTGAGCCTCATTTCCTTTAAGGCACAGGCTTTAAGTTTCAAAACACTGGATCTTTCAAATCACAAGTCTTGGCTTGCAAGATCATTGGCTCTCAGTTCCAAGGGAGAAAGGCAACAATGAAATGTGGGAGGTGGGGAACCACCATGAGATCTGCAAGGTTTAGCCAGTTAACTTGGATTTTCTAGACTTTATCCCATAATAAACTACATGCATATTAGATGAGTGAATCAACAAATCACTTAATCAAAATCCAGAAGAAGAGTTGAACATCTGGCTGACAGCTGTCTTGTTTTACTCCAAAAGTGCTGTGTAGTCCAGTGAGATAGTGTTGCTGATGCTGATTAATCCCTGCATTACATAGCCTTGAATTCTGTGTGGAAGTGCAATTACCAGAAGAGAGAAGGGGAACAAACTGTTTCCAGGGCAAATATTTGGCTAATACAACCCCTAGGAAATCTGCAATCACTCCTTCACAGCCTGACGAGTGTTCTGGAGTTGTCCTGAAGACAGAACAAAAGCCAAGCTACTGTGGATTTTCTTAGAAGCGTGTGTTGCAGCTGCTAACCAAGCCTTGAGAAAGAAGTCATTTGAGGCTGTCCTATCCTATTTGCTTGTCTTTAACAAAGTTCTGACTTGCTTTCTGTTGAGTATATGTTTCAATTTCTCCCACGTAACTTTCAGAAGCATTCATAAGTGAAATGGGAAAGTAGTCTGATTAGATGAGTCTGTAGATGATAAAAAACTCGGAAGGAATTACAAATTGTTTAGGAAATGTTCTTAAAATGCTGTTTGATCTTGATAAATGCAAGACATGGCTTGAAATCTTTAAAATAATTAATAAAGCAGCCCACTTAGGGAAAAATGAAAGTATAGTATTCAATGGGGCAAAATCTAGTTTCCATAATACCACTACGTAGGCTTTTGAGGACTCATTTGTTAATGAAATGATTATGAATCATGTGTGTTAAAATGACGGTAGGTATATTGTTTTATATCAATAGAAATATCACAGATGAAATTACTTTAGCAAGAACATTTCACCATACATGAGATGATTAAGTAGCTGTCATAACTGAAGCAATAATAATAGATTTGGAAAATAGTCCCCAAACAGCTCATAATGGTGGACTGAATATTCTCTGATGCCCAGAAAGAGAGGTGGGAGGAAATATCAGAACTGAAGATGACACAGAACCTCTCTGCTGTCTGTAGAAAATGCGTTGAACTGCCTTATTTCCTCTTGGTCTTTGCCACAGTCTCCTTTCTTCTGCCTCAACATTATATTGGGGATAGCTGTGTAATCAATATAAGTATTTTCTGATATCAAAATCATTATAGACTGATCAACTCCCACCCCTATATGCCCACGCTGGCCATTGGATCTCAGGTACACAGACCTAGATTAATCATGAATATGATTCATGACATACTCCCAACCTAGATCTATTCATGGCTTTTTTGTATTTAATTATTTTTATTTTTTATAATGTAGTAAAAATCTATAAACCCACCACTTGATATACAAGCTGGGAAGCTATGATAATCTTCATCTTAACCCCAGGTTTCACTTCATCATCCCATCAGTCTTCCTCCTTGACCCCAGATGACCATTATCCAAAATGCCATATTCATCACCCACTCCCCATTTTACATGGTTTTATTTCATCTATTTAGAATCCTAAAAAACACATGTTTAACTTTATAAGAGTATCATAATATATATGTAACTGTTTAGGATTTACTTTTTTTTTTCACTTACTTTGCCAAGATGATCCATATTGTTGTGTGTTATTTTAGTTCATTCATTTTTATTGCTGTATGGAATTCCATTGTGTGACTATACCATACTGTATTCATCTTTTCTCCCATTGATGGATATTTCCCGGGTTAATTCCAGGTTATTGCTAGTGTGAACAATACTACTATGAACACTCTAATAGGTTTATTCTACTAGAAGGAAGAGTTTCTCCTGGATTATTTTCATCATCATTCAAACATACTCTAGTGCCTCTTATGCTAAATTCACCCGTTTTTACCTTTACCCTACATTCTCTTGCAACTGCTGGCAGACCTCTATGTTGTCCTTTCCAGCCAAGACTCTTCTAAGAGTTGAATACGCACTATCTCCACTTCTTCAATGTGTACTCTTCAACTCAGTCTCTTCTTGGCTCCTGTACCCAAACTACTTTTGCTGAGGTTATCAATTATTTTTACGTTGTCAAATCCAATGGACCTTTCTCTGCAGTCTTATTTGAGTTGTGGTTAACTGTATTTGATTCAGTTGAACATTTCCTCGTTAAGATTCTTTCTTCTTTTAGCTTCCATGTCACCAAATTCTCTTGGATTTCTTCTTTCTGTATTTTGGTTATCCTTCCTCCACTTAGTACTTAAAGATATATATTAGAATTCTTCAAGGTCAGTTTGTTGTTTCTTTCTCTTCTCGCTGTATTCTCTCCCATAGGTGGCCCGCCCTATTTATGTGTACTGCTGCAGCAAAATTCTTTTTTTCAAACAATTTTTTAAATTGAAGTGTAGTTGACATATAATATTACATTAGTTTCAAGTGTACACCATATCGATTTGACAAGTTTATATGTTATGCTGTGCCCACCACAAATGTGCTACCATCTGTCACCATACAACCTATTAAAGTATCATTGACTATGCTAGACCTTTTATTCCTGTGACTTAGTCATTCCATATGGAAGGAAGCCTATACCTCCCACTCTCCTTCACCCACTTTGCCCATCTCTCAGCCCCTCCCCTCTAGCATCCTCAGCAAAATTCTTAATACATCTCCATTTTCTCTCAAAAGTGTCCTAGTTTGGATAATAAGTTATACATTCTTCCTACCTAGATACCAATGACTCCTGGTTCATCCATGACTTCTTATTTATCAAACCTTCTACTAAACATCTTTCTTTGGATACTGTGTAGGCACTTCAAACTTAACATGCCTAAAACTGTTGGCTTTTGTTTTGTTTTTTTCTTACAAAACCCATACCCATTTCTCCCTATTTTCCATCTCAGAAAATGGCACCTCCACCCACTTAATTACTTAAGCTCTAAACCTAGAGACTTTATTGTTTTTGTTTTGTTTGTATTTTATAATTCCCTATCCTCAGATCAGCTATCTCCAAGACCTATCAATTTTAACTCCATTACAGTAGTCAAAGCTGCTGTCCTGTGTTGCCTGGGGGCTGCAAAGGGCTCTTAACAGAAATCTTGTCCAGCACTCTAACTCTCATCCATTCTCCTACACTGATATTTTAAAACATAAATCAGATCAGGTCACTGCCCACATCAAATCTTTCAGTGACTTGTCACTGCACTCAGAAGAAACGCACACTGCTTTGTCTGGCTTCCAAAGCTTGGCATGCCCTGTTTTATGACGGCAGATCTAGTCTCATCCTGGGTTGTTCTCTTTCTCATCCACTCTGGCTGCACCATCTCTTAGCTCTTCAGTACAGGGAGCTCTTCCCTCTCCCAAAGCTTTAGCACGTGGAAAGCCTTCCCACTCACCCCCACTCCTAGCTAACCTGCCTAATGCTTATTCATTCCTTAGGTCTCAGCTTAAGTATCACTTAAGTACCACTGGAATGTGGTATGTGTGTGTGTGTGTGTGTGTGTGTGTGTGTGTGTGTATGATTTTGAAAATGCCTTTTCTCAATTCTGAAGTAATATTTTTTTAAGTTAGAAAATATAGGTGAGCAAATTAAAAAAAAAGTCATCACAATCCCATCACTCAAAAATAAATATAGTTAACATTTCGATATGTATTTTTCCAGACCTTTTCTCTTTCTACATAGCATCGATATCAGTGGTTTACATAGCCCCAAGTCCTCTGTAATTGGGGGGAATCATTCTATCCCTTAAATTGAACATATAATTAATACCAGGACTGTTCCTTTATACTGGAAAACTTATTATCTTTGTCAGTTTCTCTAAGGATTCTTAGGTTGGACAAATGACTCTCCTGGTCACATCTTGCTTCAATTTCCTGCTGCCAATGCTGTTTCCATCTCCCTTGTGTCTAGTCTCTTGTGTAGACTTGAACATAGGACACAGCCCCTTATCCTTGATTCTGTGCTTCTCCTTTTGTGGGGGGGGGGGTGGCTGGGGGCTGGAAAATGCTACCAAAAAATACGTGCTTAACATACCTCCTTTCTCAAAAAACATTTAGTTACTCCATCCTGAAGATGTCTCACTATCTGAAAGTGTAAACCACTGCTGCTTTGCTGGGCTGGTGCATCTTTCTCTTTTAACTAATGCTTCTCCTCAGTTCTCCTATGTGGCCAATCCTGTGAGTTTCCTTAGAAGGAGCAAGTCAACATTCTGTCTGTTTTGATGGTTCTTTCCAGTCCTTTCCTGGAGGGTCTCAGTTTCCACACTCAAGCCTACTCAGATGTCTTCCCTAAACAACAGGTATTTTAGGCTGGAGAGGAATCATGCCACCCATCCAGTGGACATAAACATTTCTGACCAGTTATTATTTTAAATAGCTGGGTTTAAAAAAAAAATCTTGGCACATAGAGATGCTGCCCCCCTCCCCCAAATGTACCATACAGTATATACTGGTTAGAAATCTACTTTCTTCACTTAACAGTGAATGGTTAATATCTTCTGTGTCAAAAAAAGTACATGGTGTAGACAGTAAAGCAGAGCATTTAATAAACTAGTGGGCAGGATGCCCTGAAATGTTGTTAGAAATGAAGATTCTCAGGTGCCACGTGGAACTGAATGCATTCATATCTGTATTTTGATCCCTAGGACATTCATGTGCACCCAAAAGTTTGACACACACTGGAGTACAACATTTGTATGGCTTTCATAAGAGCAAAATAGCAATTCTTATTTTTTCTGGAAATACCTATAAAAGATAATTATGGACATTTATATGGCTATTTAATTTGTACTTTGACACAGCTAGCTTTACTTATTAAATGTGACATAGATGCCAAGATGTAAAGTGCTTTTCTAAAATATGATGTCTTCAACAGCTGTCCTTTCCCTCTGCTAATGCAGGCTGTAGAGTCTGTGATTTTCACATTACAATGTTATAAAAAACTTAAATAGCAATTTAGTGCCTTTAAAATTAATATAAAATTATATCTTTTACATTGTATTCCAAATTAGATAATTTTTATTATTTATTTATCTTTTAAATTAAACAATTTTTAAAGCCATTTTCAAGTGTGTGTGTGTATATATATATATATATATATATATATATATATATACTTAAGACTAAAATGCCTTTTGCTTTTGACTCATTGAGAACACAGTTTATTAAGTAGGAGCTCTTTGAAGACGGACTACGAGTATGGAGTATACTATCTGGGTCAGGTCAGTGGAGTTGAAAGCTGTGATAATGGTTTAATTTGGAAACTCAAGTAAATACAAGAAATGTAAAATTCCACTCCCGGTTCTCATGTTACAGAGTTATAATGAAGTGGAATGCTTTCCCCTCAAAAAACAAACATGTTACCCTTACAACATTACTTTTCATTTGTCTCATTTTAGGGTTCTTATAAACTGTTAATTTAACTAGCATGCTATTTGCTATGTAGGAGTAGCTGTGTGAAAATCTATTTTTGAAACCCCTCCACTGAAAAGTCATGTAGTACATTTTTTCTGCTCAGATTTGAAAAGCTTTAGTTTCCCAGCTGGCAAAAGCATTAAGTGTGTGTATGCTTCCAATTAGAAGCAAGATTTTCCCGATGTATCGTCCAAGGTTACGCAGTGGTCCACAGAGGATTTGTGGGGCCCTTTCCCTCTTTGTCTTCTAGCTCTCTGCTGCTGTTATGTGGACAGTTTGCAGAACTTTGGCTGCTGAGCAAGATGTAAAATTTTCTGAATATTGATTCACTAGGAAGTAGCAATTCAATCCGAACAAATAGAATGCCACATTTACAGTTTGTTTCCTTGGAATAACTTTCAGGAAGTCAGAGAGTTAAAAACCAGAAGGGCATTGTTTCACAAATGGAAGCTATTTGTTCATGTGCCAGTGGGAATTGTTTTTCTAATGTTCCTTTTAGAACAGACAGAATTAAATAATACATTCTGAAAATTTTCACCAAGTAATACAGTTCCACGTTTTCACAAGTTTTAAAGGGAGGAGAGAAAAGCCAGAGTAAAGACTAAAAGTATTCCTTAAGTCAAACCTTCATGTAGAACAAAGACATTACTCCTAAACAGGTCATGAGAATAGAGAAAGGATATTTGAATATTGCACTCAGGTATCAAAAATTAGTCATTTCACACTTTGGCCTCAATCTGCGAAATATGCTCTTGAAAAAAAGCCTTCTATATGTTTTCGTTATGATATGTCACGTGTCACTTTGAAATACAGACCTGAATCTTGGTATGGAAGCTGCTTTCGCATCTTTCCAAGACATTCCTACTACAGAAATTAAAAAAAAAATTAACCTGAAATTAAAAAAAAAGTATATCTGGAAAGAGATTATCATATTTCCAGATGCTCTGTATAGAAAATGGCACTTTTGCACAAATACTTTAAATGATTGTGATCTTTTTCTCCTGTATGTGTATGTTATGCAGGTTGAATAAGAAGTCGATCCACTTATACTGTTAAACATTTATTGGATAAAATTCATACAGACCAGTTAATATAAGTATTTACTGAAATAAAGAGAAACCAGTCTTCATGATTATTCCAAAGGCTGCCATATAAAAGCTTAGAATTGATAGGAAGTGTATTTTAATCCAGTTTCTTTGTGTTTTTAAGGTATCATTTACATCAAAAACTGCCAGAGCTCATGATACCAGACTTAGATACATATTTTCCCACTTTTCAGAGTGTGGTGCTCTGGTCCCTCTCTGCAAAGTGCATGCACACACCCACATCCACACCTATATCCACAACATGAAGGAGCATTAGCCTAAAGAAAGTTAAATTGACTCAAAGTGGAACCACTTAGAATAGGAATGTAAGAATTCTTGCTCAACCTACCTGTGGCTGTAGAACATACTTGTTTCATACTATTGTTATAAAATTAGTTATTAAAATGATGTCACAGTGGGAAGGATGGCTTGCCCTCTCTAGTCCAACCTGCCATTTTCTTTCACCTTGACTGCTGCTTCAGTCTTCCGGTTATTTTTCCACTCGAGTCTATTCTTCACAAAATAGCAGAAGTGATATGTATTTTTTTAAAGGTTTCTAGCCTGTTTTTAAATTGTAAAATATATATAATCTAAAACTTACCATTTTAACCATTTTCTTTCTTTTTTTTATTGTCAAGTTTGCTAACATACAGTGTAGTCTTGGCTTCAGGAGTAGAATCCTGTGATTCATCACTTACATATAACACCCAGTGCTCATCCCAATAAATGCCCTCTTCAATACCCATCACCCATGTTTCCCACCCCCAACCCTCTCACCCCCCATCAACCCTCGGTTTGTTCTCTATATTTAAGAGCCAAGTGTATTAATTCAGTGGCATTAAGTACATTTACATTACTGTGGGATCATGACTACCATCCATCTCTGGAATTTTTTATCATTATAAACTGAAACTCTGTACCTATTAAACACCAACTCCCAATTTCTTCTGCCTTCCAGCCCTTGGTAATAATCACTATTCTACTTATTGACTCTATGAATTTGACTACTCTGTGTCCCTCATATAAGCAGAATCATACAACATCTGTCCTTTTGTGTCTGGCTTATTTCATTTAGCATAATGTCTCCAAGTTTCATACGCATTGTAGCATGTGTGATTACCTTCCTTTTTAAGGCTGAATAATATTCCACTATATGCACATACCGCATTTTGTTTATCCATTCATCCATTGGTGGATACTTGGGTTGTTTCCACTTCTTGGCTATTGTGAATAATGCTGCTGTGAACACTGGTGTACAAATAGTATTTGAGTCCCTGCTTTCAAATCTTTTAAGTATATATCCAGAAGTAGAATTGCTGGGTCGTATGATAATTCTATTTTTAATTTTTGAGGAAGGACCATACTGTTTTCCACAGCAGCTGCACTAGCACTGTACAAGTGTTCCAGTTTCTCCACATCCTTGCCAACACCTGTTATTTTATTTTTTTTTAAAAATAATAATCATTCTAATAGATGTGCAAGTGATACTTTTAAAACAAAAATTCAATGACATCACTTCCTGCTTAAAACTCCATGACTTTTCATGACTCGTTATCATAACCATCAGACCTGTATAGGTCTGGCCCCTGCTTATTTTTCTATTTCTATCCTGTGCCTCCCTCTTGCCTTCCTAGGAGACCACAAAGTCTTCCTTCTGTGAGGACTTTCATATTTGTTCTTCCTTCTGCCATGATTTCCCTACTCCCTTACTATGCATGGATGGCTGCTTGTCATTCTTTGGGTCTCTACCTCTGCAAGGGTCCCTAAGTACCCTTTGTAAGGGTACCCCCAGAACCTTGTTCTTTTCCTTTGTGGCACATATCACCACTGTAATGATTTCATCCCTTTGCTTGTTTCCTGTGCTTTCAACAGTAAAATGTAAACTCCATAAGGGTATAAACAGTGGCTAGCTTTACTGTTGCTTCCTTAGAGCCTGGGGTAGGCTCCTAAGAAATCCTCAACAGGGAGTTGATAATTAAATCACAACAAGGTCTGGAAATTCCTCATAAATTTGTAACTTTTCCCCTGTATTAATGAAACGTGTTCAGTTTCTCTGATTTGTCAAAATAAAATCCTTCAGACAAATTTATTGTCTAACATAACATTTTTATTGTACATGTGTTTAATATTAACTTAATTACATAGTTTAACATTTATATTAAGTAGACTCAAACCTGCTAAACAGATTATAGCTAGATTGACTGCTTTCTAACAACCAGCAATTAAAATCACTTCTATTAAAAAAAAAATCCAGTTGGGGGGTGCCTGGGTGGTTCAGTTGGTTAAGTCTATGACTTCGGCTCAGGTCATGATTTTGTGGCTTATGAATTTGAGGCCTGTGTCGGGCTCTGTGCTGACAGCTCAGATCCTGGAGCCTGCTTTGGATTCTGTGTCTCCCTCTCTCATTGTCCCCCACTCCCTCCACTCGTACTGTGTGTGTGTGTGTGTGTGTGTGTGTCTCAAAAATAAATAAACATTAAAAAAAATTTTAACTTAAAAAAAGTCCAGTTGATGCATTGAAAAGGTAACAAAACTCAAATACCATTTAATTTAAGCAGTTTTGCCTCATGACCAAGAACAAAAAACAAATTAGCTATAACTTTTATCTGAAATCATGCATGTTTTGCTCCACTGCTCTCCCAAATAATTTGTCAAAACAGCTTTTAGAAGTAATTTGAAGGGTACATGGGAAGGAAATTGAGAGGGTTTAATCTCTACTCATTTTAATTTCATATAGCTTATTTTTAGCAGGAGAATAAAAGCACCAATATCAATTATAGAGTTTGTAAATTAAAAGTGTAAATGAATTACATGGGATTTTTTGAACAAAAAATGTTTTTTATATGGACAATTTTAGGACTCTCTCTTTGTGTATTTACAGGCTGGTGTGTCTGGATGTGGGTCTTTATTCATTCTGCTTTGCATTTAATGGGTCCTTTGATCTGAAAACTTCTCCCTTCTCACCTTCACTGAATCTCTTCTCATCATTTATGACTTCCTTTGACACTCTAACATCTGTTGTTTTACCTTTTTTCTCACAATTTCTTACCTCGTGTTTTTTTCCTCCTGGGAAACATTCTGGGAGACGTTGTTATTTCTAAATCAGTGGTTCTCAAACTTTTGTGTGCATCAGAATCACCTGGGAGTCTTACTAAAAAATAAATCAATAGATTCCATCCTTAGAGGTTAGATTCAGTAGTTTTCAGGTGGGGCCAAGAAATGGCATTTCTAACAAATTCCTAGGTGACTCTGATGCTGCTGGTATGGAGACCATAATGTGAGAGATACTCCTCTACATCCTTGCTACTCCATACGAGGCTAAGCATGGCACTTCTAACAACCTTCCAGGTGATAAAGCTATTGGTCTTTGGCCCACACTTTGAAAAGCAAGGATCTACTACAATGCTTCTCAAATTCTGAATCCTGGGCCAACAGCATCAGAATGCCCTGGGAATTTGTTAGAACTGCAATTTCTCAGTCCCTATCTGGGGGCTACTAGATCAGAATCTGCATTTCAACAAAATCTCCAGATGACCAGTAAGCATAATAAGGTTGAGAAGCCCTATTCTATCTAGATCACCTAGTTAGTCTTTATGATGACAATTTCATTATACAGCCCACCCATTAAGTTGATTTCAGATGAAGTTTTAATTTATACACTCTTTTTAAGTATTTGATTATTCACTTATATCATAGTCTAATCTTGTTTACAGATGCCATATTATTTCAAAATATCCTGAGGCTACTAATGTTCCTTCCGGTTTTTCTTATTCAGTTTGTTAGTCTTGCTCCTTTTATTTGTCAGCTGTCCTGTGGAAACAAGTGAATCTACAAATCTTAATGGCTTATAAGAAAAAAAAAGTTTATTTCTTGTTTATATCTTATGCTGGCTGAAAGTCAATGCCGGTTCAGCTCCTGCTTCCACATGTCTTTATCCCGGGAGATAGAGGGGACTTAATGTGCACCAAGCCCTTCTTGAGAGAGAAAGAAAAGAGCAAGAGGGCTTCTAGAAACCTGCAAGCGCTCTTAAAAGTTTTGTTTGGATGTGGAGCTCATTACATCTGCTTTCATGTTATTGCCAAAGTAAGTCATAAGGATAAATGCATTGTCAATAGAATGGAAAGTATGTTTGTCCCAAAGGAAGCGTGTTATAGACTGAATGCTGTGTCCCTCTATCAAATTCTTATGTTGAAATCTAATATCCATTGCAATGATATGAGGTGAGGCCTTTGGGAGGTAATAGGTCATGAGGATGGAGCCCTGGTGAATGGGATTGTAAAGCAATAAAGGGACCAGATTTCTCTCTCTGTCACGTATGAGAACACAAGAAGGAGAGGGTGGCCTGTAGACTAGAAGAGGACCCTTCCCAGAACCTGACCATGCTGGTACCTTGGTCTCAGACTTCCAACTTCCAGCACAGTGAGAAATAACTTTCTGTTGTTGAAAAGCCACCCAGTGTGTGGTATTTTGTTGTAGCTGCCTGAACTAGGACAAGGCACTCCATCTCACAGATCAAATGAATAGAGTTATATAATCCTGTTACAAGAAGGGGTAGTAAATAATGTCAAACAATAATACGATTTACCACTGTCCTTCTCTTTTATGATATTGTTTTTTCCCAAAGATCTGGTATAATATATAACAAATGTATATCTCATGATATATAATGAAATAAATATATATATTTCATTCATAATATGGCATGAAGTATATTAGATATAGACACACACTATTTAAATCAATCAATCTGTGTATATATGCATGTATGTATGTATAAACCTATGTTGGTTTGTACAGGCAAGAGGCAGGGTTTCCTCTGGGGTTGTGTAGGTCTGTTATCTCTCTAGACTTCTCCCTTGAATGTGAGGGATGGCACTTGTCTCTGTGAAAGTGTGTGGCATGTTCTGATCGTCAGGCTTCTCTATACGCTGCCTGGCTATGAAGCAGGCAGGTATCATTTACAACTCCTGGAATGACTTCTGCTTATTATTCCAGAGGGCATTTCTCACCGAGTTATGAGGAGGTATATGGGAGGTAAAGTAGGAAGAGAATAGGGCATCTTCAGAACAAAAAATACTTTGGTTTACAGACTTACAAAATGTAGCCTTGCTGTGATCAAACTATCATGGAAGCAGTGGTGTCCTAGTAGAGAGTCTTTCAGCCCAGACTTTGAGTTTGGATTTTTCCAAGCATAGTAGGAAGGCATAGGAGGATTCTAAGCAAGCAGTAGTGATGTATAGATCTTTAATTTTGGAAATAACAGATACTTGATATAATGTTTGTCATATTTATAATGTATGAAGAAGAATATTCCAAATTAAAAACCCATGGTCCCTTTCAACTCAACCTAAGCAAGATGTTATCAATCAGGTCTAATCAGTAGACTAAAACCATACTAGTTACTTGAGAAAACTGAATTTAATGTAAAGAATTATCACCTACTTAGGAAATTGTTAACTAGATAAGCAAAGAAGCAAATGAAAGACAAGACTAAGGTGTCATAGAGGCAGCAATTACAGGAAGCAACTCTCTCCCTGTAGCTGGGAGAACTAAGGGAACAAGTTGGAGTTATTAAAACCTAGAAGCTTTGAGGAGGGGCTGAACAGAGCTGAAATGCAGACATCTGAGGAAGAGCCCTGCTTTCTGGTAGTGTTATCCGTGCCTTAAGATTCCCCAGGAATCTCTCCTCTATGTATTTCCTGCTATATCCTGCAGGGTTGACTCCTGTCTGAATTTATTACCATGCATTTCTTTATAGAGTTTTACTGCATTGTGTGTGTAACATTATATTGTTTACTTCTCCCTGATTTTAACTAACAGTTGAAAGAAGAGTATTTTCTTAAAGTTGCATAGTTTTAGCTTTTCTTTTAGGTGAAGGATGCATTTTGAGTTAATTGCTTTAACTCTTGTGTGAGGGGAGGATGGAGGTTCATTTTTATCCCCATCCAGAGACCCAGCAAGGGCAGAGTCAGCACGAACATGCAAGACTGGATAGCTGTTGGTGATCACAGAAGAGGGGTACCCCTTGCTGGATGGCATTAGGGGGGACAGTGAAGGCATGGCTGGCCCCACATGGCTCCTGATGCTGATGGACAGCGTGTCCAGGCATGAGCTTAAGTTTTCTTTTACAACTTTCAGCTTGGCTAGGCCACAGTACCCAAATGTTTGTTCAAACATTATTCTAGATGTTTCTGTAAAGATACTCTTTAGATGGGACTAACTTTTACGTTAGTAAACTTTGACTAAAGCCTACTTTGAGTAAAATTGCTTCACTCAAATTTTACTTTTTATAAAAGTTTATTTATTTTTTGAGAGAGAGAGACAGAGTGAGTGGGGGAGGGATAGAGAAGGTGGTAGGGAGAGAGAATTGCAAGTAGGCTCTGTGCTGACGTGGGGCTTGAACTCACGAGCCATGAGATCATGACGTGAGCTGAAACTAAAAGTCAGATACTTAACCAACTGAGCCACCCAGACACTCCTCAGATTTTACTTTGAATAAAGCACTTCCATAAGGTGGAATCAGTTGAAGACTGTAGGACAAAAAACAGATCTTCCATAAGTATGAGGGAATTCTGCCAGTAGACTGCCTTTGGACTTGAGCTCCAGTATCAACTCTTGGTCTCTAGCTTGTCAGCCTACCCTGCAGATTTTGGACTCGCCAGCTCCCACAATCACATGAACTAATTTCTTAAAATCTTTCTATCTATCTATCTATCTATCTATCTATCTATCTATCCATCCATCCTACTGCTTCTATACAAATGTGTGTGTGTGTGTGTGTGTGTGTGTGTGTGTGCGTGAGATATACAGAATCTATAGGTTCTGTTTCTCTAGAAAGCCCTGATTAATGATGCATGCACTTTTTATCAGAGTTTTAGAAATAGGAAAACTTAATCTGCAAGGCTATCTCAGAATCTCTCCATCTCCACTTAAACTCATGGATTGAGGTTTTGTGTTTACTTCTACAGTAGATAGTTGTATCTAATTGTATCACAGAGGTAATAGTGGGACACTATTTTCAGACACTTGGTCCCGGGCTCTGTAACCAAGAAATAGGGCAGGATGGATGGCAAGGAGTTAATTGGCAGTCTTTGCCATAGATGGAAAATGACCAGCTTGGCAGGCCTTCTATGCATTCAATTCTTTACCCAAAATAGGGCCAAGCGATAGATGCACTTCTATTTGTGAGACAAAAATCTTTTCAAGATTTAGTGTGTGTCTTAATCCATTGAGGCTGCTCTAACAGAATACTAGACTAGGTAGCTTATAAGCAACAGAACATTATTTCTCACAGTTCTGGAGGCTGGGAAGTCAAAGATCAAGGTATTAGAATGAGAGGGAAGTTCTGGTGAGAGCCCACTTCCTGACTTACAGAGAGGCATCTTTTTTCACTGTGACCTCATATGGAGCAAGGGATCTCTCTGCAGTGCCTTTTATAAAGGCACTAATCTCATTTGTGAGAGCTCCACTCTCATGATCCAAGTACTTCCCAAAGGCCCCACCTCCAAATCCCATAACGTTGAGGATTATGTTTCAAAATACAAATTTTAGGGGACATAAGCATTCAGTCTCTAGTGGTGTGGTTCTGGCCAGGTTTTGGAGAGTACATGTAGAAACTAGCTGGAGCAGTTTTGGCTACTTGGAGAAGTTGTCTCTGCTTTCTCTCCCAACCTTCCCATTCTCTTTTTTCCTTTCTCTCTTTGGACACACACTGTACTAGCATAGGCTTCAGTGGGCAATGGCTTTATTTCCCTGCTTGGGGTGGGAGGGCAGGTGCTCGGGCACAGGAGACCCCCTGCAGGGAGGCCCACTGTCATGCTGAGCTCTGCTGCCCTGGGCTCCACAAGAATGAAATAAATGTCTTCTCATATTCCAGGAACATTCTTCATTTGTCTCCTTAGATGCCAAGCACCGGCATTTTATTCCATGAGGCTTCACCAAGTCCTGAGACTTAGTGAAAGATTGATGGGATATGTACTGTCCGTGCTCTAAGGCCTTACCAAGGAGGTTCTTAGATAAAATGCATAGCACTTACTACATATCATGGAGGACTAAGGCTGACCCAATTTTTTGGTCTGTATTCTGGACAATAGTGGATGAAACCAAAGAACAGACAGTCATCTTTGTGGCTTAGCATTACTAGCACTTGATGATGACTTAAAGTCTTAAACCATGACTTTTCAAGTGCTCTCCAGAGTTGGAAAGCAAAAGCAATAAACTCGAGGACATTTTGCATAGCTGAGAAGAAAGTTATTTAAAGCACATTATCAGGTAAATATTTACTTTTTGATGTTGCAGAGTTGGAAGCTGCATTCCTTAAGGATGTTAACCCATTAACTCTCTCATTAGAGCTAATACCTGAAAAACAGAGACACGTTTGTCCAGATCTACCTTCAGACCCCCAAGGCTGTCTTCTCATGTGTATAATATAGCCACTTCTGAGTTCTAATGAGGAGGCAGGTTCCATTTGAAGGTGTGGCATAAGGTAACTCGATAAGTACACTTGATTTACAAATGGCAGTCTCAATCCATTAGAATTTTATAAAATATCCCTCACGGTGTAACTCATTTCCTTTCTAAGGGTGCCTTTAAAGATTGTGTATTTGCAGTATTTTAATAGTTTAACTGGAGGCCAACTTTATAACATACATATAAATATATATATATCTATAAACATATATAACATATATATAAATATATATATTTAACATATATACATATATAAATAAAACATATATAAATATATATATATATCTATATATAAAGATATATAATAATATTTAGGCACATTATAAAACTTAGTAAGTTATGAAATATTCAGAAACAGACTTATTCCAAGGGGAAAAAACTTGTACATTCTTCGTTTTCTATAAATTTTCAAGTCCTTGCAAGAAGAGAATGATTAAGGGGCGCCTGGGTGGCTCAGTCGGTTAAGCGGCCGACTTCGGCTCAGGTCATGATCTCACGGTCTGTGAGTTCGAGCCCCGCGTCGGGCTCTGTGCTGACAGCTCAGAGCCTGGAGCCTGTTTCGGATTCTGTGCCTCCCTCTCTCTGACCCTCCCCTGTTCATGCTCTGTCTCTCCCTGTCTCAAAAATAAATAAAACATTAAAAAAAATTAAAAAAAAGAAGAGAATGATTAATCCTCTCCTCTTCTCTTAATATTTTTAAATGAACCATGTCCTGGCTAAGTGGGAGCTGCAGGGGAGACATTTTATCTGCACCAATTAGGATAAAGTTTTAAAAATCCCCAGGGTAGCTGATCAGGTCTCCCACCCATCCCAGTAAATTGGGGAGAGGAGAGAGGCTCTGTGTGAATGAGACGTGGAGGAGGGGGAAGACAGCAGTGAATTGAGGGGACTCATCAAACACACATACAGCTTCTTTTTCTCAAAGATAAAATGACTCCATAGACTGAGATTATGACGATGATACCTCACTGCACTGTACAAGTATCACTGAACTCTGGAAACCTAGAATCAAGACAAGACCAGAGAAAAGAGATAATGGCATTAAGAAAAAATAAATTCTTCCTTCTATTTCCTCTCCCTTCCTCTCTCCTCCCCTCACACCTCCTCTCCTTTCTTTCTTCTTCCTCTGCTTTATCTCTCCTCCAATGGTTTGTAGCCACATTTAAAAAGTAAAAAGAAACATTCATTTTAGTAAAAAAAAATATTTAACACAATCTACCCCAAATATTATGTGTTAACATGTGATCAATATAAAAGCTAATGAGCTATTTTGCATTTGTTTCTTTTCTGTTTTTGTTTTTTTGATACTAAATTTTATGTCGGTGTGTATTTTACACTTGTAGCACATCTCACTTCAGACTTGGCCATGTTTCAAGTGCTCAGTGGCCACATGCGGCTCCTGGCTACCACATTGGACCGCACAGATCTGAGGAAAGGCAAGAGAAGTAACTATGTGGTTGATCGTAGTTTGGGGAGATTATTTCTGACGCCGTGAAAAGAGATAATTGTTAAGTGCTAGTTTATAAATGCCCTGACCTTCAACTGCATGTTTAGATATTTAATGACCTCAACTCTGCATGGCAACGATGTATCAAACAAGATTTCCTTTCAGAGAGCCATGAATGAATTTGCCAGGCAGAGTATTCCCAAATTCTGTTGAAGGCTGTGGGTAGCAGGGACACAGGGCTCTCAGTGTGGCTTGGCAGTCTGGAGAATATACAGTGCTCATCCTACTTATGATACAGTGACCTAGATTGTCCAGGGCTGGGAGGGTCATGCAATTTGGTAGCAATAACTCGCTCAAAAAACCCAAAAGGCATAAAGTGGCATAAAGGCAGTAGTAGGGTAAAGTTCAGAAAGAATACTGCTATATTTATATGAGAAAATATCTCAGAACACCAAATTGTAGATGGCAAGTGAAGTCTTGGGTTGATTTTGCTCTTTAATTAAATGTGGCTAATTTGGGGCTAAGAAGACATCCACATTTCCCTTTTGAGCGTTTCCTAAATTAGAAGTGTTCAGTATGCCATTTGGCTTTCCTGGGGCTGCAGAGATTAGAACATGGGGTTTGCAGCAGTGTGACCTGGAGGAGTGACCCGTCCCATCTGCTTCCACTATGCCCCCTCCAACCTCCCCACTGTGGGGCGGCCAGCATGAATTTATGAAGACATAATCTGATTAATTCGTTCAAAAGCAAACAAGCATAAACAGTCAAAAGAAACAGTACTGTAACTTGAGATTCTCAGGCCTGCAGAGGAGTCTCTGGAGAACCTGCAAGATGGGTCTTAGCACCATCCCCTCCAGCCACATCCTATACAACTTTGTGCTTACTCACCACCTCCAGCCAGTCGGTTCCCCACACGGCCTACTCAGTCCCACTGCAGGACCTTTGCACCTGCTAGTAGCATGCCAGGCAAGAGGGCAGACGTAGAGCTTAGGTGAGCTGCAGGATCACAGACAACCTCTCCATGCATGCCTGTTTCCTCATTTGTAAAACGGTGTATATAATAGCACACCTGCCTCTTAGAGCTGATAGGAAGATTACATGCATTAATGAATGTGAGTACTTAAAAAAGTATCTTGCATTGAAAGATAGAAAAAAAATGTAGGTTTATTACAAACTCATTTATCAGCAAAACGTGATGTGAACGGACATGAGGCCATTGGTGTTTATCTGTCCTGCTTATATGATAAATAAGTGTTTTCTGCAGAAATGCTGATAAATTATAAGGTAGTGCCCAGACCCTGCTGAGAATTTCAGATATAATATGGTGTGTGCACTGTATTCTATTTCTAAAGCCTAAAAACGGAATTCTTGGAACATATCTTTCCCCAGTAGTTTTGTATAGGGGGTTGTGCACATGTATGTCTCCTGTGCAACATTCAGCTTTTACCTCTCTCCAGAGGCCTCTGACCATCCTACTGAGGGAGGTCCTTCTATTACAGGACGCCGTGGACCAGTCCTCAGAGAACTTACTATCTGTAATCATACTTATTTTGTGGCTTTAACGACCATTTATTTCCTGACAGATCCAAAAATTATAGCTCTAATGAGGACTGCTCCCCTGAACAGATTGCATTTACAAGTGACCACCTGATTGCCTCCACCTGAAGGTCTAGACCTTGAACTTCCAGTCTATCCCTCTACCCTGCCCTTCTTGCATTTTACCCCCTGTGGTTCATGGCATCTCCATCCTTTTCAGTTGTTCAGGACAGAATCTGTGGAACCTCCTTGTCTGCCCTCTGCTCCCATACTCCACACCTGTGCCACAGCAAATCCTATTGGTTTTGCCTTCAAAGTCTGTGTGCACTCTGACCCCTCTCACCACCATTGCTCTGGTATGAGTCATCACGGCCTCTTGCCTGGATTCCTGCCATGGCCTCATGACCCTCACGCTTCCTCTTCCATCCACAGTCAGTCTGTCCTCCAAGATGACTTTCCTCCCATGGGCCTCAGGCCTTTCCCAGTGAGCTACCCTCATGGCCTCCTCTACTCTCTGGCCTCATCTCCTGCCCCCTCACTGCTCACTCTTTCCACTGACCTCCCTGCTCTTGCCCCAGACCTTACCACCATTCTCTCTGTCTAGAAAGCTTCTCCCCAGGTTTGCTCCCTAATGTTTTCAAACACTTGTTCAAGTGTTCAAACCCTTCTCAGAGAGTCTTGCCTGACTGCAAATCTCCATGGCCCTCACATTCCCAGGCCCCTTGCTACTTATTCTGACATAATTCATAGTTTATGACACTTTCAACATGCTCTTCTGGACCCAGTTTATGTACCTTCCAGGATTCAGCAGACCCCAATTTTCTTCTCAGTGCTACTGATGATCCTCCAGGAAGACCACCTGACAACAGGTGGTCACAGAGGGGAGGGTTAGGTCTTGCCGGAGGGTAGACTCGTGGAGCTCTGCCACTATCTTGGCAGGACAGCAAGATGCCCACTGCATTGGGCAGGTGGCCCTCTGAGGTAGCTGCTCCTGGTCCCTCGTGTCATGCTCAGACCCCCCACCCCCCACCCCCCACCCCCCCCCGCCAAAGCAGCCTTGCATCACGTCTCACACTTCTATGCCTCTGGTGTTCCAGATGTTGCTGAGGATTGAGAGTTTGTGGGACATCTGTATAGCACTCGTGCAGACACCAGCTTCCTTGGATCACCCTTGGGACTGAGCCGTGGGGGCAGGTGTGGAATGCTGTAGCTCACCTGCTCTGTGTTCATGTGGTGCAGAGTCTGCTGTTTCTATTGTGGGTCTTGCTCTTCTAGTGGCAACCGGGAGAGGACAGATGGCCCAACCTGTAAGACAGTGGACTTGATGGTCCATGGGGCAAACTCCATCTAAAATGTCGCAAGAGCCTTTAGTTACATTTTTCTCCCTTCCGGTTCTGGTTATCTATTGCTGAATAATAAGCAATCTTAATGGTTCAAAATAACAACAATTATTTATTTTGCTCTTGAATTTGTAATTTGGCCAGGGATTATTGGGAACAACCTATCTGTGTTCCACTGGTACTGAAGGGCCCACTGTCAAGATTGCTCACTCACTTGCTGGCTGGTTGGTGCTGGCTCTTGGCTGGGAGGCTCGGTTCCTCTCCATGTGGGGACTCCCCACGGGACTGGCTGAGTTTCCCACAGCATGACCACTGGGTTCAGGAGCAAGCGTTCCAAGAGCCAGGAGGTGGGAGTCACCCACTACTTAAGGCCAGGACCTAGAAACTTGTACTGTTACTTGTCACTTCTATATTCTCTTGGCCAAATAGCCACAGAACTATCCAGATTCACAAGAAGGAATGTAGAGACGCCAGCTCTCAGTGGGAGGAGGACTGTCAGAGAAGTTGTGGCTATTTTTAATCTGCCATGCTTCTTTCCTTGATGAATTGGTCTGAGACAGTAATTCATGAGACTTTGCATAAGACCGAGTAAATGGCTGTGCTTTTCATGAAGCTATAGCCAGCTGATAAACCAGCCCCCCTGAATTTGTTCTCCTTTGCCTGCCTCCTCTTTTCTCTCATTCCTGCTTATGTGGATTTCACTTTCAAAGAAAGCATTAGTCATAAGGTTTTGCTCAGGTTCTGTTCTGTGTCGAAGGGAACCCAGTGTAAGTCACATACTATATACTTTAATTTTTAACTTCGTTTATTGTCTATCTCCCCTGTTAGTATATAAGCTCCTTACAACAGAGTGCACATGTGTATGTGTGTGTGTGTGTGTGTGTGTGTGTGTGTGTGTGTGTGTGTTTGTTGTTTTGTGTAAGGTTGTATTGTTAGAACGTTGTAGGACAGTGTCTGGCTCACCAAAGGTACTCAATAAATATTAGTTTAACAAATGAATGTTTACCTGAATGTTATCTGTTTCCCCCACTAGAATGTAATCTCCACAAGGGCAAGGACACTGCCACTTGTCTCAACACTGTTTTTCCAGCTCCAACAATAGTGTGTGGCACATACTAACTCTCAATAAGTGTCTTTAAATGAATACATGAACAAAGCCAGGGGAAAGCAATACATAGATTCTTCTGGAGGGAAACATAGTCATTGCAAATCAGGGATGTACACATGGAAGTTTTAGAAAAGCCCAGGATAACTCAGATGGATCCACCCAAGATTATCACACTTGAAAGGTAACAGTTTCAGTGGAATTTTCATGGTCTCTTTGGGATGTTATTACACAAACATTTCAAAATTGAATTTTAATGGTGTTGGAAAAGAAGAGTAAGATACAGCCACCATGGCCCATGACCCCTCAGTTGCAGTCGCCTAGCGGGGCTATTTCAGGTGTGCCCTCCAGGGGGCTGGATCCTTCCCCATTCCCTTGGCATGCCTTTATCTTCCTGGAACATGTATTCCTAAGAGTATTACCTTGGTCTCACCTACGCTGTTTTGGCTGATTCAAGTTGCTCCTTGGTGAGTTTTGTATGAGGGTTTTTGTGTCTTCACCTTTTCCACCCGTTCAATCGCAGTCGACTTTTTCATTAAAATTGGGAGCTTATATGGGAGCAGATACAGTTAAGCCTTTGTGATCTATGCCAGTCAAGACATCAGGAGAAAACAGGGTGCACTCTAACTGAGATCGTTGAAAGACACTTCATATTCTAGAGGCTGTTTACAGAATTTCCATACACGGGGAGCTGTATGCTGGGAACTAGCCCAGCAGCTGGAGCCAGTAGTCAGTTCTCGGACCACTGTGCAGCCCTAGGGAAGAGTACAGATAAAGGCCCGCATGTCACAAATCAGAATATTTCAAAGTTACAATTCCAGATAACATGCTGTTGAATAAAATCTGTCCTACCTCAACAAATAGGGTGCTTGGGTCATGACCCAGAGGGCTGGATCTGCATGTAGAATTATTGCCCTCTTCTGAGTTATAGGCCACAGAGCCAGAACATGGTGGTGAGGGCCAGCCACCCAGTAATACCGCCCCTTCTATCCTTCTCCAGCTCTGTGCATGCAGCAAACACCTCTGCCAGCTCATGTGCAGACACCCCCACCCATGCATCCGAGCTGCACAAACAGCTGCCTTTTAGACACTCTTGGGTCTAGGGGTACACACAGAGTCACAGCCGTCCCCCTCCCCCCCAAGACAGGACCGAAGGTAAGACCTGTGCAGACAATGGAAGCTGGCTTGGATCTTTTGGGGTGGGGGATTCCAGTTTCTGAGTGTACAGCCTGTCCTACCAGCCGGGACATCGGTGAAGGTGGGTCAGTGATCCCCTGTGCCTGTGTCTACTAGTCACAGCAGAGTTATACCGACTTTACGCGCAGGGGGAGAAGGAGGGTCTGTAGATTGTGCTGCCCTTGAGAAGGGATGACCTTCTTTCTAGAGACATAGTCAAAGGCAAATGACCTTGTAGGAGGGGAGCAAGGGACATATCCTCCTGCTGATAGCAGGGGTCTCCACAGGCTACCCCCAGCTATAATGCAGGGGGCTTGGGAGTCATGGTGATGGAGCTTCCCCAGGAAGATAGCAGCAAGGAATCTGGAGAGGAAGAGCACAGGTGCCAGGCTCAGGCTGCATTGGTGAATGATGCAGGCCAAGATCTCCAACCTTAGCCACAGTATCTGCTTTCCAAACACCAGGAAAGACGAAGGTAGCAATGCCCATGGCCTGACATTGACTGGACCTCAGAGAAATCCCCCAGGGAGCCTGGGATATGCCTACCCTTTGACCTTCATGCTTTTTAAGAGTTGAACACCTGGGGCGCCTGGGTGGCGCAGTCGGTTAAGCGTCCGACTTCAGCCAGGTCACGATCTCGCGGTCTGTGAGTTCGAGCCCCGCGTCAGGCTCTGGGCCGATGGCTCGGAGCCTGGAGCCTGTTTCCGATTCTGTGTCTCCCTCTCTCTCTGCCCCTCCCCCGTTCATGCTCTGTCTCTCTCTGTCCCAAAAATAAAAAATAAAAAAAATGTTGAAAAAAAAAATTTAAAAAAGAGTTGAACACCTGAAGCCACCTGGGAGGTGGGAAGAGGCACAAAGGGTTCAGTGACGGTATGAGCGGATGTGGTGACTTCATTAAGCCTTTGAGACAGTTGTTTATAAGGCATTGTTCGAACTACTTCATTTTGTGACTTTTAAGAACATGCGGCTAATTAACACAAGTAACCCTTCATACCCACTGATACTTTTGTGCGACTGTTTTAGGCAAGGCACCGCGCCAGGACTGGTCGCAGCCTGTGCTCCGCCGAGCTGGTAGTCTCCACAGGGAGTCTCAGACTCCAGGCACAGTGCTCCGAGTTTGCCATTCTTGGAATCTCGCCCTGTTCCCTCTTTCCTCCCACCTCCCTCTTCTCGCTTCCTCTGGGCACTGAGAAAAAGTCAGATGGACTCAGAACTAAAGGGAACTTCTCTGTGTAAGACATACGACAGGGAGAGAAGAGAAGAGAGATGGTGAAAATGGGGATGCGTCAGATAGCTCGAAATGTTGTGCCCAGTGAAGCAGACGGAGCTCAAGGGGGGAGGGAGGAGGAGGAGAGAGGTCATAGACCAGGAAGCAGTGAGCATAGAGCAGGTAGGGGGGTGAACACAGGACTGTCTCATCTTTTACTCAGTCATTCATTTTCTGAGTACCCTTTTCCTTGTTCATTCAAACACCATGTATGTTACTGGGCTCCCGCGGGGTGTGTGTGAGGTCTCTGATGTGCACTAATGCTTTCAGTGTCTCAGATCCTGGTTATTCTTGGCGTCTTTGTAGGATTCCTTTGTAAGCGGCTTGAAACAATCTTATGGTTTCAGGCCTAAGGTGAGGCGAGTGAAGCGAGGCACTTACCTTGGGCACCAAAAAACTTGACAATCAAGACAAATAATATTTTAATGTAGTAATCTTCAAAAATCAAAATTAATGCAAAAAAATCCACGATGAATACAGTCTTAAAAAATTAAAAGAAGGCTGGGCGCCTGGGTGGCTCAGTCGGTTAAGTGTCTGACTTCAGCTCAGGTCATGATCTCGTGGTTCACGAGTTCAAGCCCCGCGTTGGGCTCTGTGCTGACAGTCTGGAGCCTGCTTCCGATTCTGTGTCTCCGTCTCTCTCTGACCCTCCCCCCATTCATGCTCTGTCTCCCTCTGTCTCAAAAATAAACGTTAAGAAAAAATTTAAAAAAAATTAAAAAAAGGCAAGATCAATATTCTAGAGCTGAAACAAAAGAACAGCTATGTTCCCATCACTAGTGAAACTTCTACAGGTTCCTTATAGTCAAAGACAAAGGGAAGACGTGTAAGGAAAGATGCCAGCCAGGGCAGCTGTTACTATGCGAGATGCGCTGCCTTTGCAGGTCTGTTGCCACAGCGGGTCTGAGTTCGCCCGTGCTCTCGGAACGATTCTGTGGCAGGTTCGTGCTGCCATCTAGTGGTGAGATGTGATATAAGCCACCCTCCGTGAAGGATTCTCTTGGGGGCAACACGTTTAAACCTGGAAAAGGCAGAGATAGACAAATATCAGAAACTCTCTGGATCAACACGTTTTTGGTCCAACATGGACCAGGTTTTAAGTCCAACCTATTGTGTGGCATTCTGTTTTTCTCCCTTTTATTAAATACAAATTGAGCTCCAGTGTTTAAGAAGTGTGGCTGGGTCCCGGGTATGGGTATGGAATGATGAATAAGCGTGGCGGAATGTTTGTCCTAGGAGAGCTCTTTTAAAGTCTGAGAAGGAGACGATTCATGTAGCATCCCATTTTATTAAAAACAAACGCGAACAGAAAAGAAGTCTGGAGAGAGTTGTAGAGAGTGAGTGATTTGTCTAACATAACTGGTTGGCAGGAGAGTCGGACTTAGAATTCTTTTGGGTACACTTCCCATGGTACGTTGTTTTCCTTGCACCTTAGAGAAAACTTGTCCTTACCATGCTAAGACAAACATCGTAAAACTCTTCCTCTTATGTTCTTTGTGGGAGGAGTAATTGGAGCATATTTGAGAAATGGATTAGGGAGGGAAATCCGCTGCATTTCTGCCAATAGTAACTCCAGCCTGACTTAAATCAATTGCTTCTACTGAGAAAGATGCCCCATGAGTACCTCAAAGTCAAGATGATCTAAAATTTATGAATTATGTTTGTAATTTATTTAACTAACACTGGAAAGAGAGAAGTGATAACTTACCCCTTGCCCTTGAGCCAACAACTATGTCATTCACCCTCTTTTTTTTTTTTTTTGGAAACTGAGCTGCTCCCCATTTCAAGTCTCAAAAAGACCCTGGCTTTGGGGAATTACCCCTAGACACTCCTCCTCCCAATCTCTTGAAAATAACTTCAGTTTTCTAGGTGTAAGGCATTAAGTGTTCCTCCAACAATGCTTACTATGTTAGTGCTTCTTATTTAAGATAAAATTGTAAACTGATAAAGCAAAATAGGCTGATTAAGGGTTCAGCTGCACACATATTTAATATATAACGTATTAGGTTTTTATCACGAAGATTTTCGAACATGCATAAATACAGAGATTGTAATGAACCCCAGCATGTCCATCACTCAGTTTACCAGCATTAGCGTCTCTTATTTAGCAAGATTCTGCCATATTTAATTCATCTTTAATTGCCTTGTATTTTAATTTCGGAGGAATTTAAACAGATATCAGACATTTAACTGTTTTTTTTTTTAAATAATTAATTAGGGGCTCCTGGGTGGCTTGGTTGGTTGGGCGTCCAACTTCGGCTCAGGTCATGATCTCACAGCTCGTGGGTTCGAGCCCTGCATTGGGCTCTGTGCTGACAGCTCAGAGCCTGGAGGCTGCTTCAGATTCTGTGTCTCCTTCTCTCTCTCTGCTCTTCCCCTGCTCACACTGTGTCTCTCTTGCTCTCAAAAATACATAAACATTAGAAAAAAAGTTTTAATTATTTGTTTTTAATTCACATCCAAGTTTGTTAGCATATAGTGCAATGATGATTTCAGAAGTATATTCAGTGATTCATCTCCTATGTATAACACCCAGTGCTCATCCCAATAAGTGTCTTCCTTAATGCCCCTTACCCATTTAGCCCATCCCCCCACCCAAAGCCCCTCCAGCAACCCTGAGTTTGTTCTCTCTATTTAAGAGTCTCTCATGTTTTGTCCCCCTCCCTGTTTTTATATTATTTTTGCTTCCCTTCCCTTATGTTCAACTGTCTTGTATCTTAAATTCCACATGTGAGTGAAGTCACATGATATTTGTCTTTCTCTAACTGACTTATTTCACTTAGCATAATACCTTCTAGTTCCCTCCACGTAGTTGCAAATGGCAAGATTTCATTCTTTTTGATTGTCGACTAATACTCCATTGTATATATATATATACCACATCTTCTTTATCCATTCATCCATCAGTGGCCATTTGGGCTCTTTCCATACTTTGGCTATTGTCGATAGTGCTGCTATAAACATGGGGGTGCATGTGTCCCTTTGAAACAGCACACCTGTATCCCTTGGATAAATGCCCAGTAGTGCAATTGCTGGGTTGTAGGGTAGTTCTATTTTTGGTTTTTTGAGGAACCTCCATACTGTGTTCCAGAGTGGCTGCACCAGTTTGCATTCCCACCAACAATGCAAAAGAGATTCTCTTTCTCAGCATCCTCGCCAACATCTGTTGTTGCCTGAGTTGTTAATGTTAGCCATTCTGACAGGAGTGAGGTGGTATCTCATTGTGGTTTTGATTTGTATTTCCCTGATGATGAGTGACATTGAGCATTTTTTCATGTGTCTATTCGCCATCTGGATGTCTTCTTTGCAGAAACGTCTATTCATGTCTTTTGCCCATTTCTTCACTGGATTGTTTGTTTCTTGGGTGTTGATTTTGCTAAGTTTTTTATAGATTTTGGATACTAACCCTTTATCTGATATGTCAGACATGTCACTCTTAATATGTCATTAGGAATTCCTCAAAAATATGGACATTTTCTTACCATAAGGCCATGACGATGCCGAATACAATCAACAATAATTCCCGAGTAGCACCCAAAATTCAGCCTATAATAGAATTTCCTCAAATGGCTCTGAACCAACTACTGTTGGTTTGTTCAGATATTGATTCAAACAAGGCGCAGACATTACATTTGTTTGCTATGTGTCTTAAGTCTCTCTTAGTCTGGACAGTCCTTTCCCCCACCCCCTGCCATGACTTATAAAAGCCAGGTCAGGTATCCTGAAGAATGTCCCCACTTCACATGTGTCTGTTTGCTCCCTTGTGGTGGCATGTAGCTCCTTCTGCTCTCTGCCACGACTCCTGTGAATGGATGTTAGCTCTAGAGGTCTGGTTATATTCAGGTTCTATTTTTTCCCCTTTCCCCCTCCCTGCTTTTGCAAGAAAACTTCACAGGTGAGCTGTGTCCCTCATACAGCAACACACACCAGGAGGCTCACAATGTGTGGGTATTTCAGTGCTGGTGTGCATAGGTACTTCTCCAAAATTGTATTTAAAGAAATACTTCAAGCAGAAATTTTGAAAGAATAGGACAACACATACATTCGTCATCTGGTTTCATGCATGGTGACATCAACTGTTAAATTTTTGCCTTATTTGCTTTATCTCTTCTCTCTTTTCAGCCCTCAGTGACTACATCATCATAATCATATCTGAGAAATTTAGCAGGGATGCAGTGATATTATCCTATATACAGTCTAATTGAAAATTTCTCCAATTGTTTTAGTAACGTCTTTTGTAGCTTCTTTTTATGATTCAGCATTTAATCAAGGCTCATGTTTGCATTTAGCTCTCTGTCTCCTAAGTCTCTTTCACCATTTCCCTTGTCTTTTGTGTTCAGAGTGTTGCCAGTTTTGAAGTGCCCAGGCCAACTATCTTATAGAATTCCATTTGGCGAGACTCAGGTTTGGCAAGAATAATCACGTGGGTGATGTTGCATCCTTCCTATTGTCTTAGATCTGAAGGCACTGCAGTGTCCATTTGTGCCATTATTAATAGGGCCAAGGTTAACCCCCTGATTAGGTTTATTAGTCAATGTTCTTTAGAGGAACAGAACCAATAGAAATATATATATATGTGTGTGTGTATATATATATATATATATATATATATATATATATATCCAATATCTTATTTATATGTATACACACACACACACACACACACACACACACACACACACACAATAAGGGATTGGCTCAAGCAGATAGAGAGGCAGTGAAATCCCAAGATAGGCAGTCAGCAGGCTGGAGATCCTGGACTGCCCATGGTATAGCTCCAGTGCAAGTTTGAATGCCCGAACCAGGAGAGCGGATGATACAAATTCCAGTCTGAAAGCCAGCAGGCTTGAGACCCAGAGGAACCAGTTTTTCAGTTCTGGCCTGAAGGTGGGAATAGACCAGTGTCCCAGATCAGCAGGCAGGCTGACAGAATTCCTGTGTACTTAAGGCGAGGTCAGCCTCTCTTGTCCTAGTCAGGCCTTCACTGGAGGAAGGCCATCTATATAGGAGAGAGGGAAATTCACTTTGCTCACACTACCAATTCAGATATTAATCTCATCCCCAAACACTCTCACAGACACACCCCAAATAACAGCTGACCAATTTTCTGGGCACCCTGTGGCCCAGATAAGTTAATGTAAAGTTAACCACTTCAGGGTGTCTACCATGTACAGCCACCTTTCCCGAATGGAAATGAGTGAGAACGCCATGTGTGATATTCTGTGACTGTGACTATTCTCCCCACAGTGTTTTACCCAACAGATTTTTAAACTGCTGAAAGGTGCTACAGAGTGCTTCGGATAATTGAAAAGATGGATAGCTTCCTTCGACGTCAAAAACTTCCTGCAGAATTTGGTTCAAAGTTAAGGTCCAGATTAGCAAGCTAACGGTCGGAGATGTGTGTGGATCCGAGGGGGAGCGACAGTGTAGGGCCAGGTGAGGGCAGGCACAGGGCTGTCCTGACTGGCCACAGGCACAAATTGGCGAGAACTCCCAGTTTTCTCACTGGACTCTCCTCAAAAGCAAGGGAGCCAAAGCCTCCTGCGAAGAAGGTAGGAGGGGGTGGTAACCCTGTCAGGAGTTATCTGAGGGGGAGCCCGCAGTTCTCATTTAGCATGGAGAACTCTGGAAACATTCCTGAAGAAAGGATTTCTCACTGTGTTGCATGGTGACATCTTACGATGCCTGGTTCTGGGCTTCTCAGCTCTGACACTCCATGCATGGAGCCAAGATACTATGGCAGGAAGGCAGGGTCTGGGAGCCACCTTCTGACCTTGTTGTAATCGCTCATTGGTGCTGGAGTGGAGCACTGACTCAGCAACCTTGCCTTGGCTGAGGAAGCACCAACAGTGCAACCCTGCCTGGTCTGGACAGCTGGAGTCTCTTCTTTGATGAAAGAAACTCCCCTCCAGTGTTACTCTTCTCATCTGAAGCTTTGCTTTATTGATGTTGTTGCAAGCCTGTGTAGGATATTTATCCAACCATTGTCGCTCAACACCTCACTCGATGGCATTCCAAAAGCTTATTTCATCTTAGGAATTTGATTTATCCTCCCCCCTCCCCTTATTTACCCCAACTCCGCCACTATGGACACCAAAATACCTTACATTTTACAGCACTTTATATGTTTAAAAAAGGAATTCCTTACTTCTTTTTTTTTCAAGTAGACTCCACACCCAGCACAGAGCCCAACACTGATCTCACACCCTGAAATCAATACCTGAGCTGAGATGGAATCTGAATCACCCAGGTACCCTAAGAATTCCTTACTTTTTTATTTTATCCTCTCAGTAACAAGGAGATAGTGTTGACTATTTATTTTCTGTAAACAGAGGCAAAGGCAAATAACTCGATGAAAATCCCAAGCAAACAACCCAGGTTTCCTAAGCATTGGTCTAGTGGGAGGGACTCTGGAGCAGACAGAGGCCTGAGGCCACAGCTGTGGATCTCTTCCGGAGGGTATCTTCCTGCTCCTATTACAGACTGAAACTTTGTTATCCTTAGTTGGGTGCAAGGACTCAGTTACTTTCTAAGCAATGTCTATTTCACAAAGATGTTGTGACAAGTTTGCTCACCCTTACCTCTTCCTCCACCATACTCGCCCACACGCACACACACGCGCATGACGCACATGCACACACGCGCAGAAGAAATCAACTTTACTATGTCCTCTATTGATTACTCTGAAGAGTATTGACTTAGGAAGTATCAGAAATAAAATCAATGGGAAGATCAATCCCAGGCTAATTTGCTCATAAACTCTGATGTACAAGAGGTTCAAGCTAATTTACATAAGACTTTATGGTAAGAATGCTGATCAGCCCTTCCGGTTCTGAGTAGAATTTCTTTTATTTCTGTATTAGCTCACTCCTAATTATTTTTTCTATTCCTCTTTCCTACTTATCCAGAATTTTATAGATAAAATCATTGTAATTAACCATAATACCAATGGCAATTTTTATTGTTTAATTATAAGTTAGTAATATTTTATATTTGAATTACTACAACTTTTCACTGAGAACCTCTTTTTTTTAAAGTTTATTTTGAGAGAGAGAGAGAGAGAGAGAGAGAGAGAGGAAGCAGGGGAGGGGCAGAGAGAGAGGAAGAGATGGAATCCTAAACAGCTTCCACTCTGTCAGTGCCTGACTCAGGGTTTGGGTTCGATCTCACAAACTGTGAGATCATGACCTAAGCTGAGGTCGAGTTGGCTTAACAGACTGAGCCACCCAGGTGCCATACTGAGAACCTCTTAAGGGGGATCTTTGGATCTTCCATCACTGTCAGTATTATTTATGGCATTATCCCTGTTTTCTGATACCCATAGGATGATCCTGACCCATCCTCAGGGTTTTTCTTAATCCATCAACTGACTTTGCCTTCCTCCTTTATCCCCTCAGCTACCTACTGTGCTTACACATCGGCTCCCTGATTCCCCTTGTGCGGCAAAGGAGGCAATCTCACTTTGCTGACTGCCTGTCTAGCCACCTCCCAAGGCAGAAAGTGAAGTAATTCATGCAGATCTTCACGGATCCTTCGCGGATCCTTCATGGGCTCCATCTTCTGCATCTCCCTTTGCAATCACTTTGCAGCATTTTAGCACTGTGACCCTCTGGGGAAAAACTCATGAATGAAGACTTGACCTATGTGTTGGATGGACACAGCCAGGAAGGCTGTTGGAATGAGAACTCATTTTTTTTTATGTGCTCAGGTTATTAGTAAATATTTAATGCTTTGATGACTTTTGCTTTTGTAAGCAATATGGCAACTTTAGGAAATCATATAGTTAATGCTTGGATAACAAAGATCTATGATATTAAATAAATATGGTGGACTAAATTTCAAGATGTCCAACCTAACCCATGATTCAAAATATAAAATTCATAGTCAGCCTGCTTGGCCCTCTGGAAGCATGGAGCAGCATCGGACTGTCTCTCCAAGACTGGCGATTGTGCACGTTGTGAGGTTGGAAGGCTCACCGGCTGCTTAGGCTTCTCTGTCCAGATGTCAGTTCTTCCTACAGGGGCTCACCCTTTATTGAGAAGTGAGCTTTCCACCTCTCCATGTCTTGAGGACATGAACCACTGAGTAAAATGCCAGCAATAGGGGCTACAGGATTCTTTCTGCCTCCTGGAATTAGAACAGACCTGAACACATCCATTCCACAGAGAGTCTAACTTATTTGCTTCATAAAAGGGGAATTGGGAAGCTGGTTCCCATGAGAATAGGTAGTGGCTACAGGCCACATTAATTAGCAAAAAAAGCCAGTCGACAGGTGTTTTTTGCTTTCACCTGTAGAAGTTCTGGTGGATCCTAGTGGAAGGATGCCTCCCTTGGTAGTACACTTGGAACTTTGATCATTTGAAGAAACCAGGGCCACACCCCAGTTCTGGAGTTCCTAGAGAGTGAACACATTCCCTCCTTGGAAAGTATGTGTTTTTCTTTAACTCATAGTAAAGTGGCCCCTGGGGGTTTCCTTGCCAACCATCTCCAAACTCTGCCTCCCATTGGTTTTGCCCTAATTGTTACTTATTTAAGATATAAGAAAATATAATCCTTATGTACCATATTCCATAAATTTAACTAATAAAAATGTTGTTTCATAAGAGCCTTTTGAAGTCCAAGAAAACTTTGGAATAATTTTTATGAGACTTTAAAAATCTTTCTTCTTAGAGACAGGAAGTTTCATTTTGCCAAGAATAAATGAACTCAAATAGCAAAGGGATTGGCTTGACTTGACATGCCAAACCCACAGTGTTTCAGTGGCTTCCTCCCTTGGCCAAGTGCATTTTCAAGGCCTGAGAGTCTGCGCTGGTATCTAAAGTTTCAGATGAACATGTTAGTATTTTTTTTTTTAATTTTTTTTCAACGTTTTTTATTTATTTTTGGGACAGAGAGAGACAGAGCATGAACGGGGGAGGGGCAGAGAGAGAGGGAGACACAGAATCGGAAACAGGCTCCAGGCTCCGAGCCATCAGCCCAGAGCCTGACGCGGGGCTCGAACTCACAGACCGCGAGATCGTGACCTGGCTGAAGTCAGACTCTTAACCGACTGCGCCACCCAGGCGCCCTGAACATGTTAGTATTTTTAAGTAATTATTTTACTCCACCAGTTGCTCTCGATGTAAAAAGTTTCACTTCTTTTTTGAACCAATTTGATTCTACAGGCAAAAAGAGAGAGATTATTGATTTTACAAATCATACCTTTATTCGAGTTTGTTAAAGTTACATAGAAAAATGTTGAATTTAATTTCCTTTTTGGTATTTCCTTGAATGTTCTTACTTTCTTCTTTTATATTAACTTTAGATAATTTAATTTTTTTTTCATAACCAGATTTTGAAACATTTTCTAGGGGCGTTTCCTAAAAGAAAAATTATAATAACATAATTATGTTGGCAGTCATAAAAAACAATCCATGAAAACTTCAAAGAAAGCATATTATGTCATCTGAGGACTCAACATGCTCAAAGAAGTTTTTCTAAGATGAGCATAAAATAATAGCAAATTCTTTTACCATTTTAAGATGTTATTAATCAAGGGAAAAACCCATTTCTCTGCATCCCTTTTCTCCACTCTTGGCACCTCATTTTTCATCAGTGCATGTGTCTCTGGTTTTATTTGCTTATTCTGTATTTTCCTGCTCTTCCTGAACTGCCACCATTCATTCACTTTCAGTCTTGCTTATTATTGTTGTTGTTGCTGTCATTATTGATCTCATCCTCCTCCTTCTCTTCCTCATCACCTTCTCCATCAGTTCATACTACCCTGCCCTCTTTTTCCTTGTCCCCACCATGTTCCTTCATTGCCCATCTCTTTTCAGCTCTATACACTTCTCAGGATCCTCGTCCCAGCCAGCCAGCCAGTCAGCAAATAACCAGCTCCAGGTTTCCTGATCACCACTCAAAGAAAGATGCAAAATCTTACCTTTCGCCCCAACCAGAGGTGTTGGGTGCATAGACATCTTCCTCATTCCTGGTCTCTTCCCAGTCAGTAAGTCAGGACAGCCCTTGGCCCTTGGCATCCCATACATTAAATTCACTTCTATCATGGTTGCTCAGGGAAGGCAAACTGTGTGCTAGGCAGGGGGCAGGTGCTTTGTAGGCAAAGATGAGTAAAAAGGGGCTGATCACTGTAACAGGGGCATGGGCAGGAGCCCTGGAGGAGGCCGTGATGAATGCCACTGCAAAGGGTTTGGAGGGCAGTCCTCCCTGAACAAGTGATGTTGCACTGGTGGATAAGAGATGCTGAGCAGACAAGGGGAGAAGACATAGAAGTAGCCATTTATGTGAAGGTGTGGAATGGGGAACAACAGAATGTGGTTGAGGAAATACAAGTGATCCTGTCCTCAAAGAATGCTGGTGGCAAAGAGGAGGCACAGGACAGCCACCTGCAGGTGGGAAGCAGGAGTGATAGGACTCGGCTCCTCTGGAGAGGGGGTGGTTGGACTGGCACGGAGGCTGCAGAGGCAGAGGGGCCAGACCAGGCCACCAGGGAGACAAAATGCCAGGCAGGGGGCATAGAGACGAAGGACTGACGGTGAGGAGGGAGAAGAGGGGCAGGTTTGGGTGTAATGACAACTGAATGAGCCACATTAACTTGGTAGCTTGCTGTGAGGAGTGTGAGTACAGGTTCTGCCGAATCAGATGCCCCCAGGCCAATTTTATCCAGACCTCAAGACAGATGTCACTCCTTAATTCTCATCTAACTCCCACTTCCTCAGAACAGGAGGTCCTGTCTCCTCATCAAGGGCATTTCGGGCCTGGCTGTCTCAGAAATACATATGTAGAAACATATCCATATATATAAAGCATAGACAACAAATATATGTATACACATAAAAACACATAGCATACATATATGCATACATATGTATAAAATACATATAAGTGTGTATATTAGTTAGGATTTTCCAGAGAAAGAGAACCAACAGAATGTGCATGTAAGTATAAAAGAGATATATTTTAATGAATTTGCTTATGTGCTTATGGAGCCCAGCAAGTCCAAAATCTGCAAGGTGGGCTGGCAGGTTGGAGATCCAAGGGAGCCAATGTTACATTTCCAGTCTGAAGATTGTTTACCGCAGAATTCGCAGAATTCATTTGCTGAAGGAGGCTTATCTTTTTGTTCTATTTGGCCTGATTAGGCCTCCCACCTTATGGAAAGTAATCGGCTTTACTCAAAGTCTACTGATTTAAATGTAAATCACATCGGAAGAATATCTTCACAGCAATGTCTAGTCTAATGTTTGACCTAAGAACTGGACACCAGAGCCTAGCCAGGTTGACACATAAAATTCACCATTATAGACTACTTGCTTTACTTTCTCCTGTGTTCCTCATAAAAGGGGGAGTTCTGGTGTGTCATATAATTGCATGATTTCACATATCTGTGTTTGGCTCCTATTATGTGCTTGCCAAACTAAGGTATTTTTTTAGTGCTGTGCAGTTCAAAATTTGCTTTTATGTACATTTTGAGAGACACAGAGATTCTGTTAACCTACTTTACAGGGGAGGGAATTGAGGTTCACAGCAGTGTTTCAACTTGCCCCAGGGATAAAGGGCGCACTTAGCTGGGACTTTGTGTTCTGCTGCTCAGGGGCCCCCCCAACCCACCTCACAATCTTTCCAAGGCATTGTCTGAACACTTGGAAATAAGACAGGGTTCCTGCCCTCAGGGAACTTGTGGTCCTATTCAAACATACATTTGTATGCTAATACAATCTGACTTTAATTTTAATAAGGATAAAAACAAGGCTTTCTGAGACTCTCAAGATGGAGAAATTCTTTGTGGGAATGGCGGAGGCTCTCCAAGTGCAAAGTAGAGTTGGAGAATTCAACTCTTTTGGCTTTAGGCTCATGAGGGTGTCTTCTAATTCTCTGTACCACTCATTTGCATTATTACTTGTTTATCCAGATGGTGAAAAATTAAGTGATTAAAATACTTGACCAAAACTCCTAGCTAGGAGAAAGGAATGGAAAAAAGAAAAGAAGGAAAGAAGGAGGGAAACAGTTATTAAATGAAATTTTTAAATGTTTTTGTTTTAATCACTTAAAAGACAGTTTTAAAAAATGATGAAGGAGGCATACTGTGAAGATACTATCTATATTACAGCATTTGACTTATAGAGAGTAGAAAGCCTTTGTGTGTGCACACGCGTGTGCATGCGTGTGCTCATGTGCATGTGTGTGCACGAGTGTGCATGTGTATGTGTGTGTGTGTCTCATGGGGGTGAAAAAGTGACCTAGGACTCTTTGTCCTGGTGAATTGTCCTCCAGTATCCAGACCCGAACTTCCTATGTTTGTCTTGGTAATTTTGCACTTACCTCTGATTTCAGACTTATTCTCAAGGTCTAAAAAACTAAAGACATATTCCCAAGAATGAGGGAATTATTAGTCCCCTTGCTTCTGGGCCTGTATTAAATATCTAAACTGCATTAATTAATCAACTGCATCTTCTTACTTGTACCCTTTTCCTTGAGTATTTATTATGTGCTTTGTCATTAATAATTCATAAAGAATTATCCCCATTTTACTGGCGATGCTACTGAGGTTCAGAGAAATAACCAGATCTGACCAAGGTCCCTGGCTATATATCACAGAGTTTGATTAAAACCCTAGTTCTCTGCTTTTATATCAAATGTTCTTACTCAGCCTCATAGCTACTTCTGATACCAGCTTCAAATTGCTTCTCTTTGTTCTCAACCGTTGTCAGTGTCTTTTAGGACTTATGAGGTATTTGTTTTGTATTTGCATTTTCTGGAAGCTTCTGGAATAGCCCTTGTCAGTTTGCCAATGCTCTTGCCTGTGGAGTTAAATTTAACAAATTCACTTGGGAGTTTAATGATGCCTATAGGAAAACGAAGCTCATGCCCCAGATGAACATGTTACATATCTGAGCGCAGTGTAAATATAAATTGGGTGGTTAGATTTTGATGTAGGCTATTTGAACTAAATTTTAGTAATGAGAAATAAGGACAAGCTCTTATGGTTTGCAATATAGGTGTCAATTCATGTTTTATGATATTTACACCAAACAAGGAAATAACCAAGGTGGATGCCCATTAGATCTGAATTGGGGAAATTAACTTTAATGTGCAACATGACCTTTTGTACTGTAATCACCAACATGCTAAACTAGTGTGCATGAGGTCACGTTTTGGGAATTTGCTTATATTTATTCACCTTTTTAGTGAGAATAGAAACAGTGACACTAACAATTGGCATCTTGAAACCGTGCAGATACAGTCATTGCAGATAACATGCTTTATGGTTTCATTTATAAAAATATTTTGCCTAATATTTTTCAGTAGAAATCTGAGTAAAATTAATAACTTTTAGAGGGTTCTTGGAGAACTGAAATTAGATTTAGAACTAAAATTTTGAAGGATTAACAAATCAATATGAATACTCACTAACTATAAAAGCAAATGAAAAACCTTTTGTCCATAATAACCTAGAGAGAAGACAGCTCAAATACTCAGTCACATGGGCACAGAAATACTTATTTAAAATTTGATAATTTATAAAACTGTATCTTGTAACTGAGTCATATTTTCATAATTGGCATAACTCATGTTGGGAAGGGGAGTTTGATTTCTATTGAGTGTTCTATTGCAATTTTTAGGGATTGAAAGAGATGCTATGGGCTGAATTGCTCAAAGGTTCCATGAACAAACCTGTCGCAAAGTGAGCACAAGAGGGCGCCAAGCCTCTATGCCAAACATGCGGTAGCTGATGGAGATTTAATGGACGGAATAAACTCTGGCACTTAAAAATGAAGCCATGTTTATTTTATTCTGGGTAATATATTATGCACCTGCTTGTTTTATTTTTTAGACTGATTCGTGTCAAATGACTTTCCAGAAATATGACACGTGTGCTGGATCCAGGCAGAACTAATCTTTCAACACGCAAGTAGTAGTAGTATTTTGTACAAATTATATGCCGTGTTATAATGAAGTTTTACTTTATTGTACTCACTCTAGAGCAAATTAAGAGAATGTAACAAGTTGTCACGTACTTTTTCAAGCATTTTTTTCTCTGTAACTCATTAAGAAATAGTTCTTGGCCATGGGCTATTTACCACACACACACACACACACACACACACACACTCATTACATCTCCTTTGTCAGGAGGCAAAGAGTAGTTAATCTTGGTCCAGGGGGTTCAGGGACTAATTTAGGGCTGAAATTTCTGGAAGAAAGAGGACACAAAATAGTACCTGAGAGAACTGGAGTTTGTTGTAGGCGCTGGAGAACACTAAGGCATTTTTGCCCGGTAAGGATTTGGTTTGTGTATCAGTTTTTTGGGGCTGCCACACCAAAATACCACAGACAGGGCAGCCTAAACAACAGAAATTTATTGTTGCATAGTTCTGGAGGTCAGAACTATGGTGTGGGAAGGGTTGGTGTCTCCTGGGACCTCTCTCCATGGCTTGCAGGTAGCTTTCTCCTTCCGTGTCCTCACACGGCCTTTTCTCTGTGTGCATGCAGCGTCTCTGTGTGTGTCCACATTTCCTTTTCTTATGATGACATGGATCAGATTGGATTATGGCCCACCCTAATGGCCTTCTTTGAACTTCGCCACCTCTTTAAAGGCCCCGTCTCCAAATAAAATCACATTCTGATGTATTGGAGGTTAGGGCTTCAACCTATAAATTTGGAAGGATACAGTTGAGCCCATAACAACTTGGTTTCTTATTTGTGTAGGTTTAATATGGAGGGGGTAGTGGTCTTTGTGTCTGAGTGTTTACTGACCAGTTTTGAGTTAAATCACCAGAGGACCCTACATACATCAGATGGCCAATATGCACTTGTTGGATGCGTGAATTTCTGCCTTGAAAGGGCTACACATTTTACTCTGCTCAGGCTTGCCTGAGATCTTCATCTGCCTGACAGGTAGCAATTAACTGCTGAAAGAAAGGCATAAATACTTCCTTTTAAACATTGACATTATGTCCATCTGGTGAAAGAAAAGGATAGAGGCAAATAAAGAGAGTTCAGGAAATGCTAAAATTTCTTTGAAATAATTTCATGAAAAATTAAAAAGTTGATTATGGTGAAAACAGATTCCAATTTACACATAATGGGCAATCATCTAGGTTTCCTGGCCTTTGATGAAACCCTTCCTACCCAGCACGATGGGCTTTTTACCCCTCCATAATGCTTACCGAGGGCCTCTTAGGTTAATTTGCCTTTCAGACTTCACCTGCTTAAAGATAATACACTTAACTCAATTATAAGCATCCGTCTTATTCACAGAGCAGTTGCTTCTCCCTGGGGAAGGCCTCCCCCCACTCCTGCTGCTGTGCCCACCCCTAACTTGAGGTGCAGTAATGGAGTTCTTTGCAATTGGACAACTTAGGATGTCCAAAACTCAAGGGAGAGGTCACCAAGGGCAGAGATAGGGGACTCTTCTTTTCAGGAGGCGCTCCGTTATTTCAGGAAGAATTTCTAGCCACATGGACCCAGGCAGAATGAGGACCAGTGACCCCAGGCCTCCCAGGGCAGCCACTATGTACATTGCCACGTGGGGGCCATTTCCCTGAGATCCACTGGCAGTGGGCAGGAAAGGTTCGGCTCGTAAAGGGCTGGTTGGGGCACACTTGGTCACAGCTTGTAATAACATTCCCTCTGTTGAAGCACATTTCTGTTTCTCCAAACAGTGGATGGATTATTTGTTGAGTTTCTAAATCTCATGTTCTTTAAGTGGAGACTGTGAGCTAAAATGTAAGGTGTGTGGTTGCCTTTGGATCTGAAAAGAACACCTCCTCTTTCACGTTGCACTAACCTTTGAAATGAGGTTGCTTCTTCCTCTTGTCTCTTGAACTTCCCCTTTACAGGCTACTATGATGAAGTTCTTGATACTTTCTTTTACAAAAGACTTAAAAAAATCCTTTATGCTGGCAGGGAATTAACTCATGAATAAATGGATAATAATAGCGGCTGACATTTTTGGAGCGGTATTTGGCAGGCGCTGAGCCGAGGGACTTGCTGGAGTTATCTTCCTTGATCCTCTCAACGGCTTTACGATAAAGCCCACTTCACGACTGAGAAGACTGAAGCGGAGGGGGTGGGGTAGCTCGTCCCGGGTCATAGGATTAAGAAGTGGAAAAACGGACTCTGTAGCCCAGGCGAAGGGAAATGGGTTTGGAATGAAAATCCATGAATCTGAAACATACACAAAGGTGGAAAGTCAAGACGCTAATGTTTGTTACTTTCACTTAAGAGAGGTGTCTTGGTAGCTACCGAATACCCCCAGCTCAGCAAAAAGGACTCAAACTGCCCCTGGAGAATGTTTAACCTGTGTCGGTGGCTCCCACACTCTGGTGCACACCAGAAGGACCTGGGGATCTGTAATACATACCAATGCCTGCCAGATCCCAGAGAGTCCTGTAAGAGGTTAGCGTGGAGCGTGACCTGGACGTCGAGAGTGACTCCCCAAGTGACTGTAATGCACAGCCCAAGTTTGGAAGCCACTGGGCTTAGCTGGGGAGTGGAGCTGTCAGGCACTGGATGTGCAGCAGGAGCGGGGCGCAGGACGTCATCCACAGACCCTCCATACTTCCTTGGCCATTGAAATCAGGTCAGCGGACCCTCAGGCCTGCTGGTTGCTTGTGTCCTGCACTTTGGTCTGGATCACATGCACACTTTGATTCCCAGAGCCACAGGAGCAGTTGGTGCCTGGGTCCCTTTCCTCCTAGGACAGGGTTAAATAGAGCCTCAGCCTGGGTTTCTGAGGCTTCACTCTCTGCAACCTTCCCTGTGTTCCGCCCCCCCCCCCCAACCCCCTGACTTTGCTTCCCTGGGTGAGCTTTTGTTCTCTATTCTCACTCATTTCTTTTTGCCCACTTACATTTTCTCATCATTTACTCCTCATCTGTCACTCATCTATCTCCCTGATTAAAATTTGACAAGCTCAGTACTTAAAAAAACAACTTTCTTTTTAAAGAATAAGAAAAGCTCAAGTGTCTTTTGTGCACTCATTTGGTTAGGAAATTTACACATGCTCTGCCCTCCTGTCTATAAAATGATATTCTGTTCCCTGGTGCCATTTCCTGTCCTCCTGTTTGGACCTGGTCACCTAATTATTTTTCAGCCAGTATCTGTTGAGCACCCTGTCCAGAGCACTGCCATTCCTCTCTCCATGGTAGTTTTTAAATCCTTAAGAAGATACAGAATTTTCCTTGCATGTTACCATTACTCCATTTGGTGTTTAGCTCTACTGAACATATTGAAAGGTTGAAAGAGACATTACTATTTTGGTTATTTATCTATTGCCGAATGTACATGAAAAGATGTAGCTTTTTCTTCCAACGTTCATCAACAGCAGCTAGCATTTTATGGCTATGGAGATTTTTAAAGCAATTATAGCTATTCATGTACATTTTACTGATTGTTAAATTTTACTAATTTGGGCGACGTTAGAAAAATATAACGGGGGTTTAAATGAGGAGCCATGAAAAGATCGTTAGGAATAAAGAAATACTAGAAAAGGAGAGTGAGAATTAAAATACGAAATGAATTCCACATAAATGTCACTCTAGTCCTTGGGGAGATCAAATACAACCAAATGGCAAAGATGCATATATAGAGCTATGCACAGAGAAACAATTCTTACGCTAAAAAGAGTAGGTAGGTATAGGTTAAGGTTAAGGTAAAATCTCAGAAATTAAAGATAAGAAATGGGAGAGGGGGGAAGAGGAAATTAAAATAATTCAGCCGCTGGAGACAATCAAAAAGATCTTCTACTGACACAGGTGTATACATCAAAAGAAAAGAGAGGATTTAAGTTACAAAGGCACAGCGTTACCCTTACTAATAGAAGGTACCGTGCTTGAAAATGTAGCTGAAGAGGATTTATTATCCAGATAACGAATGAACTTCAGCAGTTTGACAAAAGTAGAACATAGGAGTTATTTTACTTGCGGAGCCAGGAGATGGCACTATTGTCAATGTTTGCAGAGGAAATGGCCACCCAGGTCTGGAGAACCGATAAGGAACAAAATGTGTCAAGCTGGTTTCTGTATGGTTCTGCCCAACAGAATGTACTTCAGGCACGATTATGTGTAGGTTTTTGTTACCTGGGTTTTCTGTAAAGTACGACAAAATATTCCAAAGCAGTTTGAAACAAGGAAGGTGAAACGAGGGAGATGTTTTAGATCCATGTGCCTACTACCTTCCTTGCAGGGTGTAGTTCCGTCTTCCCACGGGCATTCAGTGTGGTGAGGTTTTGAGTTCATTTTTTCCATTAAGGGTAAAAATTTTTCCATTATTTCTAGCTGATTAAGGACACATGATAGGACTAATAGTATTACACTTTTCGGCATTATTGGAAATCTATAGAAACACTTGTATTGCTATTATTTTAGGATGTAAAAAACTTGTGCTCCGGTTGGATATGACCATGTCTTCCCCCGGTGGTTGCTTACCTTCTTGTGGTAGACTGTCTTATCACCGTGCCTTGGACAGAAAGCTGCATGAGGACAAACATTTTGATCTCATCTAGAGTATATCTGAAACAAAGCATGCCTCACTGAAATTCCCTTGCGTTAACACATTTCTTGGTTTATTCTTTACAAAATTAAAAAAAAAAATTACATGAGAATCAAGCAAGTTAGAATTGAGGAATAATTCCAGGACCTAAAAGGGCAACAAGAATGAAACTCTCACACTAAAATTTTCCTTTCATTTGTGTGTGTGTGTGTGTGTGTTGGGAACACAGTGAAAAGGAAAATTGGGGTGAGGTGAAGGACAGGATGGGTGAGTGGAAAGACATTCTGGCTTTGGCTATTTTAATTTCATGTGCCAAATACTGAATTTAATCACATTCTGTATGGTACTTTAAAGCTATATTATTAATAGTCACTAATGCTTGAAAAAGAACATATTTGAATATAACTTTTAAAATTAACCAATAATTAAAGGATAAGGATATATTCTGCCATGGAATGTCAGTTTTTCAAAACCATATTTGGTGTTCGACTAAATAATTAATCCAGGTAAACTTCCTGCATTTATTCACACAGGTGGGTACATTTCATTCCAATCCATATGACTCAGACTTCTCAAAAGTAAAAACATGACATTTTTGGTTAATAATTATTTCAGCAACATTTCCCAAGCATCTTTTATATCATAAACAACGTGGATCCTGATTCAGCTCTTCTGGATTCCATAATAACAGATGGATTGCGAGACTGTTTACTGCTGCTTCCCACAAACTTCCTCTTTGTAAACTACTATATTATTTATGAATCAGAAAAGTTTCAAAGAAGCCTCCTATCTGATTACTGCTTACTGATGAACTTGCATCAGAGAAACTTTTAGACCAATTATACAAGTTTGTTATAAAGAACTGTTATTATTATAAAGTCTGAATTTGTTAACTGGTTACTATGCCTGCTTCTCTGTGCCATTTGCTCACAAAGACCTTGTCAGACAGATTGTTTTAACTCTATCCATAGGAAACGAGGAAGAGCGAATGTATCGGCGCTGAAAACTTAAAGTAGACTACTAATAAAAAGTATTTCTAAGGAGCATTAGTACACCAGACATTGAGATAGATTTAAAATGCACGTTAGAAAATACTGAAAATAATTTTGGATTTGAATTGGTCTGTATTCATCTGTGTGGAAAACTGTATCTAGTTTTCTGCAGTGACCCACTAAAGGACGTTTATAGACATTTTACAGATATTTCTGGTCCCTGGCCTTGACACTTAGAATTGTCGGTTGGCGTGTCAGGCAGGAATAAGTGTGGGAAAGAATGAAACTGAAATATACCTCTTTAAAGTTTATTTGAGCCATCCTGATTTTATAATTTACTGTAGCGACAGAAGTAATGTTCTCTTCTGTGTGCATGTGAAGTGGGCACAAAGATATCCACACTCATAGGATTTTAATTAGATGTAAGAAAGAACAAGACAAAACAAAACCAAACAAAGCAAAAATCCCCACTAAAATAAAACCCTGTGAATAACCCTAACCTTGCCTTAAAATTCCCACCCTCTGTGCTACCTAACGAAATGCAACAGGATTATGATTAATTCATCATGACCTTGATAAGAAACATATTTACGGGGAAGTGTTATCAATTACCATGGTTCTCAGGCTGAACCTGAGCTAGTTTGTGTGAGGTGTGCATGTATGTGTGTGACAGAGCCGGCTGTGTCATCATCCTATCAAAATATAATTGTCAATATGCCGATCGTGAACTGAGGGAGTTCGCCCCCTGCCCCCGGATGCTGTCCTCGGGGGGGACTTTCCTTGCTTTCATGGGAACCTAATGCTGAAGCAGACCAGCTGCAAGATCCCTAGATGCCAAACTCCACCAGGAAGGAGCCCGTGACAGATGCTTCTGCGTTTTATGCAAATAGCAACTTCATGGATCAGTTTTCCTTTCCTCTGTGGAATATAAGCATCTGGAAAATAGAATTCCAAGAGCCTTAGCACATTAACAAATGAACAGAAATGACCAAACAAAACAGGTAACAGGATTGAACGGCAATGTCGAAGAGGGATGTGTTCATTTAAAGCCCTAGTTTTATTCTCATATTTCCCCCCTCAAACCATGTACTTTTATCACTTCCTACTAATTCTCTTTCCATAAATCTGTTGTAACTGGAAAGTATATTTTGTGTGTGTGTTTCTGTCGCCCAGCCATCGTAATGCAGTTTTAAAGTATCACATAGGTCTGTAGCCACAGTGAAGAAATCCACACTTTGGCTGAAGATATGTTTGAAACAAATCTAAACACAGGCAAAAACAAAACCAGAACATTCTTTCCCAGACAAAAAGTTTTTTTTCCCCCAAAGTAGAAATGAGTTTCAAAGCTTAAGATTTTAGATATATTTGCTATTAAATAATTACTATTTTTTTTACATTACTGTGCCACTAAAAATACCCTTATAAAAATATACGCTTTATGATTAAAGATGTAACAAAACTTATGTACACTCTGACACTCAACTTAAGCCTTCAAATAGAGATTACTACTGTTTCAATACATAAATAATTTCATAGTATCATACACTTGCTTTAATAAAGCATTCACATTATACCTAATTTTATGTAAATGTTATTCAGATTTCAATCCAAGAGTTTTGTAGGAGAGGTTAAAGGGTGTTTATCTTGATTTGTTAAAACGCACCATTAAAATTAAGCAGTGACAAATATTATGACTTTTTAAATTGTCCTAAATGGCTGTATTTGTTTATTAGACTTGTGTTTATACAAAATATTTTAACTCTTTAAATATAACCTACTTTGATGAATTGTTCATACAGGAGCTGTAATCAGGAAATGAGTCTGGTAATCTTATAAATTCAACAGTCAGTTTGATTTCTTAGTAAACCCTCCTTTATGAGTATTGTTTAAAGCAATAAAATGGTGTATATCGCATTTAGAGAAATTGATGAAAATGAAAATAAATCAAAAAAGAAAGCTTAGATTATTTTATTTTCTAAATGGCAGCATTTTTCGAGAGTCATCATAAGGATTAGTGTTTAAAATGTATTTCTTGAATATGCAGTTGCAATGTTTGGGAAATATATATTTATTCAGAATAATTATAATAAAAAGAATTGTCAGTTGGCAAAGAATATTTCATTAGGTCATTTAAAAGTACTTCTGAAAATGATATTTTAAGGGAGAAAAGAAAGTGATCAGAATGATCTCTCCGTAAGAATACGACTATCATGTTCCTACATGTTACTTATTAAAAGTAATCAGCAAAGACAGCATATAGATAAGACATGACTCTAAATGTAACCTTAACCAAAAATTCAAATAGCATTTCAGAATCAAGTATTAATAGAATAAACTTAATTTTAGTTTCTCATAAGTGCAGCTGCATTTTCTATTTAATTACAGGTTTTCAACAGTAGTAATTTTTCCTTGACCCTGCTCAATCTCAAAAGTCAGAAAATTGCTTCTTTTTAAAAGCTGACAATGGCACAGTATGTTTCCAAAGGAAAAAGACAAATTACCGAAAACCATTAGTTTAAACATGTTTAAATGGCCAGGAAGAAGTTCTAATAGAAAACTTGGTTGAACATGAGAAAAAGTTAGGAATTACTCTTGTTGCATGGCACAATCTGAATGTTAAGGTACTGTATTATTTTCTTTTTTTTCCAAAAGTAAAATAAAAATGTGCTGTATAATTATAAAAAGCCGAAGCATTCAAGACGACTTGTTTCTTGCTCTTCGGTAAATGGAATTCTTCACAATTGTAAATTCATGGATATGTTATCTGCAGCCTGGGTAGGAGACGGCAGGAAAAGGTATTTTAAAAGGAAAAGTGTAGCTTAGTTAGAGTTAGATGGAACAGATAGCAAGAAAAATAAAGAGCAGAGCCTCAGCCTTTGAGAAGATCGTAAGATCGAAGCTCAGCATTTACTGGCAAATACAGAAGGAAAACATATTTTGTGACCCAAATTGTTAAGTTGTAGTGCACAGTGTAAATATTCAGTTTTTCTCTAAATGAGAAAGTAAATAATATTCCTGATTTAAGAAAGTAGATTTCTCTCAAACACGGAGAAGAAGAGATGGAATTTTTGTTTATTCGATACAGCGATTTTATTTGATATGTTTTATCACACTGTTGAGCCTTCTTTTGTGGCCAGGGAATCATTCGTGGGTGAGGACTCTGAGTCACTGAGTGATTATGGAAAAAAAACATTTAATAGCCAATGGATAATTATTCACTGCTCAAATTTCTTACTTTTTTCATGCTCATAGTTTTTTGGGGTTTTTTGGTTTGTTTTTGTATGTATGCACTGAGATGTCCTTTGACTCTTTAAATGGAATTAAGAGGAAATTCCATACAAATTGTTAAACCTGACAAAAAGAATAGTCTTTCTAAAGCTTAGTTATTAATTTTCTTTTCATCATGGGCGGCACCGACACAAATTATGTCTCCACAGTCACGACATGGTTTCAATACTCAGGTTAATTAAAAAGGCCAGGTTATAGAATCTGACCCGTTGGTGCCACCTGGATCTGTTGAGAACACCACATCCAGCCAGGAGTCAAGGGAAGCTTTTAATAAAAATCAGGGCTGTCAAGACATTCAGTGCTTTCATCTCTGCTAATTTTGATAGAGTTGATATGAACAGAATGACCTGAGACCTCCTTCCAAGTGCGTATCTGCCAAAATCCCAGGTTGCCTGCAAAGTCTGAGGCTCATGTTACTCTAAGCTTTATGTGGTAACAACAGTGACATTTAGCTTAATTTTTTCCCCTAGAGTTTCAGATGGATGTGTTATATTTTTTAGTTTACTTAGTAAAATATTTCTTTTACAATCTACCATTGCTTGTGAGCAAGGTCCAATTAGGATGGCACTCAAATGCTCAACAGTTTCCTCAGAGGCTGTGAATTAACCAAAACTTATAGCTAAAAAAAAAGAAGAAAAAGAAAAAAAGGCTGCTTCACACTAGAGAAGAACTGGGATTTAGTCAGATGGGTCAGTGGTGAAAGGTAATCACAGCATTCATTCCTGGGATAAAAACTCATGTAAAAAGAAGTCTTTGGAGCAGAAGAAACCATAAAAATCTAAATAGCAAAATAAATATGCATTTACACCCAAATTCTTGTAAATTATCAACCCAAAAGAGGTTGATGTGTGGGTCATAGTAGGTGACTACAAATACTTACCAGTGGATGACAATATATTGTATTGTCCTCATGAACAGTTGGGCCATAAAACAAATGCATAATAATTTCAGATGCTTTATTTTATGGTGTCAGGAATTTCATAAGGAAGTCCTCCCAAGTGCAGTCAGTACAGATGCAATGTGGTAAATATTTACTTCTTAATTTGTTGAGATAGAGTGAAATCAAAGTTCCAGGTAAAAATAAGCCATAGGTCGAGTAGAGTAATGCAACATATTTTCAAAGCCCAGGAGTTCTCAGTCTGACCAAGCTCTCTGTGTCCTAATTTCCTCAGATGTAGAATGAGGACTTTGGGTTAGGGGATTTCTTGGGTCTGAACAAGCTTTATAACTCTATGACTTTTGAAATTATAATGAAAATACCATTTGATTTTTCTTTTCATTTAAAAAGTGCTACTTATATTTCTCAGTTGATTGATACTATACTACCTTATTATGTTATATGCCCACCTTTGTAAAATGAGTTAGAAAATGTACTTTGGCATGCACAAACAAAAAAGTCAATTAAAGGTCATGTAGAGAATGAAGAGTAAAATGAATAGTAAAATGACTGCTGGGAGCAATGGAATTACTGGAAGGAAATGTATAGGTATTATGTCAATGTAAATGTAAACGTATATGTATTAGCACAGAAATACATAAATGTTGAGAAGCCATCTCACACTGAACAAAGAGTCCAAGGTAGGTAAAATATTTCTCCCCTCCCCACTATCAAAAAAGGGCCAAAGAACAAGAAGAGAAGAGAGAGAGTGAGAGAGCATGAAATGTGTGCTAGCTGTCCTTGCATGGGAAATTTACCACGGGTGTTCTGTTTTGCATCAGGGGAATTTTAATCTCTTGAATACTATTATGTATTCACTAAAAATGTGTGCACATTATTAAAATGGCAAGGCAGTGAGTTTGAAAACAAACTTTTTTAAATTAAAAAATTGTAATGGCTCAAAATGAGTTTGAATAAGTATGCATGCCACTTGTTAGGTCAGGGAAATGTCAAATAAAGTGGCTAACTGAGAATGTTAGGAGGAAGTTAAGTGGTAAGGAAAGTAAAAGGTGAGCAGGGCAAAGGGCCATGTGATAGAAATTACTTGATGAATAATTCACCACCTTAACCTTCTTAGCAGTAACCTTAACCCTCTTTGCCTTTAGTCCTCTTTAACATAAAAAATATATATATAGATAGATATATAGATATATAGATATAGATATATAGATATATAGATATATATCTCAGCCACAGCCACTAAATGAAACCTTTTTCAATCTCATAGTTGTTATTTTTCTGGGGAGGCACCAGCCGCTTAGGAAAATTCCAACTAACTTCTATACCCAGCACTTTAGACTCTTAAGACCTGTGGTGCTATGTCGTTGGCTACTAGTGTCTGACAGGCAGCTAGACGTGAGTAGACCCTCACCATCAGCTTATGTTATTATTTTTGTTTGCCAGAAAACATCAGATGTCAACCAAGCGCTATGGTGGATTATTTTAGCTGAAATCTAACCGTGATAGAATTGGCTTAAATCTTTATCACAGGGGAGGATTTCTTACAAGCCTGTGAACTTGGACTAAAATTCTCGGTGTCCAGTTTTCACTGATTTTCCAAGGAAAGATGCTCTAACAAAAGTCTTAATTCAGACATCTGATAAGGGTGCCATGCAAGGTTGATACCCAAAGCACTTAATCAGGAAGGTGGCGGACCTGACCAGTAAGAAAGATGGCCTTGAACTGTGTATAAGTCTGGGTTCTCTAGACTGCAGTAGGCTTCAGCACCATGGGCTAGTAGCCAGCATCAACATATATTCCTACTAGATGCTAACTCAAAAATTAAATGTAGGGCCCAGGAAGAATCCTTTATTTTTGGGAACAGTGGATGTTGTTATTAGTATTATTACTATTATTTAGGTTAGTATTTATTTCTCTTGATATATTAGACTCACAGATAGTTGTTGTAAGTGTTAAAAAACAAAATTCAACTGAGTAAATTTTAAAGATCTTATTGGCTTTATTCAGCAATTCATGAATCGAGCAGCACCCAATCTGGCAGATAGAAAGGACCTCCAAAGAGCTGTCTGTATAAGGCGAGAGATTTTATAGGCAGAAGGGAGCCGGCACAAGGGAGCTGTACTAGGACAAAAAGCTAATGGATTATTGCAAGTTGACTTTCTTTATAGGGGATAGCAAGGGATTTATCAGGCAGATTATCTCACTAATAATGATCAAGTGATTCCTGACTGACTTGATAAGAGTCTATTTCTGGGGGAGCTGAAACTGTGTAGTGATAGGGGGCTTAGCATGAGTGACTCCACTTTGGGCTTGTTGTCTTTAATATAAAAAAAGATCAGAATTGGGGGTTAATTTCTGAGTTATGTAAGAATATTTAAATGTATAATTCTTGGGTTATTTTTGTGTATTTGCTTAAACGTCATGATGCTTAGAAAAAAATTGGGAGAAGGGTCTCCGTCTGTCCCTGTCTCTTTCTCTGCCGCTCCTCTAGGCCCTTCTCAGTCCCAAAGTCACTGGCTTGTTACTGACCACGTGCAACAGGTATGCCGATTGGCCGTATGCATCTGGGAGGTTGGTGTTCACTTTTCCTCACATTGCCAAGTTGTTCTCCTTGGTTGTCTAAATTGTTGGTTGTCTAAGTTGTTCATCAATTTGAGGTTCAGAGTATATTTTATTCCCATGAGTCTTTTAAAAGCAAGCACAGCAGTTTGATTAACTTTATGAAAGGAAAGAAAATAATATTATTTGGGGCCCTAACATTTTTGTAAATAGGTCTAAATTTCCCACATGTCTAAATTATAATTTCAAAAAGTCTTTAGAAACATTTCAAATATTTTTTCTCAGATTGAACAGTGGGTGAACATGAAGATTTTGTGTTTTGTCCTCTGCCCTATCATCCCTCCTCCTCCGTTATTGACCCAAAAACGAAACCAGCATTTAAATCCAAAAGCACAGTAACTTTGTCTCATGCTGTAGTCCTTTGGAACCAAACAGTTTAGTGTTTATCATGGAAATTTTATAAAACTTAATACTTAATCATTATAACATAGCTTTATTCAGTTTTTCACACATCTTATATTAGTTTAATTTTTTTTAATTAAGGACTCCTCATGAAAAGAATACTTTTCTTCTTTCACATTATCCAAATGCTTGTAGAATCATAATTAGGGTGTGAAAAATTTAGCTTTTTTTTTTCTTTGAAACGTGGTAATGATTCATAGTGGGTTCAAAAACTAACCTATTCTCCTATATCAAATTAACCATTGAAATGTGGCTTTTGGAATTGGATACCATGGATCCTTTTCAACTAGTAAATTTGTCATTAGAAGAATAAGAAAATGGTTTTAATAGCATGAACTATTTCCTGTTTTCTTTACTTGGTAAAGCTTCTGTTTTAAATTCAGTTTGCTTTGCTTATGATTGAGATCATCTTGAATGTCACGGAGATGAACTTTTAACATATCCATAAAGCCTTGTTAAAAATAGCAACAAAATTTGTGAAATTTAATGGGCATCTTGTGGTATTCATATATGTTTTTAAAAATATAAAAGTAGGACATAATCACTATTGCTGGTTTTATTCATATTTACCATATAATTTCCTTTCATGGATTGAAAAAGCATGGGGAAAATTTAGTATAGGAATTTGGGGAGGAGACAGTAGAGTCTGTCAAACTGGGTTTTGGGTATAGGATTATGTGAATATCGTTATTCTCATTTTAGTATTTCCTCATGGATTTAACTTTTTTATTAAATTTAACCCATCCCATTATTGTCTGTGGCATTAAACACTGGTAGGCAAGGAAAAAAAAAATGGTCCTGGAAATAAAATCCCAAGTGCAGTTGTCTCGTACCTAAGTGATAAAACTAATCTAGAAAAAGAAAAATGGCCCAGAGACCTCTTTGTGTGAAGTATCTCAACATATTGCTGTCTGTTATATTGTACCGAACACATGTACTTCTGTTTAGTAATATTTTGGGGAGCTGAGATTTAGGGCAGAAAAGACTAGAGCATCTTTGCAACTAATTCTAAAATTTTATAGGGTTATTTATTTATTGGTAGTGTGATGAACATGCATTATTTGTAATAACATTTTTAGTCTAACATTCCTTTTTTTATTTAACTCTGATTTTTAGACCTTCGAGTTTTTCTTTGCTTTAGCTTGGGAAAACCAAATAAGTGCAAGTTTCCTCCAAGACACCTCATGAAAACATTTTTTTTTAAATAAAATCAAGAGTGAAACGAGTCTATATTTATTTGGAAGATCATCTGACTACTGCTAAATGGAGTATCTCAATCTGAAAGTGAAATCTGTTTCACTGCTAAAAATTGCCAAGAGTTTTTTGACTGAGATTTGGGAATCTGCAGAAAATGTAAAAGTTTTTTTTTCTACAATAATCTGTTCAGTGAACAAGCTGTGAAAAATAGTTCTGTATTTTGTCCATGTGATGCAGCAGACGGTAAATTTCCATTTTAAAGAACGATGTGAGTAGCTTCTGGCATCCATCTCTATTGCCTTACTCGAAGCCACTTACACTGACTTACAACAATGCAGTTTATTACTTCTTTAAAGCAAAAAATAAGAGGGGATCTTATATTCTCTTCTTTTTATTTCTTTCTTTTTCTTTTCTTTTTTGAACCCACAGCTCAGCTCTATTCCTTTCTCTGGGATCAGCAAAGTGAGGGCCCTCAGAGGCCTTATCAAACGTGCTTTAAAGTCACAAGTGTATTAAGAAGATACCATTTCCCTGCATTTAAAGCTTTGCTCTTGAAGCTTTAGAATTCATTTGCTATTTCTTTCTAAACATTTTCTTTTGAGGTAGGTGGTCCCATCACAAGCATTTATTATGAACCATTAGAGGATATAGTTTTTAAAAATGAATCATTATGATTTTCATATAAATGCAAAATTAACATGTGTTTAAAGATTTTATTCATTAATTCATTAATGAGAGAAGCAGTAGGGCATTATAACGTTCTTGAAGGAGAATTCAAGTCTGCACCCCCACACATCTAGGTAGATAAAAACACTGACACAAATTGACAAGTAGATGCAAATGTGGTCAGTATTTACAGGGCAATAATCAATTGTATTCTAGGGGTCACAACGTTTCTGTTTCTATGGACAAGAATGATTTGTATTATTATTAATTTTCTACAACCCACAGAGATGTAAAGTAGCTCAAAAACAATGAAAGGAAGAGAATCTGGAAAGATGCTGGACAGGACACTTACTGATCCTTTGATTTATTTCAATGTCTTTCTCAATTTTTACTACAGATTCAATTAAAAAGTACTCCCAACATTTTCCACTTTAATTAATTAATTTTGTTTCCTGGTTCATGTCTACTTTTACATAAAATGCCTACCTAGGGGCACCTGGATGCCTCAGTCTGGTGAGCATGCTACTTCAGCTCAGGTCATGATCTCACGGTTCGTGGGTTCGAGCCCTGTGTCAGGCTCTGAGCTGTCAGCACAGAGCCTGGAGCCTGCTTTGGATTCTGTGTCTCCCTCTCTCTTTGTTCCTCCCCCACTCATACTCTATCTTTCTTTCTCTGTCAAAAATAAATAAACATTAAAAAAAATTAAAAAAAATAAAATGCCTACCTAGAACAGTGTAGGTGACACATAGTAGGTGGTTCATTCATATTTGGTAAATGGATAGCATTTTACTTGTATCTTCTACCGAACATTTTACAAATAATTCAGTAGTACAAATGAGTATCTTCTTTTGTTCCCAAATCTCAAGGATGTTGGAAAGATTCTGAAAGAAATTTGGGGTAACCTTCAAGGCTTTGGTACATACCTTTCCTCTGCCATTGATCATTTTACAGTCAATGATATATCTTCTAAGAGAGCCTGAGATAAATAAGAGGAAACCATGAGTCAAACTGCCACTAGATTCTGGGTCCCCCATGGCAGGGACATGAACTCTGGTGGATAAAAGCAACATCAAACTGACTGCAGGGTGAGTGGCTTCAGAGAGCAAAGAAATCTGACCTTTCTGAGGACTCTAGTGTATCATGCTGGCTTGTGATTATTATAGATTGGATACTCATCAGCAATTGGAATTTGACAATACTAGATTATCCTTCAAATTTACTCTTGTTTGGCCTCACTTTCTTTCAAGTAGGTGATAACCAGAGGAGTTTAGTTCCAGGTTTCTCAGGAGTTCTTCAATGTCAAACAGTCTTTTTATTTCTCATTTGTCTGATGCCTGAAGTTGTGCCATTGTTACTTTACCCCTTGGACGTGTCAGTTGCAATGATTTCACTAAAGTACACATACATTTTCTTGGGAGAGGTAAAGCCCTTAACTGTTTTCAGTGTTTCACACTTTGTTGGGAAGGAAAATTAGTGGCTTATGATTTGCTGCCCCATTAAGATTTTGATGGGGGAAATGAGAGTGTTAGAAAATAGACACCCAAAACTGGGGACAGGTTAGAGCAAGGCAGTCAGAAATAAGAAAGTGGTGGAAAGTAGAGCTCAATGTCTTCAAAAGTTCATGTACTAACCCTGTTTTTTCCATATGTCTCCAATGTGTGTTTTCAAAAAATATTCTAGTGTCAGCAGTAGCATTGCAGAAGTGAAGGGCATTCATTTTACCATGGAAAGATGTTAGCAAAACCGAACATTTTTCAGAACGGAGGCTATTTTCAATCTTTTTCAGCCATTGGATTCTTTGCTACTTATTAAAAAGTTTGTGAACTTGTCCTTCAGATATTGTATTGCACTTCTCCCTGGTCTAGCACACATCTGAATCTTCTTACAGTTTACAAAGCATTTTCATATATGTTATTTCACTTAACCTTTACAATAATCTAGTAGTCCTTAGTTGTGAAAGATGATCTTTAACTCAAAAAGTGTTTTTCCCCCACTCAAGGCAGGCTTTTCTGTGTGAAATAAATGACAGTAACATAATCAGTTTGTTCTCATCAACTCTAGGAGTGCTGGATGTTGATTGCCACTAATTATTTTTGTTGTGGTAGTCCATATCCTGCGTGAAGACAACAAAAAAGAGAAGACTCTGGAGCCACAGCCTGATTCATCTGCCATTTATAGGTGTGGTTTAGACTTTCCTTCCCTCCAGGACTTGCTGTCACCACTGAAAAAATTAGTTCTATAAACACTTCAAGCCTTGACTCACTGTCACTTTGCACTTTGTCGTCCAATATTTTCAGATACTATAAAATTCGAATGAGGAAATCCCGGAGCATAGGTTATCCATTATATCCATCTACAGCTCTCTATTAAAGTGATAGGAGTGTTGGAATGAAAGTTAGACTTTGAAAACTAATGTAACTTTTAGAGATAAGCATGAATGATCTGGTAATTCCCACTCTAAATAACTGCTGTGACTGCAGACAAGTGACTTAATTTTCTAAAGTGAAAAGGATAATACTGTTTAGGGCATAGAGGTATGTGAGGTTTTAGAGGCAGGGAAATATCCTGAGTTAAAAGATGTTGTTTCAGTGCAAGGCATTATGACTATGGAAAGGAATATAGGACATAAGTTATGTTATGATTAAATTTGCTTTTAAACTCTTGAACCTGGGGGAAAAAAAAGAAAAAAAAAACTCTTGAACCTGAAAGGCCAAAGAAGTGTGCCCTTATATATGCCACTTTGTGTGTGACAGCTATCCACCTCAAGAGTGACTCTGAATGAGTTTTCATTAAATGAATGAATACATTTCCCTTAATGACACTTAACTGGCTTTATTCTTTCTGGATCAGTAGACAGGTTTTGAAAGTTTGGGTGGGTCAGACTGTGGAAAGAAATATTTCAGGTATATCTTTAAATATTCAAATTTTTATACACTGATTAACACTTGGAAACTCCCTAACCTTAATGTATTTCAAAACATCTTTGTTTTTGCATTCTTTCCTTACAATAAATGTAGCCCCTATCTTATTTACATTGATTCTAACATTTGTCAAATTTTAGCTACCCTGAATCTTTACTATTTCTTTAAGCACTTTCCCCTCCTTTCCAGGAATTATGTTTCCACAACTGTAAGTAGTCCTGGGGTGATGTTGAATTTTCATCCAAGGAACTAGATTCTGTCTTTCCTCCTTCTTAGTTCAGCCAGAGGGTGAATGACTGTCAATTTTGGCTAATTAGACACCCACTTTGGGAACATCAAGTCTTGAGGAAATGACAAGGTCTGGGGCATGATTAGAGACTTTCATAACAGCAGCAGAGGCAGACGAGGCTGCTGTAATGGTGGTGGTATTCTGACCAGCAATTCCAACCATAAAATAGGTGCTGTGATTTCTGCTTCCTTCTTCTTGGTCCTTTGGAGGAAACTTGGATCCAGCCCTATTGCTAATCTTCCAGTTTCCTATTCATTTCATGAGCTCCACAAAATCTTCCAATAGATTCTTTTTTGCCTAAAGTAATTAGAGTTGGTTTCTGTTGCTTGCATCCAAGACTCCAGATTGAACAAGTACATCTGTGCTTCTGAAAAATAGCAAGTAAATACAGGAAAAGTACCTCAACACTACTTGATTCCAAGTAACCACTGGAATAGTGGCCATTCTTATCATCACTCGTCTGGCCCTATCATATGATATAGTAACTACTTGTTAGTTTGTCAGTCTCACAGACTGGAACATGAGCACTCTGTCCAAGTTGATTTTGTGTCCGTCTCAGTAAGTAACTGGTCGGTATTCAGTAAACAGTTATGGGTTGGACTGAAAAAAAAAAGTTAAACTTTGCAATATTAAGCACATGTTAGGCAATTATTATATTTGATTAAATTAACTGTTAAGTTCATTTGATTCAATGAGCCCTACTAAGTCACAATGAACAATATGAAGATGAGTAAATCATGTCTTTTGCCCTTTTACCTTTAATAAGTTTGTAATTTCACAGTAAAGAAAGGATAAAATAAGAAATTCATATTTAAATTAATTCCTCTACATACCTCCCACCACTTTTTTTTTCGTGGCTTAGATGTTACAGTATTGTACAATAAGTTTGTGCAATAAATTTGAACCCTGACTTTTATTTTTGAGAGAAAGAGTCAGAGTGCGAGTGAGAAAGGGACAGAGAGAGAGGGAGACACAGAATGAGAGGCAGGATCCAGGCTCTGAGCTGTCAGCACAGAGCCCGACACAGGGCTCAAACTCATGAATGGTGAGATCATGACCTGAACTGAAGTTGGACACTTAACTGACTGAGCCACCCAGGCACCCCAGTTTGAATCCTGACTTTAACACTGGCTTCTGCTCAAACATGCGTGTAATGTAATGCTAAATATACTAAAATTGATTCAAAATGTACATATTCTGTGATGTCTGGTGGTTGGATTAGAGTTGACCTATTACCTCCATAATCAGGGATAATTAAAGTTTTACTATATTTAATCAACATTCTGATTTTAATTGATTCTATTGAAAGTAGATATAGTATTTTGGATTTTATACTACATGCTTATTTTATTCAACAAATAACCATGCACAGTATGGTCATTCATAAAATATTGATAAATGATTAAACCTAGAAATTGGGCTGAGTGCCACAAAAATTATTTAAGGAGAATTGTAGCTGTGTTTCTACATCTAGTATATCATAGGAACCAACAATTAGGACAAGGGTGGACAATATTCTCAGGATCTGTATTCTTAAGAGTCTGACTTTATAGTGACTCACTAGAGGGACAGGAGTTGATTTTATATTTTTAAAGTTGATTTTATAGTTGTTTTTATACTCATAGCCCTCATCTCAGTGTTCTTAGAGCTGAGTTTTTTCATGTGTCACCCCTCAGAGGGTGGAATGTGCATGAGTGTTCTGGTCTGTCAACTGTTTGTTGTCTGCCCAAGACAAGAAGCTTGTTCTAGAATGCGAATTATCTTCACCAAACACACTGTGAAGTTCAACTCACACTTTTTAATTATCTGTAGCAAGATTTTATTGATGAAGAAAACTATGGATTTATGGTCTGACATGAGTTCCTCATTTCATAGTAAACTGAAAACAAACACTTTGTATGTAACTACTTTGAGTAGTACTGGTTGAGACAGTGTCACCTGGGTTGCTTGTTAAGATGTGGTTTGGGGACCACATAGAACACCTACTGAAGCAGGCATTTAAGAGGGAGCATCACTAGGAATCTTCATTTTTAATAAGCTCTGGAAGTCAGCCTTCTGCACATTTCAAGTTTGAGAACCACTATTCTAAATAAATAGCAGTCTTCCTCAGAGCATTGTCAAAACATGGGGCAAAGTCTATTTTTGTAAACTTTCCAAAAATGTGAAATTGTATTATTTTGCACATTGACATGAAAATAAGATATAGATGGTCTGTCTCTCCAAAACAAACACCAATATCTCTATAGGTTAGGCAGAATTTTTTGGGTTTGTGATTTTACACATACTGATATGTGCTGATAGCAAGACTTTGTGGACATAAATGTACATTAACTTCAAAAGTTCCTTCATTTTAGGGAAATTTTCTTGATTTCTCTCACATCTTCATTAATTCAAAACAAGGTCCTTACCAATAAACCTAGGGAAAGAGAGTGTAAAAATCTGAATGAGATTCTCATAAAACCTTGTTTGAAATTTCTGTAACTTTGAGATAATAATCAGGGGTAGGTTTTTAATTGAAAATAAAGATGAAACCAAATTTCAATTTACCTTTTCTGATACTTGAACTCCCTTGGCTCCTGAGGATGAGTAAATATCTGATTAATGGTGGTTCACATGAAGTGTGAAGACCCTCATGTTTTGGGGTAGGGTGAAGACAGATCTGTGATTTGAGAGTCCCAAGTAAAGCTCCTCAGAGCTTTAGAAGACATCTAGACTATCTAAATTAATACTCCATTGTTGGTCAAGTGCAGTCAGAGAAAGGAGGTAAAGCCTTTCCAGTGTGAGAATAGGTACCTTTTGTCATGAAGGATTTGAAGTGTAGATCAGAAATGAGGATGTTCAATCACTCATCATCAAGGAAATACAAATCAAAACCACTATGAGATACCACCTCACAGTAGTCAGAATGACTAATATTAACAACTCAGACAACAACAGATGTTGGAAAGGCTGCAGAGAAAGGGGAGCCAATTTGCCTTGCTGATGGGAAGGCAAACTGGTGCAGCCACTCTGCAAAATAGTATGGAGGTTCCTAAAAAAAATTAAAAATAGAACTACCCTATGATGCAGCAATTGCACTACTAGGTATTTATCCAAAGGAGATAAAAATGCTGATTCGAAGGGGCACATGCATCCCAGTTTTTATAGCAGCACTATCAACAATAGCCAAAGTATGGGAAGAGCCCAAATGTACACTGATGGATGAATGAATAAAGAAGATGTGGGATACATATATGATGGAATATTGCTCGGTGATGTAAAAGAATTAAATCTTGCCATTTGCAACAAAGTGGATGGAACTTAAGTGTATTATGCTAAGTGAAATAAGTCAGATAGAGAAAGACATATGATTTTACTTATATGTGGAATTTAAGATACAAAACAGATGAACATAAGGAAAGGGAAGGAAAAATAATATAAAAATAGAGAGGGAGATAAACCATGAGAGACTCCTAAATGCAGAGAAAAAACTGAGGGTTGTTGGCAGGGTGTTGGGTAGGGGGAAGGGCTGAAGGGGTGAGGGGCATTAAGGAAGACACTGGTTGGGATGACCCCTGGGTATTCTATGTAAGTAAACAATCACTGAATTCCATTCCTGCAAAAACGCATATATTGCTTATTAAAAGAGAATTAATAAATAAAATTTTTTTAAAAAAAGAAAGGAGGATGTTGAGTAGACTTGGCTGAAGGAGGGTTTCTTGAGACAATTGATAGAGGAAGTTGGAGCTATTATTATTTTTTAATAAGTCAAGGTGTTTCTTCAGTAGAGACTGGGATTTAATAATTTTCATTGATATTGCTAGTGCTCATCAACATCTGATTCTTTTCCCTGGTACATGGAAGACTGCATGTCTTAGGCTCCTTGTCACTGGGGGTGACATGTGACTAGTTCTGGCCAATGGGTTGTGAGTGTAAGTGATGTCACCTTCAGGCCAAATCCTGGAAGAGTGGGTATGATGTCTCCAGGCATTCCTCTGTCTTAGCGATTCCTAGAGCCTCCTATTGGGAAGACATAAAATTGAAGTGGCCTAGATTCTCCAAGTAACTGCAGGGAAGACAGTTGCCCTAGAGCACTGCCTGAACTTAGAATAGACTTTGCATAAATGGGTAATAAGCCTTGGTCGTGCTGAGCCACTGAGATTGTGGGGCTATTTGTTACCATAGTATAGCCTAGCTTAGCTGACTAGTGAAATATTTTAATGCTGCCTTGGATAGCTCAATCTTTAGGTTCTAGCATTATGAAAAGACTATGAGAAGTCTGGGTAAGTCAGAAGAGATAAACTATTTCTTTGCATTCTTTTACTAATTTGTTCAAGTGCTTGACAA